>NC_141547.1:62210000-62538750 GCF_021556685.1 Rattus norvegicus | reverse complement strand
TAAAGTGAAAAATAAGCAAGTAAACAAACAAAAACAAAGCAAGCAAGGGAAGGGATAGCGCTGTTATAATTTCAGATAAGGTGGTTATTTCTAAGAACCCAAAGTAATCAACTTTAAAGAGTCCATTCAAACTAGTGGATGGCAGTGTTGAGGGGCTCTGCAGTGGAACACCTGCCCAACCTGTGCAGAGCCCTACATCTGATCTCAATATTCCAATTAGTAAATGAACACCTTCCCTTTTTTCTTTCTTTTAAAATATTTTTATCAAAAATTTATATATTTTGATCACAGTTCCTCTCCCCCAACTCCTCCCTACCTTTTTTTTGTTCTCTCCCTCTAACAGGAAAAACAGAACAAAACAAAAATCAATGCAAATGAACTATATAGAAATAAACAAAACAAAACAAAAAGAGCACCAAACCAACCCAAACCAAAACATGGTGCCTGTTTTGTGTTAGCCAACTTTCCTCAGACCTATGCCCCGGAATATGGCTGATATCCGAGTGATGCATCATTGGGAAAAAACAGATTATTCGTTTCCCCAGCATGTATCAGTTGCGGAGAGCTTCTTGGTTAGGGGTGGGGCTTTGTATTCATTTCCCCGTATCAGTGCTGGGATTTTTGTCTGACATAAATGGATGCAGGTTTTGTGTGTGCTGTCAGAGTTTCTGTGAGTCATGTGTACCTCAGTCCTACTCTGTCTAGAAGATTCTGTTTCCTTGGAGTCATCCTCCACCTCTGGCAATTTCAATCTTTCTGACTTCTGCATAGACCGCTGAGCCTTAAGGGGAGGGGTTTGAGGAAGACATCCCGTGTGGGACGGAGCGCTGTAAAGTCTCTCACTCTGTACACTCCCAGGTGGAGAACTTCATGTACTAATCTGTGTACTGCAAGAAGCCCGTCCACTTGACGTAATTCCAGCACTGGGAGAGCTGAGGCAGACACATCTTGTGTGAGATTGTGTTTAAGGAAAAAAAAGAATAACAAACAAAGAAAACACCTCAAATTCTTGAGCAGGCCCTAGAGAGATGACACATTGAGTGAAAGTGCTTACGGCCAAGCCTGACATATAGATTGTTCTCTGCAATCCACACAGTGGTGGGAGAAAGCTGGCAGCTGTCCTCTGACCCCACATGAGTGTATCTGCAAGATTGTGCTTCCTCAAACCCCATAAACAAACAAACAAACAAACAAATAAATAAATAAATAAATAAATAAATAAATAAATAAATAAATGTGAAAAGATGGGAGGGGTCTGGGGCTGGAGAGATGGCATAATGGTTTAGAGCTCTTGATGATCTTTCTGAGGACTCAAGTTCAGGTCCCAGCACCCACATGGAGGCTTACAACTGCCTGAAATTCCACTCTCAGGGGATCTGATGCCCCTATCTGACCTCCTTAGGTACCAGACATACATGTGACACATATCCCTATGTGCAGGCAAAACATTCATATACATAAAGAAATTTAATAAGAAAAGAAAACTGAAATCTTGGGCAGACAAACTCAGGGTATATTTATTTAAAATTTATAAATTATAGCCAGGAAGTGGTAGCACACACATTTAATCCCAACACTTGGGAGGCAGAGGATCTCTGAGTTTGAGGCAAGCCTGATCTATATAGTGAGTTCCAGGAAAGCCAGGATTACTACACGGAAAATCTGTCCTTCCTCCTAAAATTGTAAATTATGCAATCAAGGTATATTATATGCACATATACAAATGTCACAATGACTCCTGACATTTTATATAGTCAATATTTGCTAATAAGATTTTTAATATAAATTGTAATCATGTGTAAGCTACAGAATAGGATAAGAATGCATGTAAATTCTTAGGCAAATCATGGGATTTGAATCGCTGCCCTGCCACTGGTCAGTTGTGCGGTGTGGGTGGATCCCTACTAGATCTTTCTGTTGCTATAGGTGGTTGTGGAGGTGAGACAGATGATGTACATAAGCTCTCAGAATGCTGCCTGGCATGGAGTAAGAACACCTTAACACTACTCACCATTTTGGCCACTGTGTAAGAAGATATGTACAATGTAAAAATGTGCAGAAAATAGAAAAATTAAAAAGTAAGGAATAATAATTAAAATTCAGTGGAGGTTCTAATATGTTCTTTCATGGCGGTGGATTGTCCCGTAAACACATTTACCTCACTTTGGAGACTGTCACAGGGATGTCCATCTGTTGAGCTCAGGGGACTATGGGTGGCTTCTCTCGCACCCAGATTGTCTGCACTGCACACATAGAGCTCTTAGCTTCCCTGCTGACAACAATAATCAGGCAAGGTGTGTGTGTGTGTGTGTGTGTGTGTGAATGTGTGTGTTTGTGAGTGTGTTTGAGTGTGTGTGAGTGTGTGTGTGAATGTGTGTGTGAGTGTGTGTGTGTGAATGTGTGTGTGAGTGTGTGTGTGTGTGTGTGTGTGTGTGTGTGAGTGTATGTATGTCTGTGGCTCACTTAGGGGCAGAGGAGATCATTGCTGGGAGGTGATGGTTGTCTAGTCTCTACTTCTTATTTGCATATGCCTCCTTGGGCTGAGGCAGCCACGCTGAGATTAATTTAAGCCTGGGAGACAGTGGCCAGTGGGGATATCTATGTGTCAGCCTGTGTGGTGAAACCTGCCATCATTTCAACCAGCAGATTAAGGCAGAGCTACCTAAAAACAAACAGGCTTGTGGTTTGCCCACACAGGCAGACATCCCTCCTGTCAGAAGCTTTCTTCTTGCCAAGACTAACCCTGACTCTGTCTAACCCCTTTTGCTCTAGTAGCCAGGATGCTGATGGCCCAGGAAACACCCAAAGCAGCTGGCTTCATCAGACCAGCTCAATAACCTGTGTATATCAATGTCAGGAGCCTGGCAATGGATGGGGTACACTGCACTAAGAACTGTATTTAGCAACCTGGTGAAATCTAGTTTAGTCCACAGAGCTTCAAAAATGGCTCCAATTCAACTACTTCAGGTTTAACCACTTTGGGGTAAAAGAAACCACAAGGACCACTGATGGTGTCCAGAGCACATTGGTACCACATTGCAGCATCAGCAGGGGCCTGGAGCTTCCTGTTATCACTTAGATTCATCAGAACAATATGAGGGCTACGTGGCTGCAAGTCCTTCCCTGTAGGCTGTCATTCTCCCAGGGTGGCTGGGGTGGGGGTCCCTCACTAGTCAAGTCTCTCCCCGCCACCTCCCGTATCTCCAGGTAACTTTTCTTGAATTTGATATGTATGTTTTTAATAAAGGGAAGGATTTAAGAAAAGCTATCACATCCTATCTCTGAAGGTTTGGCTCAGGAGGACTGGATGGAACCCTAGAATCTGCACTCTAAAGAATCTTCCATACATCCAGCAGCGAGTTGGGACGGGTGGATGGATACCTATTGTCCTGGAGGCTTGCCTGATTAGAATGAGGACCAAATTGGAGTAAAAAGACCAGAGGTCCAAAAAGACCAGAGGTCCAATCCTGGTGCCACCACCTCCTGAGGTGTGTCATCGGGCAAGGAACTTACTTCCCCAGAGCCTGCTTCTTCATCTGAAGGAGGGGAGAAGAAAAACAAGCTTCCCTGGTTGTTTTTGTGTGTGTTAAACTTGGAAGCCACTGCACAGATGCTGGACAGAAAGATTCACTGCAAGGGCTCATCTCGTCCTGGGCTCTCCACTCCATAGATGAGGAACAACTTTATCCTGGAAAGCCCCGTGAGATGAAGGTCCCATCCTGACCCCAGCAGGAATCTATTTCTGGTGCTCACCAGTAACTCCAACACTCAAAGACTGAGGCAGGAGGACCTCTGAGTTTGAGGTCAGCCAAGACCATATAATAATACCCTGACTCATACAAACAAACAATAAAAGAAAGAAAGAATTCTGTTTCCAACAATGCTATCCTATCAGATTGAACCTGATTTACTTCCTAGTCTGTAGATTGGACCGCTGAGTTAGAGACAGTCATGCTCTTCTGAAAACTTTATTTTGGCCTCCCTTTGTCAGCTCTGAACATCTCATACATCATCTCCTGAGAATTCAGCTTTATGAATCAGCAGGGTTCCCAAGAAAGACTGTCAGCTTGGCCGCATCCCAGGGAAACCAGAGAGGTTGCTTTTGTGGGTTATTAATTCAGGAGACATAACCAGTTTCCCTCTAGTTACACTGATCACCTAGTCCAGCTGAATTATTGAGGTAGGTTCATCACCCCTGGTTTGAGGTCTACTACCTAAAGTGAGCACTCGGGGAGTGAGCCTCAGCTGGAGGTGCTCTAATGTGCCAGACACGGGATTGAGTGATGTGCATACACTCAACTCTTCAACAAACCTTGGAAGGCAAATGCTATCCTCTCTGTCTTGCAGGTGGGGGAACTAAGACTCAAGGAGGTTAGAGTTGTCCCTAAGAGGATGTAGTCAATGGGATTTGGAATCAGAATCAGGGCATTAGCTTCTTGGGAATTCCACTTGAGAGAAAGAGAAGGGGGAGGTAGAGCCCTAGTTTTTTGTTCTTATTTATTGAGATCTGTTCTTGGAATTTTCCTTAATGAAGACGAGAGTTAAGTGCTGTGCACACACAGGACTTAGTGCCTGCACACGCAAGAACTCCCTTAGTAAACCTCACCAGACTGGGCCCAGAGCTTGGAGTTTCCTCTGAGGAAGCCACACCCCTCCTCTATCTGTTCATTTTTGCCTTGTTTTCCTGTAAAGGTTGAACCATTGGACTGAAGGAGGCTCATGACAGAAGCCCTTCCTGAACACACTGGGGCCACCTCCCATTCATTTCCCCCTGGCTTTGTGTGGCTTTGCAGATGCTCTCTCCATCCAGGGCCCATCTGACCCCATGACAGCTTCCCTGACACCGGTAGGGCATACATGCTTATCACTCACACAATCATGCTGGCCCAGCGCCCTGCCTGGGTGCCCAAGATGCTAATCTTTCTGGGAAGCCATGCAGAAACAGCCTCCCCCCTCCTTTTTAAATCTACTGGATTGTACAGAAGGAGCTTAATATCACCTGTAGGGCAGAAGCTACAGGCTAAACGGGTGCCATTGCTTAGGAAAAGGACTTCATTCCACGAGGGGGCCACTCACCCAAGGTCCCACAGACCTCCTTGCACAGCACAGTCCTTGTAGGAATATGAACCCCATCATTGCTGGTCACTCTTCTGGGACTAAATCCAGGCTTGCTCCCTAGAAGGAGGGACAGAGCCTGGCTCTGGGCAGACACAGTCACACCAGCCATCCTAGTTCTCTTCCCAGGTTGGTAATGAGGAGGGGTCTTGGATAAAGGGGACCCACACAGAACATGTTTACTCTTGGTAAATGTAGATTCATTTCTGTGGGTCCAAAGGCAGACAGGGATGAAGACAGAATTGATGACTTTAAATACATAAACCTGTGTATCCAACTTACAGTAGAGACAGAGCGGTTTCATTCTCACAGAAACCTTTGTCATGCTTGCAAGGGTCAATCTCCAGCCCCAGAGATGACTAATCTAATTCTAACCCACAGACTGATTCTGTCTGTCATGGACACTTCAGACTAGAGTCATGCCTTATGTATTCATTTGTGCCTACCTCCTTTTGCTCAACATATATTTACTGTATATATTGACTGTTTATTATTCTTCATTGCTGAGTTGTGTTCTGTAGTGTGAACGTCCTACATTGTCTCCACAGACAGACCTTTTCACTTCCATGAGTGCTATAGAAGTGATCATAATCACACTATTTATGTATTCATTGGGTGAATTTTTTTCCAGTGATTTCTCCTTGCCAGGCATTGTTAGAGGTTCAAGGAGACTCTGGTGAGCGGAAGTTGTTTTTGCTTCATCAGACTTTAGCACTAATAGAGAAAAACACACAGGCAATCAAAGAAATCAAAGGCAGCTATGCACAGGGCTGGGGACTCACTACAGCTGTGCTGTGTCTCAGGCATGGTTCCCACAAACATTGAATCTTCTTTGCCTTGGGAGGCTAAGGGATGCTTCTTGGATGAGGTGACATGGGTCACTTAAGGGTGACACACAGATGTGGACGAGGCAAGGCCCAGTAGAGACGTGTCCCCCACAGAGTGGCTGAGTAACAGGAGGCTGTGGTTCAGGGAAGGAGAGAGAGAAGCCAGCACCACTGGACTAAAGTGAGCCAAGTGTGGGTGGGAGGAGGAAGAGCTAGAGGGGAGGAGGGCGTGTGTGGGAGTGAGAGGAACTCACTGAAGACTCTGGTAGGAAGTCAAATGTCTGACTTTCTTTATAATCCTGAGGGGATCATTAGATCAACTGGTGGGGTCACAGCGGTCAACTGTAGGATAGAGGGCTATGAAGCTATAATAATGAGGTCCTGTGCCTCAGAAAACCTCTCAAAGCTCTTTGAAAATTGCTGCTGCAAGTCTATGGTTAGAGGTTGAAGCATGCGGAGTCCAGGGGCAACAGGAGGCAGTGGTAGAAAATGCAGCCCCTAGGGCAGGGAGATGAGAGTGTGGGCTGGGAGGGTCTCAGGGAGGCCAGTTAGGAGGCACCTGAGGATCGTGTGAGAGGAGTAGGTCAGAGGGGATTCATCTGAGGCCAAGGCTAACTTCTGGGGCTAGGTCATCATCTAAGCTTCAAGGTTGTGGTGATGGAGGGCTTGAGGTTTGGGAGAGAGTGGTCCAGGGCTGAGTTTTGTCCACTGAGAGTTTAGGGTCCTATTTGATGCCCTACAGTTGAATTATAAGTGGGCATCAGGTATGTATCTTCAGAAACTCAATGGATAGGCTGAGGCTAGACCATACATTATGGATGGCATTGACATATACTGGTCTTTAAGGCTATAGGGTGCATGAGATGGTCCCAGAGAGATGACATCCAGAAGGATTCCTGGCAAAGAAAGTCAAGCCACCAGCAGCTTCACCAGGAGCTACATGGGTCTGTTTGTTTTACTTATCCTATATGCCAAGCTGACTTTGGGCTCTTGGTACTCCTCCTGCCTCATCCTCCTGAGAGCTGGGACTCCAGGAGTGCACACTAGATAAGTCTTGGTAATATCTCTGTCCTCTGTGGTTCTGTCACAGACTATAACTGCTCTCTTGATGAGACTCCACTTCAGCTTGTGAGTTATCTGCAGAACTTTGCTGCAAGTTAGTCAAAGCCAATTTTGCCATAGCCATACACACACACATACACCATTCGCACAGACACACACACATGCACGCACATACACGTGTATACACACAACACATACATACCTGCATATACACTCAATATACATATATACAAGCACACACACAATGTACATGTACACATACAACATACATATGCAAGATACATACACACGCACCACACATACATAAACACACAAACACACACACACAGAGAGAGAGAGAGAGAGAGAGAGAGAGAGAGAGAGAGAGAGAGAGAGAGATCTTGAAATATGTATGTGATAGCGGAGTAAAACCAAGTTACTCTCCCAGAATCTCCCCACAAGGGATTAAAGAAGGCATCAGACCCGACATGACTAAAAGGAAGATATACATTTACCCACAGGCTCAGGGTATCACAAGAAGCTCTTTATAGTCATTCAGCAAGGTCCCTGGAGTCCCTGCCCTCCTTTTGAAAACCAAACCAAATAAAACCAAACCAAACTACCAGCTCCCTTGAAGAGATCACAGTGTTCTGTACCTAATATGAGACATGATGACTCTGATATCATCCCCAAGGGTTAAGAGTTAAGGATCTAGTAAGGGCTGCATGTGTCTCCACACTATATGACCTCAAGTTTCACCTATAGGTTACACAGCCCCAACTGGGTCAGCAGGAGGACATCTGTCTCTTCATTCATCGGGTCAACTTGCCTTTCACTGTCCCAGCAGAAGTCCATCTATTACTCTAGTGATGTGGGTGAGCAGAGCCGCTGGGGTGGGTTGGACACAAAGACGAGGGGGTGCGCTGTAGTGCTGTCTCTAGGGAAGGTGTTTTGGGTCCAATGTGGTCATCTGCCTTGGAGTGTTCACTCTTGAATGTCCACTGATGTCTATCTAATGCCCATTGACTTCCCTGCCTCAGTTTTGAAACGCCACCTTAACATCTGAACGGTCAGCAGGCAGTCTGAAGTAATGCAAAAGTCCTAGACTTGAAATAGCAGCGAACATTGACTAAAGCTATCGTCTTCGCAAGGCCAGGAGCTCAGGTCTCCGTGAGTTTTTTCTCTTCTTTAAGCCAGGGTCTTACTTTGTAACCCAGATGGTTCTTGAGTTTGGCATTCTCCTGCCTCTGTAGCTCGAGTGCTGGGGTTATAAACCTGCAGCACCACAGCCCACATTCTTCATCCAAACCTTTAAAATCCCATGACAGGGCTGTGAGTTAGAGAGCAAACTCTGTGTGTCTGACTTGGCAAGATGGAGACTGGGAGCTTTGAAATGCCAGCAATGACTGGGTGGCAAAGGACGACTTTGAGCTTGTCCCTGTGAGATTCCACAGCCACTGTCATACTCATAGCTCAAGGCACCCTGAGTTCATGACCAGGACTTGACACTGGACCTTGAACAAGGTGCTCATTTCTCTGTGCCTCAGTTTCCACATGTGGCACAGGGAGGAGAGGTGACAGTGATGGTGACTCATTTGAAGGGAGTCACAAGCTATGGAAACCTACCAAATGTCATTATTTGTACAATCCACTCTCCTTGGTCCCTCCCTGGTGTGTGCACATGCTGTCCTAAAGGCAGGGTCCCTGTCTGGTTCCCGTGCACTGTATTCGACTGTCTTTCCTTGGCTGATATACAGCCTGGACTCTGAGCCCAGCGCGGCAAAGCCTGTGGCAGTTTCCTGAAAGCTGTTGTGCAAACCATAGTCCCTCTCTGTTCCTAGAACTATTCCAGGCTACCCTCCAAGATGGCAAGCTCGTGTGCTGGTGATGGGTGTGCCAAGCACAGTCTTCTCACTGGCAGCTGCCAGACCCTGGTTGGTAGCATGCAGGTGGCTTCTGAAAGAAGTCTGTGATGTGAGAAAGATGGGCCCAAACTCTCATTTATTCCTTGTGAAGTTAGCATCTACTTCCCACCTCATGGGGCCCATGGTCTATCAGAGGGAAAATACAAACACATTGGAATTAATTAATTGAACAAAGTGCAGGTTCATCAATGTGGTGTGTCCCATTGTCTAGTCACCGGCTTCTTAACATCAAGAGGCTGATCAGGGGACCTGCTTCTCTTCTGGGCATCGTGTGTCATGAATACTTGAAGCTGTAGCAGTTGAAGTCAGTGGCTATGGAAGGCACTACCTCAGTTCTGCTTTTTTTTTTTTTTTTTTAAGGTGGAAATCCCTGGGCAGCCTGCAGTGCACTTCTTCTGGGGAGTTGGCTCTAGCCCTTCCAATCATCCTTGTAAACTCTTTATCTACTTTACATATATGTGTGTGGCAGTGGGGTGGGCATTCACAGAGGTCAAACTACAACTTGAAGGAGTCAGACCTCTCTTTCTACCATGTGGGTGCTGGCACTCAAACTCAGGACATCAGACTTGGTGGCAAGAGCTTTACATACTGAGCCATCTTGGTGGCCTCTTCTGTAATTTTGTCTGTACCTGTGCCTGTGTGCGTTCATGCAAGCAAAGCAAACACCAGGACTGTAATTCTTTTTTATTCTGAGACAAGGCCTGTCTGTAAAACAGGTCAGCTGGACTCAAACTCACCATCCTTCTGCCTCAGCTTCCCGAGTGCAGACATTATGGTGTATAATACTCTTTCTGTGTCTTTCTGCCTGCCTGCCTGCCTGCCTGTCTGTCTGTCTATCTGTCTTTCTCTTTCTCTCTTTCTCTCTCTCTCCCTGTGCATGCGTGTGTGCATGTGTGCGTGTCCAATAAAAACACAGGCATGTCACCTTTGTGCCTTCAGTGCTTCCACACCCAGGGCTGGTAAGCTTGAGTTGGATCCTCAGGACTCATGGGGTGAAAAGCACCAGTGTGGCACCATCTGAGTACTGGGGAGGCAGAGTCAGGCAGATGCCTGGGGTGTGTTGGCTAGCCTGGCTAATGTGCTCTGTCCTGTGCCAGTAAGACAGCCTGTCCAAGCATGCCGGATAGTTCCTGAGGAGCGTCTGTAAGCTGTCATCTGGTCTGCACTCACATGGCCCCATGCATACGCATACATGCACATAAATGTTTTACATTAGAAAGTGAACTTCATCTTAATGATATATCTCCTTTAGTAATATTCCAATAGTCTCACTCCAGCATGTCATTAAAGACATAAATGAGATACTGTATATATATTTTCATATTAAGTCTGAGAATTTAGTGTTTGGATTTACTTATAGCACATACTGATTTAAATATAAAAATCTCATTAAAATACTTTATCTGTATTAAGTTTCATGAAATACGATTGAAGATAAAAGGTTTACATAAAATTCCCCCCCCCCAAACTTAAATATTAAGCCATGTGGTGGTGGTGATGAACACCTTTAATCCCAGCACTCAGGAGGTAGGGGCAGGTAGATCTCTGAGTTTGAAGCCAGCCTGATCAACAGAGAGAATTTCTGGACAGCCAGGGCTATATAGAGAAACCCTGTCTTGAAAAACTGAAGAAAACAACCAAAACCAAAACAAAAGCAAAACTTTTTAATATTTTCATTTATTTATTTTCTTAGCCTTTCAAAAAATTATATTTATTTATTTTTATTCTTTAATTCTTTTTTACAGTCCAGAGTCCATCCCCCTCCCTGTCTGCCTCCTGAGACTCCCCATCTCATACCTCCTTCCCCACCCCATCTCCAAGAGGATAAGAGGATGTCCCCATTCCCCCAGTCCCACCCAACTGACCTCCCCACTCCCTGGGGCCTCCAGTCTCTTGAGGATTAGGTGCATCTTCTCTCACAAAGGCCAGACCAGGCCATCCTCTGCTGTATATGCATCGGTGTCTCAGTGTCTGAGAAATCTTAGGGGTCCTGGTCAGACTAAACATAATAAAAGCAATGTACAGCAAACCAACAGCCAATATCAAACTAAATGGAGAGATACTTGAAGCAATCCCGCTATAATCAGGGACAAGACAAGGATGCCCATTCTCTCCCTACATGAAGTTCTAGCCAGAGCATCTAGGAGATCAAGAGGATACAAACTGGCAAAGAAGTCAAGGTATCACTGTTTGCAGATGATAGGATCATATACATAAGCAACTCCATAAATTCTGCCAGAGAACTCCTACAGACGATAAACAACTTCAGCAAAGTGGCTGGATATAAAATTAACTCAAATAAATCAGTAACCTCCTTTTACTCAGAGAATAAACAGGCTGAGAAAGAAATTAGGGAAACAACTCCCTTCACAGTAATCACAAATAATGCAAAATTTCTTGGGGGTGACTCTCACCAAACAAGTGAAAGATCTGTATGACAAGAACTTCAAATCTCTCAAGAAAGAAATTGAAGAAGAACTCAGAAAATGGAGAGACCTCCCAGGATTGGCAGTATTAACATAGTAAAAATGGCCATCCTGGGGTTGGGGATTTAGCTCAGTGGTAGAGCGCTTGCCTAGGAAGCACAAGGCCCTGGGTTAGGTCCTCAGCTCTGGAAAAAAAAAAAAAAGAAAGAAAAAAGGAAAAGGCCATCCTACCAAAAGCAATCTACAGATTTAATGCAATCCCCAGTAAAATCCCAACACAATTCTCCAAAAATATTTTTTATAAATCCAAAAAAAGAAAATTACCAAACATAGCGAGACATGGTGACACAGGCCTGTAGTCCCAGCACTCAGAAGGATGTGGCAGGAGAATTCCAAGTCTGACAGCAACTTACCTGGCCAAGGCTCGGCACCCGCACAACAGCTTCAGGATCTGAGGTAAGAGTGGGATGTGGCGGCCTGTGTCTGTCCTACTCTGATGTAGGGTTGAAGACAGAGAACATCCCCGTCGCTCCTTTCATAAGCTCAGCACAGCGGCACACAGCAACAAAGACCCGTGTCAAAAAGAAAGCTGGAAGGTGGTGACTGACCTCTGACCTCTGATGTGTGCCATGGCATTCGTGAGCCTTTACCTATGAAAAACATCCACAGGAACTGTGTGCATACAGGCACAAAATCAATAAACCAATATTTATTAAAGATACCTTAAAATTTTAAATTTTTAAAAAATATTTTTAAAAGAATTTTTCTTCACATTAATGAAACTTGGATGCCTTTCCTAGAGTGATTGATTAGACTTTGGATCAAAAAAAAAAAAAAAAAAGAAAGAAAGAAAGAAAAAGAAAAAGGAAAAGAAATCCACTGGTTTCAAAGCTACCTCCGCCCAAGTTAAGTAAATTCTCGACTTCTGAAGTTAATCAGAAGACTATTGTATAGATGAGAGGCAAGCCAAGATTTACCACGGATAGCAGAGTGTCCTTCCCTTTGGCCCTGTCTCTGCAGCTGATCTATGGGATGCCTGTCATAGAGAGAAAGTGACCTGCATATGCATGATTCTCTTTAGAAAAAAATGGGCAGAGCCATTGTTAGTGATTAGCTGTGCTTTAACGTTTCTGTTTCAACGTCAGTTTCAGACGTCTACGTCACAGCTGCATATTCTCTCCCCTCGGCGGTCACCTGCAGTCTGACTGGGCAGGAAGAACAGATCCCACTTCAGTGTTTGTCAAACAGCCTTTGTTTAATAAAATCTTGTATTGGGCTTTCTAAGACTCAGTCACAGCTCAGAGGAGGAACACTGACAAAGAAGAAAGGGTCCAATGAGAAGATCAAACCTAAGGATAATAGGTATAGAAGAGAGTGAAGACTCCCAGCTCAAAGGACCAGTAAATATCTTCAACAAAATCATAGAAGAAAACTTCCCTAACCTAAAAAAAGAGATACCCATAGGCATACAAGAAGCCTACAGAACTCCAAATAGATTGGACCAGAAAAGAAACTCCTCCTATCACATAATAGTCAAAACACCAAACACAAAAAATAAAGAAAGAATATTAAAAGCAGTAAGGGAAAAAGGTCAAGTAACATATAAAGGCAGACCTATCAGAATCACACCAGACTTTTCGCCAGAGACTATAAAGCCAGAAGATCCTGGACAGATGTCATACAGACCCTAAGAGAACACAAATGCCAGCCCAGGTTACTGTATCCTGCAAAACTCTCAATTAACATAGATGGAGAAACCAAGATATTCCATGACAAAACCAAATTTACACAATATCTTTCTACAAATCCAGCACTACAAAGGATAATAAATGGTAAAGCCCAACATAAGGAGGCAAGCTATACCCTAGAAGAAGCAAGAAACTAATTGTCTTGGCAACAAAACAAAGAGAAGAGAAGCACACAAACATAACCTCATATCCAAATATGAATATAACAGGAAGCAATAATCACTATTCCTTAATATCTCTCAACATCAATGGCCTCAACTCCCCAATAAAAAGACATAGATTAACAAACTGGATACGCAACGAGGACCCTGCATTCTGCTGCCTACAGGAAACACACCTCAGAGAAAGACAGACACTACCTCAGAGTGAAAGGCTGGAAAACAACTTTCCAAGCAAATGGTCAGAAGAAGCAAGCTGGAGTAACCATTCTAATATCAAATAAAATCAGTTTTCAACTAAAAGTCATCAAAAAAGATAAGGAAGGACACTTCATATTCATCAAAGGAAAAATCCACCAAGATGAACTCTCAATCCTAAATATCTATGCCCCAAATACAAGGGCACCTACATACATAAAAGAAACCTTACTAAAGCTCAAAACACACATTGCACCTCACACAATAATAGTAGGAGATTTCAACACCCCACTCTCATCAATGGACAGATCATGGAAACAGAAATTAAACAGAGACATAGACAGACTAAGAGAAGTCATGAGCCAAATGGACTTAACAGATATTTATAGAACATTCTATCCTAAAGCAAAAGGATATACCTTCTTCTCAGCTCCTCATGGTACTTTCTCCAAAATTGACCATATAATTGGTCAAAAAATGGGCCTCAACAGGTACAGAAAGATAGAAATAATCCCATGCGTGCTATCAGACCACCACGGCCTAAAGCTGGTCTTCAATAACAATGAGGGAAGAACGCCCACATATACGTGGAAATTGAACAATGCTCTACTCAATGATAACCTGGTCAAGGAAGAAATAAAGAAAGACATTAAAGACTTTTTAGAATTTAATGAAAATGAAGGTACAACATACCCAAACTTATGGGACACAATGAAAGCTGTGCTAAGAGGAAAACTCATAGCGCTGAGTGCCTGCAGAAAGAAACAGGAAAGAGCATATGTCACCAGCTTGACAACACACCTAAAAGCTCTAGAACAAAAAGAAGCAAATACACCCAGGAGGAGTAGAAGGCAGGAAATAATCAAACTCAGAGCTGAAATCAACCAAGTAGAAACAAAAAGGACCATAGAAAGAATCAACAGAAGCAAAAGTTGGTTCTTTGAGAAAATCAACAAGATAGATAAACCCTTAGCCAGACTAACGAGAGGACACAGAGAGTGTGTCCAAATTAACAAAATCAGAAATGAAAAGGGAGACATAACTACAGATTCAGAGGAAATTCAAAAAATCATCAGATCTTACTATAAAAGCCTATATTCAACAAAACTTGAAAATCTACAGGAAATGGACAATTTCCTAGACAGATACCAGGTACCAAAGTTAAATCAGGAACAGATAAACCAGTTAAACAACCCCATAACTCCTAAGAAAATAGAAGCAGTCATTAAAGGTCTCCCAATCAAAAAGAGCCCAGGTCCAGATGGGTTTAGTGCAGAATTCTATCAGACCTTCATAGAAGACCTCATACCAATATTATCCAAACTATTCCACAAAATTGAAACAGATGGATCACTACCGAATACCTTCTATGAAGTCACAATTACTCTTATACCTAAACCACACAAAGACCCAACAAAGAAAGAGAACTTCAGTCCAATTTCCCTTATGAATATTGACGCAAAAATACTCAATAAAATTCTGGCAAACCAAATACAAGAGCACACCAAAACAATCATCCACCATGATCACGTAGGTTTCATCCCAGGCATGCAGGGATGGTTTAATATACGGAAAACCATCAACGTGATCCATTATATAAACAAACTGAAAGAACAAAATCACATGATCATTTCATTAGATGCTGAGAAAGCATTTGACAAAATTCAACACCCCTTCATGATAAAAGTCCTGGAAAGAATAGGAATTCAAGGCCCATACCTAAACATAGTAAAAGCCATATACAGCAAACCAGTTGCTAACATTAAACTAAATGGAGAGAAACTTGAAGCAATCCCACTAAAATCAGGGACTAGACAAGGCTGCCCACTCTCTCCCTACTTATTCAATATAGTTCTTGAAGTTCTAGCCAGAGCAATCAGACAACAAAAGGAGGTCAAGGGATACAGATCAGAAAAGAAGAAGTCAAAAATATCACTATTTGCAGATGATATGATAGTATATTTAAGTGATCCCAAAAGTTCCACCAGAGAACTACTAAAGCTGATAAACAACTTCAGCCAAGTGGCTGGGTATAAAATTAACTCAAATAATTCAGTAGCCTTCCTCTACACAAAAGAGAAACAAGCCAAGAAAGAAATTAGGGAAACGACACCCTTCATAATAGACCCAAATAATATAAAGTACCTCAGTGTGACTTTAACCAAGCAAATAAAAGACCTGTACAATAAGAACTTCAAGACTCTGAAGAAAGAAATTGAAGAAGACCTCAGAAGATGGAAAGATCTCCCATGCTCATGGATTGGCACGATTAATATAATAAAAATGGCCATTTTACCAAAAGCGATCTACAGATTCAATGCAATCCCCATCAAAATACCAATCCATTTCTTCAAAGAGTTAGACAGAACAATTTGCAAATTCATCTGGAATAACAAAAAAACCCAGCTAAAACTATCCTCAACAATAAAAGGACTTCAGGGGGAATCACTATCCCTGAACTCAAGCAGTATTACAGAACAATAGTGATAAAAACTGTATGGTATTGGTACAGAGACAGACAGATAGACCAATGGAACAGAATTGAAGACCCAGAAATGAACCCACACACCTATGGTCACTTGATTTTTTACAAAGGAGCCAAAATCATCAAATGGAAAAAAGATAGCATTTTCAGCAAATGGTGCTGGTTCAACTGGAGGTCAACATGTAGAAGAATGCAGATCGATCCATGCTTATCACCTTGTACAAAGCTTAAGTCCAAGTGGATCAAGGACCTTCACATCAAACCAGATACACTCAAACCAATAGAAGAAAAACTAGGGCAGCATCTCGAACATATGGGCACTGGAAAAAAATTTCCTGAACAAAACACCAATGGCTTATGCTCTAAGATCAAGAATCGACAAATGGGATCTCATAAAACTGCAAAGCTTCTGTAAGGCAAAGGACACTCTGGTTAGGACAAAACGGCAACCAACAGATTGGGAAAAGATCTTTACCAATCCTACAACAGATAGAGGCCTTATATCCAAAATATACAAAGAACTCAAGAAGTTAGACCGCAGGGAGACAAATAACCCTATTAAAAAATGGGGTTCAGAGCTAAACAAAGAATTCACAGCTGAGGAATGCCGAATGGCTGAGAAACACCTAAAGAAATGTTCAACATCTTTAGTCATAAGGGAAATGCAAACCAAAACAACCCTGAGATTTCACCTCACACCAGTGAGAATGGCTAAGATCAAAAACTCAGGGGACAGCAAATGCTGGCGAGGATGTGGAGAAAGAGGAACACTCCTCCATTGTTGGTGGGATTGCAGACTGGTACAACCATTCTGGAAATCAGTCTGGAGGTTCCTCAGAAAATTGGACATTGAACTGCCTGAGGATCCAGCTATACCTCTCTTGGGCATATACCCAAAAGATGCCCCAACATATAAAAAAGACACGTGCTCCACTATGTTCATAGCAGCCTTATTTATAATAGCCAGAAGCTGGAAAGAACCCAGATGCCCTTCAACAGAGGAATGGATACAGAAAATGTGGTACATCTACACAATGGAATATTACTCAGCTATCAAAAACAATGACTTTATGAAATTCATAGGCAAATGGTTGGAACTGGAAAATATCATCCTGAGTGAGGTAACCCAATCACAGAAAAACACACATGATATGCATTCATTGATAAGTGGCTATTAGCCCAAATGCTTGAATTACCCTAGATGCCTAGAACAAATGAAACTCAAGACAGATGATCAAAATGCGAGTGCTTCACTCCTTCTTTAAAAGGGGAACAAGAATACCCTTGGCAGGGAAGGGAGAGGCAAAGATTAAAACAGACACAGAAGGAACACCCATTCAGAGCCTGCCCCACATGTGGCCCATACATATACAGCCATCCAATTAGACAAGATGGATGAAGCAAAGAAGTGCAGGCCGACAGGAGCCGGATGTAGATCTCTTCTGAGAGACACAGCTAGAATACAGCAAATACAGAGGCGAATGCCAGCAGCAAATCACTGAACTGAGAATAGGAACCCCGTTGAAGGAATCAGAGAAAGAACTGGAAGAGCTCGAAGGGGCTCGAGACCCCTTATGAACAACAATGCCAAAGAACCAGAGCTTCCAGGGACTAAGCCACTACCTAAAGACTATACATGGACTGACCCTGGACTCTGACCTCATAGGTAGCAATGAATATCCTAGTAAGAGCACCAGTGGAAGGGGAAGCCCTGGGTCCTGCTAAGACTGAACCCCCAGTGAACATGATTGTTGGGGGGAGGGCGGCAATGGGGGGAGGATGGGGAGGGGAACACCCATAAAGAAGGGGAGGGGGAGGGATTAGGGGGATGTTTGCCCAGAAACCGGGAAAGGGAATAACACTTGAAATGCAAATAAGAAATACTCAAGTTAATAAAAAAAAATAAAGTAAAATTACATGCTACAAAAAAAAGAAGAAAGGGTCACTCTCTTATTTCTTTTGAGGGTTGCATAAAATAAAAATGATTGATGGAATTTGGATGTACAAATGAGTGGTTTTAACATCTGTGATGCTTTTCTAGCACCTTCTACCGAAAACTAACCATAGGGGTTAGGGAAGTGACGAAATGACTCAGTTAGTAAACTTCCTGCCACGTTAAGTATGGGGACCTGAGTCTGGATCCTTGGCACCCTAGTGAAAACCTGACATGGTTGTGCACATCTGCAATGCAGTGCAGTGACATGGGATACCCATCTCTAGTGCAGTGCAGTAACATGGGATGCACATCTGTGATGCAGTGCAGGGTAGAGATAGGTGGGTCCTTGGATCTCACCAGCCAGCCAGTCTCGCCTAATTAGTAAGCTGCAGATCCAGTGAGAGATGCTATCTACAAAGAAAAAACTATGGCCGTCACACACACACACACACACACACACACACACACACACACACACACACCACACACACACCACACACACACCTCCCCATAAGGGTCAGAGCACATTGAGGAAGAGATGGTGGAAAGACTCTGAGAGCTGGAGGAAGGGAAGGCTGCTGTGAGATGCTGTTCTCTGGGCATGGCAGGGTGTCTGTATCCATGAACCCACAGCAGCCATGGCTGCCTGCACAAGACCAAGCCAGTCAGTGATTCCGGTGTGTGTGGGGGAGGGGCTCAGGGAGACCTGCCCCTGCCACTGGCAATTGATGACTGCTGGGAAGAAAGGTCATTTTCCTCCAGGGGTGTGGCTGCTGGGAGACTGCCCTAGCTCAAGCAGGCAGTGGAAACTAGACTCAGTGGGCTACAGATAAAAAGGGGGACACATGAAGGTGGAAGGGGCATGTTTTGGAGGGATGGGGAAGGAGAGGAGGGGGACATTGGGGAGTGAATATGAGCAAGACATATTACATATACATATGAGTTGTCCAAGAATAAATAAATATTGAGAGGGAAAGCTAGTTCTAAATCCAAATTTTCAACCTAGCATAGTGAATTTCTGCCTGTACTGAAGGCCACTAACTTCTCATCTGTCTGGGACTCATTGAGAGAGATAGAAGATTTAAGAAAAAAAATCTATACCATGTCTTTTTTAAGGCCACAACTAACACCATTTCTTCTTAAATTGGAAGTCCCTCAAGACAGAATGTACCCAAGTATTAATTGAGCCATATCTATTATGTTGCTGGGTTCTTCTCAGGCTAAGAAAAACTCCGTGAGATCTTTCAAGTGTATTGATTGGCCCTTGCTATTGTTAGAAATGTCGCTGTACTTTATGGGCAATTATTTGCTGGCTGAAATGAAGAGATTTTGGTTTCAGTTAAATATCTTTTGTGCTTTTCTTCAGAATTTTCAAACAATATGGTCTCTTAATCTGAAAATGTCGTTCTTCTATACAAGAATCCAGCTCTTTAAAATTCACCACCTTTATAAATGCAGATCCTATTTAAATTATTTTAAAATTAATGTCTCTCTTTGTTTCCAGAATTCTATGTAGCCCAGACTGGCTCACCAATCTCATCAAGTTCACCATCCTCTCACTTGTACCTCCTGAGTTTCAGGGATTGTAAGTCTATGTAGCCCAGGCTGGCTCACCATCCTCATCAAGTTCACCATCCTCTCACTTGTACTTCCTCAGTTGCTGGGATTGTAAGTCTATGCCATCATGTCTTGCTGTTCATACTTTGTTTAAACAAGAAAAAAACTTTTAGTTACATCGGATCTAAGATAAGAATTTCAATTTACTTATTAATGACCGTTTATATAAAAGCTGAAAATATTAAATATGTTACGTTTAAATATTGAAAATATTTAAATATGTTGCACAGGTGCCTGGCAAACATTGAATTTATGTACAATTCTCCAGATAAGCTTCACAGATGCAGTTTGTTATCATATCTTATGTATTGTCATAGTCAAAAAGAAATATGGGGGCTGGAGAAATGGCTCAGTGGATAAGAGAACCACACAGTGACTCATAGCTGTTCATAACTCCAGTTCCTGAGATCCAACTCTTTCTTCTGCCCTCTGAGGTGCACATGAGACAGACATACATATAAGCAAAACACTCATTCACATAAAATAAATAAATCTCAAGAACGTTTTAAACAGAGAAACTCAATTTGAGCAAAACAGTAAAGTTGTATTTGTGAGAAAATGTTTTACATCAGTTGTGCTCTCTCTCTCTCTCTCTCTCTCTCTCTCTCTCTCTCTCTCTCTCTCTCTCTCTCTCGTGTGTGTGTGTGTGTGTGTGCAGGTGGTTAGCCAAGGTCAACCTCCGGTGGTGGTATTACTCAGAAGCTGCCCACCATGTTTCATGAGACAAGATCTCTTCCTCTGGCCTGGGCTTCTCTGAGTAGACTCAGCCAGGCTGGCCAGCCAGTGTGTCCTGGGAATCTGCCTGTCTCATTATTCCAATGCTGGAATCATGAGTGTGCACACCCTAATTAATTTTTTTATATAATTCTGGGGATTGCATTCAAAGCTCCCTTTTCAGAGGGAGCTATCCTCCCAGGCACATGCCTCAGTCCTTAAATGAAGATTAAAGAGAATAGAAACGAGACACCCAGTTCTGCAGTCTCTCTGCTTCCTTTCCAGTCTGAGCTGTGGCTCCTTCATGGCACACTACAAGTCTAGATGACACTGTGCTCTGAAGGGCAGGAGCTCGATCTGTGTCTTAGATGAAGAGACCACTCATGAGCCTCGATGGAGGGGTCTGGGAGTGGTCCTCAGTTTGTAGAGGTGAGATGACACTAATTCCCCGATGGCCAGGGGCAGGAGAATCCCTGGACTTGAGTTAATACTTATGAGCCAATGGAAGCAAAAGCTATGGGTTCGGCTAGGGGAGAGCCAGCAGGTCCCAGGAGGTTGGTGGTGAAGGACAGAAGTGGGGGGGGGGGGATCTCCCAGCCTGAGGTAGTGAAGGGAGGGCAGACTTCAGTCTGAGGTTTAGTTTCATTTGTTCTTGTTCAACGTTTAAACACGAAACTGATTAATTTAAATATCAGAGTCTTATGACATAGCTGCCTCCCCAGTGCTGGAATCGAGCCTGGCAGTTTCATTCGACATGCTGTGTCTTTTTCTGCCTGCTCTGTGTAGTCCTACTGCAGTCTTTGGGGGACGCAGTGGTAGATGTCCAGCACGCAGCTGTAAGTGTGTGGAACATGGAATCTTGCCTCCACTGGGCAAACTCCAAGGAAACAAAAGCCAGAGTGTAGCCCTGGCAGCCTGGAATTTGTTTTCTAGACCATGCTGGCCTCAAACACATCAGGATCTGCCTGCCTCTGTTTCAGCTATGTAACAAGTTCCGGGTCAGTACTGGACCCCTGAGACTGAAAACGAGAGAAAGCACAACACAGGAAATGAATGCAGCGAATAAAGGGAGGTCAACTGCAGCCCAAAGCGCTCCTCAGATGTTAAAGCTGAAGGACTCTGACATTTGTTCTGTGCCGGTCTGGTTTCCTAAATGCTAACAGTGTGACACCTGGAGGTAACAGAACTTCTGTTTTCTGCTTTGAGCCTGGAAGAACCAATGTAGATACATTTTGGAAAAATCGTAAGAAAACAACAAAAAGGCAGAAACCTGAGAGATGCTTCCCATGCATCAAGACCTCTCTCCAACACCACAGCCCTCAGAGATGGAACTCTTGGTCACAGAGGCATCACTTAGGGTGTGTGTGAGATGCGGGGAGTTCAAAACTGGCCAAAGCTCAGTACTTTGGAGCTAATGTTGAGACAACACCAAGTATAGTCTCTCTGGACTGGATGGAGTGTAAGGGCGGCTGGGGCTCTGCTCTATCACTCTGAGCAGCTGGGCATTAGAGAAGCAGCCAGAAGAGGTATAAAGTTACATGATCTAAAGTGTCTGTTATCAAGTCAGTGGTGCTGCAGAGGCTCCCAACCTCTGGGGAGAGAGCTGGACAATATCCTGGGCTGGAGGAAGACTTGGTGAAAAGCAGAAAAAGGAGAAGGTGAGCTTGCCTCATAGTGGGTTCCTGCCCTCAGTGGCGTCCTTGGTCTTTGATGCATGCCATTGACCTAACAACCTGACCTCTGCACGTCTTGCTTAACACACAAGGTGAGAAAGAGGAAGCACAGCACAGCCCATAAAATCTGCCAGCCTTTGTACCCTTAGCTGAAGTTTGAGCTTCTGGACTAAAATATCATAAGCTAGGGGGCTGGAAGGACCGACATTTATTTCTTAAAATTCTCAAGGATGGGCCCAAGGTCCAGGCTCCAGACAAGGTCATTGTTGGTGAGCACTCTCTTCCTGTGAGACCTGCAGAAGAAGGGTGTCCCTTATATCATCTTTTCATGAGGGAGGAGGAGGAGGAGGACGAAGAGGAGGAGGAGGAGGATGAAGAGGAGGAGGAGGAGGATGAGGAGGAGGAGGTGGAGGAGGAGGAGGTGGAGGAGGAGTAGGTGGAGGAGGAGGTGGAGGAGTGGAGGAGGAGGAGGAGGTGGAAGAGGTGGAGGAGGAGGAGGTGGTGGAGGAGGAGGAGGAGGAGGAAGAGCGACATGATGGAAGGGGAAAGAGTTCATTTCTGTACAGAGACACTAATCCCATCGTGAGCCTCTATCCTTTTGATTGGTCTAAGCCTCACTTCCTTTTCCCTTGTATCTCCATCACAGCACTCAGCTTCAAATACAGCAACCTTGGGAATTAAGGCTCCAGCGCATGGATTCTAGAAGGAACCAAACACTCATTCCTTAGAGTTTATATCTCTTCTGTCCGGTGAGATTGTATCTCTTTCTCATTCAGGGAAGTAAGTGGTGTCTCTCCAACAAGATGGCAATCACCCCAAGGGTGTTTGGTGCTTGATCCTCTTTTGTGGATAGGACAGTCCCTAGAGCTTTTCTCGATCTGTAGGTAACAGGGACTGAAAGTCCATCCGTGTGGCTCTTAGGTTGATAAAGCCACTCTTGCCTTGGGATACCTAGAAGGTCTGAACCCATGCTTACGCTTGCACTGTTGTGACTTTGTGGCTTTCAAGGTCCCTGCAATGAGCACTTTGGCTGTTGTTTAGACTCCTGTGATGAATTAATCTAGGCATAATAAAATGCCTCCGATCTCCATTATTATTTCTTATAGTTCAGGAGAGCCAGGGATCTCATAAAACTCATGCTAATTAACTGTAAGGCAGAATTGGGCCTGGGAGGAGGGCTGTAAATGCTTTCCTCCACGCTCCTAACTCCTCAGTTCTGCTGTGTGCATTGAGCAGCATCTCCCTCATGGCCAGCCCCACGCTTCCTCTTAAAATCCATCCAGGTTCAGCTTCTCTCCTCCTCCAGAAGTTGTATCTCTGTTTCACCATCAAAGTTTTTTTTCTGGCTCTTCTGGTTCTTATATCTATATCTATATCTACATCTACATCTATATCTATATCTATATCATCTATACCTATATCTATATCATCTATAACTATATGTATATCTATATCACCTATATCTATATGTATATCTATATGTATATCTACACTATATCTATATCTATACTATATCTATATCTATACTATATATCTATATCTATTCTATATGTATATCTGTATGTATATGTATATGTATATGTATATCTATATCTACACTATATCTATACTATATCTATACTATATCTATATCTATACTATATCTATACTATATCTATATCCATATCCATATCATTTATATCTATATCTATATCTATATCCATATCCATATCCATATCTATCTATCTCTATCTCTATCATCTATATCTATCTATATCTATCTATATCTATATCTATCTCTATATCTTTATCTATATCTATATACAGGTCAGAGGGCAATTTTCAGGAGTCAGTAATCACCTTCTACCTTGTTGAGGCAGGGTCTCTCTCATTTCTGCTGCTGGCCCATGAGCTTCGAGGTCTGCACCCCATCTTGTCATAGTAGTGCAGGGACTACAGATGTGCACAACTGTATCTGACTTTCTATTGGGGTCCTGGGAATCGAATTCAGGTTGATAGACTTGCTTAGTAAGAGCTTTTACCCACTGAGCCATCTCCCTGCCCTCTTCTTTTGGTTACTCTGTTTCACCATCTTCTATCCACAGGAAATCACTTCACTGACCTCAGGCCTGATTTCATACATCCTCACATGATACACATCTTCTTGCTATGCTTTCCTTAACCCTAGAATGGTGCCATCTAGGCTTGCAGAAACAGATTATTTTTCTCTACAACTCAAACTGTAAAGTGATATTTTAGCAGGGAAGTGACTTCTTTGGCAAAATTCCACAGGATTCACGGTGGGTGGAATTGTATACAAAAGTAAAAAGTTGGCATCCTTCCCACTCATACTATCTGTCAAGAAGAAAGCCTTGTTTGGAAGTGGGTGGCTTCTTTTGGTAGATGACTATGTGAAAATGAAGTCAGTAGAGTGGATCCTAATTCAAGATGACCGATAGCCTTATTAAGAGGGGATAAAATCTAGGTAGGTCAGACCCTTGCCCCCAAGCATAGGAGAAGCTGCAAGGGCAATGGCATCTCCAATGCTTCAAGTCACCAGAAACAGGGACAGAGGCTGTGCACTCCCCCTCATCTTCAGATGGTACCTTCATTGTGAACTTCCAGCCTCCAGGACTGCGGGATGCTACCTAGTTTGTGGCTCCATGTTATAGCAAAATCTGGGATAGAAGTGTCTATGAATCAAAGGGCAAGGATCCAGGGAAGTGACTTTTAGTTTTATAAAGGATAAGAGGAGCACATGGGGACCTTGGTATATAACCCTTCCCCAAGAATGGGAATTTCCTCAGGAGAATCATGCTGGGAGAAGGAAAAGACTGGGAGCCAGTGCTTACCAGAGGAATAACTTGTTACCAGGAGAGGAAATTCACATAGTTCTGATAAGACACCATGCAGGAGAGACTGGAGTGAACTCAATACTGAACAGGCATGGGCACACTTTGGTTAGGACTACTTAGCCATGTGCATCTCTTGCCTGCTTAAACCTAACCCTTATGCCAGAACCCTGAACCTTTTTGTTTCTCTTCTGAATGCTGCCTCTTTGAATAAATTGCCCCATTTTCTGCTTCTATTACTTGTGTATTTAGTTGAATATTGGGAATGGGTACTAGGGCCTGGCTTCTGAGAAAAACCAAGACTCTGACTCTAACAACCCCAGTTGCAGGTAATAGAGGACCCAGTAACCACTGGCTTCATGCTGCTTACCTGGTCCCCCAAGGGCCTTGTCAGGCATCATCAATATCTGTTTCAGTCACCCAGGGAAGAGTGGCTTAAAGAGAGAAAGCCACTTGGCCAAGATCACAGCCCTAACAAATTTATCCTTGTGGTGGTTTGAATAGGAATGGCCCCCATAGACTCACGTGTAGGAATGATTGGCCCATAGAGAGTGACAGTAGAAGGAGGTGTGGCCTTGTTGGAGGAGGTGTGGCCTTGTTTGAGGAAGTGTCACTGTGGGGGTGAGCTTTGAGGTCTCAAGCTATGCCCAGTGTAGTACACAGTCTCCTGCTGCCTGTGGATCACGATGTAGAACTCTCATCCTTCTCTAGCACCGTGTCTGCCTGCACACTGCCATGTCTCCCACCATGAAGATAATGGACTAAACCTCTGAAACTGTAAGCCAGCCCCAATTAAATGCTTTCCATTTGAGAGTTGCCCTGGTCATGGTGTCTTTTCACAGCAATAGAACCCTAAGACACTTGTCCTGCCCAAAAGAAGGTTCCTTACCTTTCTGAGTTAAGCCATCCAGCTTCCTGATGCCCAGCCATTTCATCATTCTATATTCTTTGGAACTGCAGAGATATCTTGCTTTATAACTTTACCAAGTGTGGAGACCCTAGACCACAATAGTAAAACTGTAGCTTTAGACTTAGTCTTCTCAACTCTGCTCCCCACAGGCTGTTTGCCCTAGGCAACTTATCTGTGCTTCAGCCAGTGCAGTGCACAGTCTCCTGCTGTACTCTCAGCTCCTTCTCTAGCACAGTCTGCCTGCACACTGCCTCCTTCATTGACAATGAACAATATGGTAAGGTACTCACCCCATTCCATTCTTGGGTATTAGAGTCATTGTATTATATTGTAACACATCGCATGCATTACATTGTAATACATCGTACACACTACATTGTAATACACACACACACACACACACACACACACACACAGGTGCACGCACTAAATTGTAACATATATACGCATTTCATCGGAACACATTGTACGTATTACATTGTAACACATTGTATTATTACATTGTAATACATTGTATGTATTACATGCATTTGATGGGACACCTGGCATGCACCAAGTCTTAGCACTTGCATTGCTTAATTTGAGAGTGCTGCGGTGGAAGGCAGGGCCTTGGGCTTGGTAGATGATTGCTCTACCTCTGAGCTACATCTGTAGCCCCATCATAATTGCCTCTGAGCATGTGCTCTGCATCTCAGCTGGTGTTGCACCTCACACAGTAGCAGTGATGCAGGAAAACTGGAGGCTGGAAAACCAAGGAACATTTGTTATTAGAGGGGAAGGGTGCTAGAAAGAAATAGTGTTTGTTTATTGTCTCCCTGTGGAGTGTTTTGTCTTGAGCTTCCAAGAGGCACGGAGGGTATAATTTACAGTTCTGGTTGGTGGCAAGTTCTTAAAGAGCTATTGTCTTATTCAGCTAGTCTGAGAAGAGAAAGAAAACATTTCCCATGACAGCTCTTTGTACCTTTTATAGTGTAGTTGGGGTGTGGTGGTAGGGAATAGTTCCTAGTCAGTGGGTAATGTTTAATGTGATAAAAGGATCCAAAAGGAGCAAGCTGCTTAGGGGAAAATGAGTCTAAATGGTCTCAATGGTCACAGACATTCTTTTTCTAGGCTCTGGATGCAATCTGTATTACATTATTATGACATTCATGAAAGCTTATGGCAATTTTAGTGAGAATGGCTCCCATGGGTTCGTGTTTTTGAATGCTTGGTCCTTAGTGGGTGGAACTGTTTGGGAAGGATTAGGAGGTGTGACCTTATTAGAGGAAGTGTGTCACTGGGGGTGGGATTGAGGTTTCAAAAGTCCCCATGAGTTTTCCAGTTAGTTCTGTTGACGTTGTACTTGTGGATCAGATGTAAGCTCTTAGTTGCTGCTCCTTCTTCCCTGCTGCTTTGCTTCCCACCATGATGATCAGGGACCATCTAATACCATGGACCTGGGAGCCTCCAAATTTCAGGCTTTCTTTTCTAAGTTGCCTTGGTCATGGTGTCTCTTTATAGTTATAGAAATGTAATGAGACAGAGCTCAAGACAGGAATGCCTGGATTCTGTGTGCCCATCTGATAATTGAAAATAGCAAGGATACCTTAAATAGCAAGATCTTATCCTTCTATTATCAAATTATCCCTTCCTTTCCAAGGAAGGGGGATTCTGGGAAGGGTAGAAGCAGGAAGGCAGGTTTGTGTTATATGACCCTGCCCTGGAAAGTGAACTTGCTGGTTGTCCTTCCTACCATAGAGGCAGCTAGCCTCCTGCAGTATGCAGGTAGAAAAGAACATGAATTGGTGGATGTGGCTACCTGCTACACTCTGGGTTTCCTGGCTTAATTTGCTAGATGGTCGAGTTAGGTTAGATCAACTGGGGATCAAGTGAGAATATTTTTATCAAACAGAATATTGCTGTAAAATCCAGGATGGAAAGCAGAGAATAAAGCTGCAGAGTAACTGAAAAACAGCAGAAACCTGATGGTGTCTTAGGTACCATCCAATAGGAAATGTGTCTTATCCTGGGAACCTGCACATCTGACTCCAAGTTCTGCAATTTCACCAAGAGCAGTTGGTCTGTCTGTGCCACCTCTTCTTAAGCCCTGACACTTTAGAGCACTGGTTCTCAACCTGTGGGTCTCGACCCCTTAGGGGGGGTCATATATCAGATATCTTGCATAGCAGATAGCTATATTATTATTTAGAGCAGTGGCAAAATTATAGTTATGAAGTAGCAATAAAAATAATTTTATGGCTGGGGTCACCACAACTGAAAAACTGTATCAAAGGGTAGTAGCATTAGAAAGATTGAGGAACCTCTGCTTTAGAGTGAGCCACTGCACATTTTTAGTAATGATCTGGCTTCAGTGTACATGTCTCATTGAATATGTTGCATGCTTTGTTGGACTTGTGAAGACAGTAAACACAGGGCTACCTTCCCTCTAACCAGGGCACAGTTTCGCAAGGGATCACCAAGTGCAAACTTCCAGGTCCTTTTCTGTACTGTAGAGCCTACAGGGTGTGGTAAGAAATGGGGTTAAAAGTTTGGGAAGATGGCTGATTAGGTAAAGATGTAGCATGTATTTTCTGCTAACCCTGCTTTAAGCTCCGGGAGGTCTGTGCTACCAGCCACCATCCTGGTTCCCTTGGATCCATGGATGAAACACACACACACACACACACACACACACACACACACACACACACACACACACACACACAAGCTCATTTTTAACCTGCCTTATGGCTCAGTGTCTGGGCTCCTCTAAACCTAGTGTGTCCTTCCTTTTATGCTCAACACCTCTAAATCTGCCCTTATCTTAGTTGCCCAGTTACCTTCTCCTTGCTCAGCTTCCTAAATCCACTCTGAGCTGAGTTGTGTTTCTAATCTTCTGCCATCTACCCCAGGCCCAGTGGGGGAACTGACCAATGCCCACTCCACCTGAGATCTCATATGATTGGTGGCTCTCATTCCCTCTGAAGCTTGGCAAATCTCTTTCCTCCTCCTGTGTCTCCCTCCTCCTGTGTCTCCCAGCCAGCCTCCGAAAACCTCCAAGTCCCACCTCTTCCACCCATCCATTGGCTGCTAGCATCTTTATTGAGTGATCAAGAGCCAATTGGGGAACAGGACCTTCAGCATTCACATGCAGATTCCCGATCAAAGCATCAGAACCACTCCCTACATAAAGGCACCTGTTGTCAAATCTGATGTCCTGAATTTGATTCTTGATACAACATATGTGGAAGGAGAGAACCAGCTCCCCTAAGTTTTCTATTGTGCACTAAATAATAACTGATAGATAATGTACAAATCAAATGAAATGTTCTTAGAAGGCTGTATCTTGCTATGGGATGGCTTCCAGTAAGGAGGACCAGCTAGGTTTAGTACATGGTCGTGTGTGTGTGTGTGTGTGTGTGTGTGTGTGTGTGTGTGTGTGTGTGTGTGTGTTAATTGTGGGTGCCTTCCTCAATAACTTTTCCACCTAATTATTGAGTTTTGAGAGAAGGTCTCGCTGTATAGCTCTGGCTGGCTTCAAGCTCACAGAAATCCTCTTGCCTCTGTCATCTCCTGAGTGCTGAGACTAAAGATATGTACCACCATGCCATGCATTTCCTCTTATTTGTTGAAACAGTGTCTCTCATTGAGCCTGAAGCTCACTGATTTGAGTAGGCTTGGTGGCCACCAAGCCCCAGGGATCCTCCTGTCCCTGTCTCCCCTGCGCTGGAGTTATAGGTATACATCCCTTTATCAGGCCTTTTATAAACTCTGACTCTCATGCCTGCACGGATGAGAATTAATATGTTACCAGCAATTTTCCAGGTAAGAAGCAGAGGAGGAGGAAGAAATTCCAGGTGGAAGGGCCATCTGACAGAAAGACTCAACCACTAAAGGCCCTGAAAAGCCTTAAGGGTCTTAGGTTGAGTTCAGAGGCAAAAGCCCAGTATTGAATGCTGTATTTCTCTGAGCATGGTGGTGCATGCCTTTAGTTCCAGCAGTCAGGAGGCAGAGACAAGTGGATCTCTGAGTTAGAGGCCAGCCTTGTCTACCTGGAGAGTTCTAGAACAGCCAGGGATACACGGAGAAACCTTGTCTTGGGAAAAAACACAAACAAAGAAACAAACAAACAACCCAACTTGATTTCCTTTGCTGGGGAAGAAAGGCAAAGACAGAGAAAATGAAGATAATTTATTTCTCTTGATGAGCCCATCATGTTGAAGCATTAGTGTATGTGTATATATTTACGTGTAAGTACTCTCTTCCAAATCACTTCACAGCTACACAATTTTATGGGGCAAGCATGCTCAGAGAACGTGGAAGTGTGTATGGTCTCAGCAAGTTTACAGAACTCCAGCACCCACTTGGAGGACACCATGTCATTCTCCTCTAAGGGGTGCAAAGAAGAAGAGGGAAGGAGAAGAGGGGTGAGAAAGCGGGGAAGAGGAAGAAAGAAGGGAAGGAGAAAGGAGAGAGAGAAGGGGCCAGGAGAAGGAGAAGAGGAGAAGGGAGGAGAGGCAAGTAGGAAACTCAGGGTCTGAAAAAACAAGAGTCCGATGAGGAAGTCTGAGTGGAATGGACACCTCATCCTGCCAGGATGCTCTCAGGCCATTCCTTGAAGACCTTTGACTTCCAGCTCCAGTGACTGGGTCCCCTCAGTCCTCCTGTGGTCACATGCCAGTTCACCAGTCTGAGCCTGGCTCTGCTTGGCTTCCCCAGAATGCACTCAATGTCATAGCTGAGGCTTGTGGGTCCTGGTGGTGGAGGGCTCCGTGGAGGCTGAAGTCACAGAGGTGTGGTCCTGGATACTGGAGAGCTGTCTATCGCCATCAAACTACTGAGCAGAGTGGCGGTCCGCCCTAACGTGGCCCACTTTCCCTTTCATGTTGACTGGGCCCTCCCTCTGCAGCTGTTTTTCTCACTAGTCAAAGTCTGGTTCCATGGTCCTCAGATCACACACTGTGGTTTTGTGTGTGTGTGGTGCTGGGCACTGCACAGCGTGTGATTTACTGACTGAACCACCTCTTACTCCCTACTTTTAGAAACTCTCATTTGGCTAATTGGTAATCTTACTCAGCCTTGCACTGGCTGCTATTTGGAGATACAGATTCCCTACAAGAGGATGGGCATGGTGGCTCATGCCATTATCCCAGTACTTGGGAGACTGAGCCAGGAGGATCACCACAGGTTCAAGACCAGCCTGGGCTACATGGTGAGTTCCAGGACAATGTGAACTACAGAGTAAGACCCTATCTCAGCAAAAACAAACCAACAAAAAGAGAGAGAGCTTTGGCTATCTGCTAACATCTTATTTGTTACCAAAGGAGCTTTTTGTGGCCAGTGTGGTGATCCTTGAGATCAACCTAAGATGATTCTTGCAGCCCCAGGTAGTTCCAGAAAGTGGCTCTGGAAGGACCCCAGGCAGCAGGGCACTGAAAAGGGTCACTCAGGATTTACCAACAGAGGCTTCTCCCCTTTTTAGCCATGGGACCTTGGGGAGTCATGCCACAACTGGACCTTTGGCTTGCTACAGTCAGGCTAGACAAGAGTTGTTAAGAACTCTGCAGAGGCCTCTAGAAGAGCTCTGAGAAAGGAGCCAGCATCCAGGGGACTACCTAAGGACGAATTCTGTAGGGGCCATGAGAGGAGGCCATGTTGAGGTGATGTTGAGCCAGAATTTTGGGGATCCTCAGTCAACTAGCAACTTCAGGGATACTTCACTGTGGCCTGTTCATGTGCCCTCTGCCCTGCTCTAAGCTCTGAGTTTAGAAAACACTATGGCAAACAGAAAGCCGCAATGTTCTGGATCCTGGTTCCCTCCTGTACTGGCTGGTTTTGTGTGTCAACTTGACACAAACTGGAATTATCACAGAGAAAGGAGCCTCCCTGGAGGAAACGCCTCCATGAGATTCAGCTGTAAAGCATTTTCTCAATTAGTGATCAAGGCAGGGCAGAGGCAGCCCATTATAGGTGGTGCCATCCCTGGGTTGGTAGTCCTGGGTTCTATAAGAAGACATGCTGAGTAAGCAGGGGAGCCAATCCAGTAGGGAGCTCCCTCCATGGCTTCTGCATCAGCTCCAGTTTCCTGCCCTGTGTGAGTTCCAGTCCTGACTTTCTTTGGTGATGAACAGCAGTGTGAGTGTGTAAGCTGAATAATCCCTTTCCTCCCCACCTTGCTTCTTGGTCATGATGTTTTGTGCAGGAATAGAAACCCTGACTAAGACATCTACCAAACACCTGGGGAATGGTACTGCCATGGTATCAGTGTTGGAGAGACTGGATTTTGCTAGGGGAAATGGCACACACCTGTAAACCCAGAACTTGGGAGACAGATACAAGAAGATAAGGAAATTAAGGTCATCCTCAGTTACAAATCAAGTTCGAGGTCAGCTTGGCTGCAGGAAACATTGTCTCAAAACAGAAGTAGCACTGGAGAGATGGGTTAAGAGTAAAATCTGCCTTAGTGGGGTTTGAACTTTTAGACTACGCAAAAGCCAGAGCATGAGCCTCTGTGACCCTGGAGCTTCCACAGGGAGACAGGGGGTGCAGACAGGAGAATCCCCAGAAGACTGAGGGAACAGCTAGTCTAATGCTCAGGGTAGAAAAACAATAAAAAAAAATCCCTACCCTGAACAGGCCGGATGGTGAGGACCTGTGGGCAGACCTGCACGCGAGCACTGTGGTGTGTGTGCCCTCAGACACACACAAAATAAAAACCGAATGGCACCAACTAGGAGTGCTCACCGAAGGAAAATTTGGAAGCCTAAGTATAAAAAGGAGAAAAATATCTAGAATCCTGTTTCCCGAGTCGACTGTCATTGATATTGGCCACAAATACACTTCCCCTGACTAGTGTTGTCACAGCCAGTCATAAGTCTTCAACGTCACACTCCTTAATGGCTCCAGTGCACCCATCTTGTGGATATATGAAAATATATTTAACCACAAAATGATCTTTTTTTAAACTATTTTATGGTTATTACAAGATTTACAAATCTTACAGTTTATGGTGCCACTGAAGACGGGGCCAGAACTTGCCTAGTTATCACTTTTTGAACCCTAAATCTCTACACAGACAGGACTCCTTGGCACCAGTTGTTTATGAGCAAAGAAGTGAGTCTGAGAGTGAACGGGAAGGCGCTACCAGCTCTGGCAGACTTGTGTCTCTAGGTGGACCTCGTTGCAAAGCCATCACCTATCCTCTGCTCTCTTGCCAGCCACTCTTTCATGACTGCTTTTTCCATTGTTTAAGAACCAGATAAGTCTACCACCTTGGGTCCCTCTCCTCCTTCCTTCTTCACCCCCTTCTTCTTGAATCTTCCGATATAGTCTCGACTGGCCTTGAACTCAGGATTCCACTGCCCCAGCTTCCTAAGAGTGGGGTGATAAGCAGGTGCCACAACACCCAACTTCTTTCCCCTTAGTTCTTTGTTCTTTCTGTCCTGTCTGGGTTCTTGGCTTAGAGCTGTCACTTGCTGTCACTTGTCAGAGAAGGGGACACATGGTGTTGACATGCTTTCTCTTTTCCCACCTGTAAAGTGGGTAACAATGCCCCTCAGGGTTGTTAAGAAGATGACAGGGGAAAAAATAGCCGGAGCCCCTTTGCCCTGGCTTCTGTGGGTCACTGTGGAGGACACTGTTGAGTTCACATGGTGGCCTGTACATCAGTTGCTGGCAGAGGAATGTGAGGAGAAAGAAGATGTAGCCGTGTAAAGTGGAGATACACCTAAGCTGGGCCAGAGCCAAAGGCACCTGCTTGCTGGTGTGGTCTACAGAGCTTCTCGCTACGCCTAGTCTCTCAGACTTCAGAAGGCCAAGTAAAGCAGAGGCAGGTGCATCTCTGTCAACCTGAGGCCAGGCCAGTCTGTCGAGTGAGTTCCAGGACAGCCAGAGAAACCCTGTCCTTAAAACAAAGTAAAAAGCAGAAGTCCGGGCAGGCTCTCTTCACCGTGTCCTGTGTGGGAAGGGCCAGCCAATCTGATGTTTACCTCTGAACTTACCTGACTCACAATTCTGCATCTTCATTTCCCCGCAGCTTCTCGAAGACTTCTTGACTTCAGTTTTTACTCTGCCTAGGATCCTTCTAGAACTTCCTCTGTCTTCTCCCATACTTGCCGTGTGATGGACTTTGTTGGACTTTAGTGGCTTCTATGGGCCCGTAGGCAGCTCCTGAGCAGTGCTTATATCCCACTTCTGTGGACTGTGGAGGAAGAGGTCTCGTTTCTATCCTGCTCATGGGATAATCATTGATGTATCTGAAGCAAGCAGGTTTTATTAACCCAGCTGCCACCAGACACATGGGCTTTCCTGGAGGACTGGCTCTCAGCCACTCTGATGCTCATGGCTCTGGCCACATCCTCCCCACCAGTCATACAGCTCATCCTGATGGGTCAGTGTGGCTGTTGACTTCACAGTTCCCATCTTGAGATACAGAAATCTGGTTGCTCCTTTATGGTTTCTGATAGGCTGGGCCCCACGACCTGGATCCCTAAAGGTACCGGGTGGTCTCTTTCCTCCTGGACCTTGTATTCACTGAGCTGAGACGTCCCTTGGCTGAGTAGTGTCCACAGCAGCCCTGCATGAAGGAGGTGTCCTCCAGATGTCTCTCAGGCTGCATCTGCTGCCTTACCATCATTGCTTAGGTTAACCCAGGGTGATGACCACGCACTGCTGACTTCTGCATCCCAGTTCTGGACCAAGTGTGTGTCATTCTTGACCTTGGTACCCTCAACAGAGACTTGGATATGTATCTGCACGTCAGAACTTACTTGTAAGTGACAGCCATTAGATCTATCAGGAAGGAAATCATGGGGACAAATGATGGGGTTTCTCCAGACCCTTCCAGACCAAAGTGAGGTATAGGTCTCCAGGAGAAGAAAATGTTTCCTCCTGAGATTATCACTTTATCCTCCAAAGGACAGAGGTCATGCCTTTCATTCTTCAGCGTCTCTGTCAGAAAATCAATTGTTAAATTATTCATTGAGTCAGATCAGGTAATTTTGAAGCCAATCTCCATAGTGAGTGACGCTCTATCAAAGTCGACATTATTCCTGATATCTGAACAGCTGAGCTCCATAATTTAATGCCTAATCTATCTTCCAAACACAATGATGGAAGATGCTTCTGTTTCCCAGGTATCGAGAGGGGCCAGCGACTCCTAGATCTTCTCATTTTTCCCATTACCTTATCAAGAGAACAAAACTCGAAAGTAATAAAAAGAGACACAGGAAACAATGCTCATTTTGGTTCCAAGTTCCTTAATTATTGATTCCTTAATTACCAATAGCCTCGCTGCCTCACCGGACTTGCCCTTGACTTCATGCTGAAAGGTGAGAGTGTGTTGATTCAGAGACACTGGACAGGACCTGAGTGTCTCCTTGCCAGAGTAGTAGAGCAGGTTAGAGCACCTAGGGGCTCTGAGGTCTGCTCTTTAGTTTGTCGTGTTTGGGGGTTGGGGTGGTGGCTTGCCCTTGTGCCTTGTTTTTATCAGTGGTGATAGGGTGAGGCTGTCCATTTTCATTGTGAATGGATGCAGGAATGGTGTCCGGGTCCAAGGAGATGTTGAACAAAGTGCCCACCCATAGAGACATGCACAGTGCTTCCTGCAGCTTTTCACTGTGAGATACCAGTAAAGGAGGCCTTATTTCTCCTTGCTAGATCCCTCTGTCAGAGACTAGGGCCTCTAGTGTGGTATCTATCAATCTCAGGAAGACGGCATTTGGGTATGGATGGAAGGTTGGCAGGGCAGGGTGATATTTTCCTTACTGAGACCTGCAGTGACTTGAGGACTTTGGGAAAAAAATAGGTTCACCCATTACAGAGGCTCCAGATCCACTGTCAACAGTCTGCCTAGCTACGAAGCATTCTGTTAGCTTCGCTGTTGTTGTTGTTGTTGTTGCTGCTGCTGCTGCTGTTGTTTGGGACCAGGTCTTGCTAGATAATCCAGGCTGTTTTCAAACATGTGATCTTCCCGCCCCTGTCTCCTTTATTAGAATGTTTGGTAGTGTAGAAGTCACCTGTAAATTACCATATACCTTAGGCCAGGATGACAACTATTCCCTGTGATCCTCAACAAGACAGGAATAGTGTCTAAATCCATATTGCTTTAGACACCTCCTAGACAATGCCTCATACCTAGTCGGGGCCCCAAATACTACCACTTGAATGAATGAATAAATGAATGAAGGGTATCTTGTCCAGTCATGGGATTATAGTATAGCATTGATATTAACTAGCTACTTTGGAGTCAAAAACTGGGTTTACATCCCCAAAGCCTTCTGTAGCCCAAGTGTTTTCTATGTGCTGACCCAATGGTGCTGATGAACTGACTATATAAAGCTTACTTTATCTGGGGTATGTCTCATGGCTTGCCCTTGATTCGACAGTTAGAGGAGATTCAGGAAGATTTGTACCAGAGAGAAAGTCAATTAAGGTCCAAATGGAAAGCATTTAATGGCTTGCAGTAACTCTGTGGTCTGAGGCTCAAGCCTCAAGTCTCTCACTTCCTGAAGCCAATGCTTACTTTTCTAACCTTCTAGAAGCTTCCATAATGGGCTTTTGCTGTTGCTGCTGGAATTGCTAGTAAATTACTGGCTATTCAGATAACTCTTCACAGCACTTTAGCAAATGAGAAAATCGAGGAAATGTCTCTCTTCACGTAAATTTCCCCAGATTTATATGTCGGGAGGCATTGTGTAGAGTTAGAAGAGAGTCAAATGTACAGTGGTTGGAGCAAGCTTATCGCTGTTACCACTTGTCTTAGTCACTGTCCTAGTTACTGTAAAGAGACACCATGACCACAGCAAGTGTTTAACGGATACTTGTTTCCAGTGTCACAGGGTTAGTCCATGACTGTCATGGTGGGGAGGGATGTGGCGAGCAGGCCTGGTGCTGGAGCAGAAGCTGGGAATTCTAGTCTAAACCACCAGTTGCAGGCCAAGAGAGCCGGAGTGAGACTGGGCCTGGTGTGGCTTCTGTAACCTCAAAGCCTACCTCCAGTGACATACTTTCTGTACTGAGGCCACAACTCCTAATCCTTCCCAAATGGTTCTACCAACAGAGGACTAAGTGGTCCAATATATGAGCCTCTAGGGCCATTCTCATTCAAAGCACCACACAAGCTCCCATATCGTGAGAAGTGATTTGGGGAAATCTCGATTAGCTGGTCTTAAGGCTCTTACGGCTGTGTTCCTTGCTCACTGAACATCCAGTCTGCATGTCTGTGGTCCTGGCATTAGTACCCATTAGCTGGACTAAAGAGCTGAGAAGTAAGGGTTTGTGGGGTACAGCTCAATGGTGGAGGTCAGCATCAGGTCCTGGATTCAATCTCCAACACCAACTCTTGAAACAACTAAGGAAGAAAATGGAAAACAAAGTGTGACAGCTCACCTGGGTTGTCAACCTGACACACCTGGGAAGAGGGGCCCCTCCCCGCACACTTGAGGAATTGTCTCCATCAGATTGGCCTGTGGGCTTGTCCATAAGGTGTTTTTTGATTGCTAATTGCTATGGGAGGGAGGGACCAGCCCACTGAGGGTGGTACCATCCCAGGCAGGTGGGCTTGAGGTAGCTATGTAAGAAAGCTATCTGTAGACATCATGGCCCACAACTTTTATCCCAGCACTCAGGAGGCAGAGACAAGTGGATCTCTGTGAGTTTGAGGCCAGTTGGTCCACACAGGAAGTTCCAGGGCAGCCAGAGCTGCATAGTGATTCTCTGTCTCAAATAAATAAATAAATAAATAAATAAATAAATAAATAAATAAATAAATAAATAAATAAATAAATGTGTCAGTGGTGACACACACAGGCCTTTAATCCCAGGGGTTGGGAATAGAGGTAGAGGTGAATTTAAATTCACAGAGGTGAATTTAAAGCCAACCTTGTCTACATAGTGAGTTCCAGGACAGCCAAGGCTACACAGAAAAGCCATATCTCAAAACAAATGAACAACCCCTCTCCCAAAAGGAAGAAAAGGAAGGAAAGAAGGATGAAAGAAAGGAAGGAAACAAACTATCTGAGCAAGCTAGGAGACTGTCTATGGTTTCTGGCTCAAGCTCCAGAGAGAGAGAGAGAGGGAGAGAGAGAGAGAGAGAGAGAGAGAGAGAGAGAGAGAGAGAGAGAGAGAGAGAGAGAGAGAGAGACTCAGTCTGCTCTTGAGCTCTGACTGTCTGGAGAGCTTTGCCAGGTGGTGGGAAACATCCCACAGTCTGGTGTGCAGCCACTTGCCACACACAACTCCTGAGCACATGACAGGTGGCTAAAACTACCAGGAACTGGATTTTAAATTTAATTTTAATGCCGGCACAATTAATTTAATTGTTAGGCATTCTACCTGAGTGGTATTCTTAGTCAAGATATATTTTTACTCGAGAGATTTATGAAATATTTGAACATTCAGAAAACATGCAGGAAGTATAATAAACCACCAACCTGAATAAGCAGGTTAACTTTTTTTGGTTGTGTGTGCTACCGATATGTATTCATTTATTTATTTACTAATTGAGACAGGATCTCAGTATGTAGCCCTGGATGAATTGAAATTGTTATACAGACCAGAACGGTCTCAAACTTGCAATGATCTTCCTGCCTCTGCCTTCTGTGCATACATACATACATACATACATACATACATACATACATACATACATGTGTGTGTGTGTGTTTAAGTAAAACACTAGGGCTAGAGATATGATTAAGTGGTTAAGAGCACTGACTGCTCTTTCAGGGGCCCGGGTTCCATTCCCAGCCCCTGATTGTTGACTGACAACCATGTAGCTTCAGTCCCAGAGGATTTGGTGCTCTCTTCTGTCCTCTGGAGGCACCAGGTACATAGACATACCTGTAGGTAAAATACCCATACACACAAAAAAGAAAAAAGAAAATTATAAAGAAATCCAAAATTGGAAGGAAGGAGGGAAGGAAAGAAGGAGGGAAGGAAAGAAGGAGGGAAGGAAAGAAGGAGGGAAGGAAAGAAGGAGGGAAGGAAAGAAGGAGGGAGGGAATCAAACACCACAGGTACAGCTGAGGGCTCGGGAGTCAGTGGAGGGAGAGGAACGGGACCTAGTCTGCAAGACTAAGCAACACACTTCAACCCTCCGTGCCTACAGTGGACCTTCTCTTTTCATGTGCAGCCTCCCAGCTCATGCTTTAATTGTGGCTGTGGTCTCAGGTGGCCCAGGGTGGCAATGAATGCCACATACAGGCCAGGACGACCACACTTCCTGATTCTCCTGCCTCCACCATCTAAGGGCTGGGATCGCAGCCTGGCCCCTTTCCTCCTTCCAGACTTTATAAATGATATGAGACATTGTTTGTTTAAACAATTTAAGTAAAGGTCACTCTGCTGCATAGAACAGTCTGCAATTTCAATTTTCCACTTGTAATTTCGTGACCTATTCGTGTTAATAAATAAAAATCAATTTCATGGCTGGGTGTAAGGCATGCTCTTCCTTGGGAGAGAGCACTCCATCACTTGGGAGGCAGAGGCAGAAAACCCAGATTACATCCAACTTGGGCTATCCAATGAGTTCAAGGGCAGCCTGTGTTACACAAAACTCTTGTCTAGACAAACAAAAGAAAAAATAACTAACTTAATTTTATTTATTTATCCCATTAGAGAACCCAAACTTATAAATAAACCAAAATGTGTTTATCCAGGTAAACTCAGCTTCAACATATTGTGATGAGTGTCAGGCTTTCTCTGGGTGGGGGTGGGGGATGTCCAGGAGCATCCATGAGGTGGTTTGTATTGCTTTTGCTGATGTGCCCCGGGTTGTTACTCTTTTTGGCTTATGAATGTTTTTCTTTTTTTTTAAATAGATTTATTTATTTATTTTATGTATGTGAGTACACTATCACTGTCTTCAGACACACCAGAAGAGGGCGCCAGATCCCAGTACAGATGGTTGTGAGCCACCATGTGATTGCTGGGAGTTGAACTCAGGACCTCTGGAAGAGCAGTCAGTGCTCTTAACCTCTGAGCCATCTCTCCAGCCCATGAATGTTTTTCTTTATTTAATATGGCTTATGATTGCGTCTCTGACTGTCTCCTCTCCTGTCTTGGCTTAGAAGTTAAATATTTAATGTCTATTTGCTTGGTGGCTAATTATTGGCATGTATGAATAAAGGTTTAGATGCGATCATTATCCCTGTTATTTCCTTCCACTGTACAAGTAGAAGGTTTGTGCTCCTAACAGCCTGTCTCTGTTGTTGTTGGGTGATATATATATATATATATATATATATATATATATATATATATATATATATATCCTTTAAAATAAGAGCTCTTAGACTGGAGAGATGACTCACTGGTTAAGAGCACTGACTGCTCTTCCAGAGGTCCTGAGTTCAATTCCCAGCAACCAGATGGTGGCTCACAACCATCTGTAATAGGATCTGATGCTATCTTCTGGTGTGTCTGAAGACATCTACAGTGTGTATTCACATAGATAAAATAAATAAATCTTTAAAAATAGAATAAGAGCTCTCAGCTGGCCTCCATTATTGCTATTATTGTTAGAATTCCCAAGTCAATATTGTTTACTTTTTCACCTGTTTATTTTTTAATTACTTTTATCCATCTTGTATGTATATACATGTTTGTGTTTGAATATTCGTGGAGCAAACTGAAGACAACTTCCACCAAGTGGGTCCTGGGAGTTGAACTTGGGTCTTCAGGCTTGGTAGCAAGCCCCTTTTCCCATTGAGTCACCTCATCAGCCCGTCAATAATTTTTCAATTCACTGTTTGCTTTTTTCTCTCACCCCTTCCTTCTGGTTTTGCTTTTCTTGCTAAAAGGAAAAAAAAAATCACATTTGGTGATTTTGTTTAGTAAGATGATGTTAGCAATAAAAATTCCAAGACTTTTATATCTAAAATGTACTTTTCTACTCTCTCTGCATAATGGCTTGGCTAGACTGCTCGGCTGTCCTCTCTGTCCCTGCTATAGGACTCCCATTAAAGACCGATTGTAGATTCTGCAACTCCCGCCCCTGTGAGCTGCATTCAGAATGATCTCCTTAAAGCTGCCTGTTTATTTATTCTGCCTTCTGATTTGTGTGTCGTGTAATGTGCTCATTGAATTTTTAATTTAAATGACTATTTTATGTCTAGAAGCCCAGTTGCGTTTGTTTTTAAATCCTCCTCTCTGCCTTTAATGCTGTTGTCTCATCTCTTCTGTTTCGCTGTGTGTCCCAGTGACATGACTGTAAGATCTCTTGGAAATTGTTTTGTGTAGCAGTTACTTTTCTTGTTGCTGTGACCAAAACGCCTGACTGAACCAGTTTAAGGAGAACGATGGACGGCCAGTGAGTAGGGCGGGCACCTGCCTCCACTCCCAATGACCTGTGCTCAATGCGGACTTCCTGGACACACATGCTGGAAAGAGGGAGTGGACTCCTGAGAGTTGTCTACATATGCACGAGCCCATAATAAATAAAGACATAAATGAAAAAATTTTTTAAAAGCAATTTAAGGAAGGGTGGATTTATGTAGTACAACCAATTTAAGCTTATCCCTAGCTTGCAAATCAATGAGACTCAGCTATGGTTATTTCATTTGGCTTTGACAGTTTCTGGGAGGTAACCCCTAATCTAATCTACTCTTGTAACTGCTGGCCTGGCTACTTCCTAGCGGTGTACCCCAGATACTTGCTGGTTCTCCTGGCCAGTGTCCATGGTTCATTTCCCCTCTATCCCAATCTGGGGTTTCTGCCTCACCTTGATCATTCAGTTCCCAGATAAAACACACACACACACAACCTTTATAATAGACCTTAAATAGCACAAGAGCTGGGAAGGTATTTACCCTCTATCCCTGAGTTACTGCTGTGTTCTATCTTGACTGCTCTTAACTCCCTCAGGGCCACATTTTCATGATTCACCTAATCCTTGGTAGCTTCTCTTTCCTCTTCACCTTCTTCCTCTTCCTTCTCTTCCTGGTCTCTCCTCCTCCAATCAGGTCACTTCAAACCCAGCTACCTCTAACTGCTCCAGTAATTGGCTGAAGCTGATTTTATTTAACCAATAGTTTTAAATCAAGGAAGAAGGTTTGCACAACAAAAGCTTGTAAACAGGAGAAGTCACTCATTGGCCTAGACCTTCCAGGATAGAATTCAGCATTATGATACATGGTGGTAGACCACCCTCAGCAGGTCTATTTTGTGGAACGTTTGAGTATTCAATCTATCCTGGTGGGAAAGGCGTGGAGGCAGGAGCCTGAGGCAGCTGGCTGCTTTGTACCCTCCAGCAGAAAGCAGAGATAAGGCCTCTCTCTGTCTCTGTCTCTCTCTTCCCTAGTGTGCATGCATGTGTGTGTGTGTGTGTGTGTGTGTGTGTGTGTGTGTGTGTGTGTGTGTGTGTGTGTGAGAGAGAGAGAGAGAGAGAGAGAGAGAGAGAGAGAGAGAGAGAGAGAGAGGGCAGCTTTATGAAATCAGTGATCTTTAAACAGTGTTGAGGCAGCCCCCTCACTGTTTCCCGGTGTGTATTCCTGGCTACTTGGTCCTTGAGCTTTTCTTGTGGTTCTTCTGTCACTGCCTTCCATCCTGCCTGAAGAGTGCTGGCTTTATAGAGATGCACCTACAAATTCCAGCTTTTTTATGCAGACTTCAGCAACGGAACTCAGGCTGTCAGGTTTGTACACTAAGCCCTTTTACCTGCTGAGCCATCCTGCTAGCCCTTCACTTTCTCCTTTTTTATTCAGTCCAGGGTCCCAGTCCATGAAATGCCCACAGTGGGAGTAGGTCTTCTCTCCTTATTTAACCCTCTTTGGGTCTGGAGAAGTAGCTTTTAGCATTCGGGAGGCTCAGAGTTGGATCCCAAACAAACACTGCATAAATAGAGCTTGGTGATACTTGAGAGATAGAAGGAAGAAGGTCAGAAGTTCAAGGTCATCTTTTGCTATGTGACAAATTCCAGGCTGGTCCAAAATTGAGAAAAGCCGTCTCAAAAACAAACAAATACTCCCCAAACAGTTGCTTTTACTGGGCATATCGGTCAACCGGAAGCACTGGGTTCCATTTGAAGTAGAGCAAAGACAAATCTCTTTACCCTGTATCATCCTGTGCAAGGAAAGTAGTACGAACAAAATTCCAAGCACATGGCCCGCCCTCCTACAAGACTGTTGTAGAACGCGGTAGTGTGTATAGAGCTGGACAGATGGACTCAGCAATCTGGTTCCAGCCTCCTTCCTGGCCACGCCCCTGCCCCACCCACCCTTGGGAATCCAGGAAAGGGAGGGGCTCCATCCACATTCTCACTACCTGGCAGAGCTGTTCACTCTCTCCTGCTTAGACACTGGTACTGCCTCATCACTTGAGGTGCTAATTGGATGGGGCTTTCCCAGTCAGAGGCTGGCTGTCCTGACCAGAAGGTTGTTGTTTCCAAAAACAAGTTTCCATTCCTTTGCACAAATAACACAGTGACCTGCACAGGAAACAGCCGACAGGTGCGTTCGCGGTCCATTACTAATTCCACTTCCAAGCAGGGTAATGACTGACCAAATGGCCTTAATTTAGAAAGAGAAGTGTGAAGACAAAATTCCAATCATTCCAGAGCTTAAATAAATCATTTATTGAGGCCAGGCAATGGAACAAAAGATGCCTGTCACCCCAGCACTCAGGAGGCTGAGGCAGGAGGATTGTAAGTGTGATGGCAGCCTGAGCTACATATCGAGACTGTAATTAACTAATTTTACTTAATTGCTGAATATGGGTAGAGTGTTTATTTAGCAAGCATAAGACTGGGTTTGAGCTCCTACAACCCCCTCCCATTCTTAAAAAAATTGCCAATAGTCCTGTTTCTTCAATAATGAATATGGATAAAAAGATACAGGTGGCTACTATCAGGAAAATATAAGTGAAAAGTACAGTGAAGCATCTGGCTCAATACAGAATAGATATTAGAAAAAATATTGATAATAATGGGAGAAGGGGGAGTTGGAGAGATGGCTCAGTGGTTAAGAGCACTGATTGCCCTTCCAGAGGTCCTGAGTTCAGTTCCCAGGAACCACATGGTGGCTCACAACCAACTGTAATGGGATCTGATGCCCTCTTCTGGTGTGTCTGAAGATAGCTACAGTGGACTTACATAAAATAATAAATAAATCTTAAAAAATGAAAAAGTTACTCAGAGGAAGAGGAAGTGTTCTTCCAGTTTCTAAAAAGAAAAAAGAAAGAAAGAAGAAAAAAAGAAAATTTTCTTCATTCTGGTGGGAATGTGTGGAGGGCAGCATGGATGTTCCTGGAAATTTTGAGCTAGCCGTAGCCTGTGACCCAGACTTCCAACTCTGGGATGTTTACTCACAGAAACTGAAATTAACATATGAGATAGGCATGTGCCTATGTTTGTCTGTTTCAGCATTATTATTCACAAGAGTTAAGATATGGAATAGACAAAGAAACTCACAAGGGATGAATAGGCCAGGCATGGTGGTTCAGGTCTTTAATCCCAGCACTCAGAGGCAGATGGATCTCTGTGAGTAAGAGGCCAGCCTGGTCTACATAATGAGTCAGGGCTACATAGTGTGATTCTGTCTATAAATAAATCAATACATCAATAAATCAATAAATAAGAGAGATGCTATGGAGATGGCTCAGTGAGTAAAGTGTTCATTCAAGTCCAGGACCTGCGTTCAGCCCTCCAACACCCCATAAAAAGGCCTGGTGTGTTGGCCCATGCTTGTAATCCTGGTGTGAGGGAGGCAGAGATGGGAGAATCCTGGGGACTCACTGGCCAGCTGGTTTAGCCAATCAGTGATCTCCAGCCTAGCGTGCCACCCTGTCTCAAAAAATAAGGTGGAGGAAGAGAGGATGGCATCCTATGTTGACCTCTGGACTCTATACACACACACACACACACACACACACACACACACACACACACACACACACACACACAATGAGTGGGTAAAGAAAATGTGAGAAAAAATGGGTAGAACTGAAGGATAGATGTTACATGAAATAAACCAGATGTAGAAAGAGAAGCGCCCCGAGTTCTCAACCCAAATAGAATGGCGGGCGGTGATTTGAGGCTGGGAAAGAGTAGGGGGAGCTGGATTTGACCATTTCATACTATATATGCACACGTTGGAATGTGACATAAATACGGTTGATAGATGTTAAACAAAGGGAAAAAGGAAATTTGAAAATCCTGAAGGCCGAGTACCCAGAGAGAATGGTGACTCAGAAAGAAACTTCAGAGTTGAATCTTGGGAAGAGTTCCCAGCGCCCTTGTCACTGGAAACAAAGCTGAATGGAAGATGATTTTCCTTCTCCTACCAGGGCAGAAAGCGAAGATTCTAATCTTCCACGAGGATTGAGTCTGGGACCCCCGTGAGGAGGGCTAGCTAGCACAAGCACCTGAGGTCGTGTGGACAGCGTCTGGCAGAGCAGACGCACCTGCACTCGAGGCTGAGCACACCGAGCGTGGATCAGCCCCACCACAAACAAGGGACGCCTCAGACGAGTAGAGGGAATAAATGCATTGCATACTATTTGGAAAAAAGAATTCCATTCAGGGCAGAAGTGTGTGCAGAGTGTGTTATTAAATGTGAATCAATGGGCTGGAGAGGTAGCTCAGTGGTTAAGAGCACCGACTGCTCTTCCAGAGGCCCTGAGTTCAAATCTGAGCAATCACATGGTGGTTCCCAACCATCTGTAATGGGATCCGACGCCCTCTTCTGGTGTGTCTGAAGACAGCTACAGGGTACTCATCTACATAAAATAAATAAATCTTAAAAAAAAAAAAAAAAGGAAGCAAAGCAAAGCTGCAAAAGCAGGTGGGGTTAAGCCACGCTCGCAGCCAATGGGTCCTGCTCCCGTGGCTTAGAAGGAGGTTTTGTTGTCTTTTGTTTTGTTTCTGAGACAGGGTCTGGCTCTGTTGAGTATCTGTTTGAGTTTTAGCTCTGCCACTTTGTGTGGACAAAGGCTCTTTTCCTAGAGGGAGATAAAATCATGCCCACCTCAAAGTGTCATGGAGAGGCCAAAAGATGCTGCTTTAGTGGTGGAGCAATGGTCCAGACAGAATATGACAGTCACAGGGCCTTACGCTTACTTGGTTTGCTCCTTGAGAGATCAAAGAGCTGAGGACATGTGCTTTTAGCAAGCTTTCTAGAAACAAAATATTTCTTTTTATGCTATGAGTGTTTTGTGGCAAAAATGTGCACCACAAGCATGCAGTACCGGGGAGGCCAGAAGAGGGCAGTGCATCCCCTCTAACTGGAGCTGCATATGCTTGTAAGCTACCATGTCAGTACCTCAAACTGCACCCTAGTTCTTTCTAAGATCAGCTAGTGGTACTTTTGACCAGCTGTCTGTCCAGCCCCAATCACACACACACACACACACACACACACACACACACACACACACACACACACTCTATTCCTTGAAGCCTGGTGGTGCAGGCACATGCCTTTAATCCCAGCACTGGGGAGGCAGAGGCTGGCCTGAGGTATACAGAAAGTTCCAGGACAGCCAGAGCTTCACAGAGAAACCTTGTTTTGAAAAACCCAAAACCCAAACAGAATATTCCTCGTGCTTCTGAAATGCAAATCTACCTATTAGAGCCTCAGTTCCTGGTCTGGGCCACCCTTCTATTTAGCCATCAAGGGGGAGGTGGGTGATGCTAAGGGTTTTGGCAATGTCCTAGGGCTGAGTCCTTTGGCACTGCCCTCTGGACTCTCCTCCATTCCTCTCCCAAAGATTACAGGGTTGGGGATTTAGCTCAGTGGTAGAGCACTTGCCTAGCAAGCGCAAGGCCCTGGGTTCGGTCCTCAGCTCCGAGGGGGGAAAAAAAAAACAAAGACAAAAAACAAGATAACTGGCAAAGATTACATCTGGTCCAGCAGCACTAAAGAGTTTGGGGGATATGGTATTGGGTTGAGATACAATCTCTTTTTCTATGTAATCACTTTATGATTTATGGCAAATTGCTTAAGCTCTGTGAGAGCCTGTTTCCTCCTTTGTAAGACTTAGGAAAATAAACATGTCCACAAGTCAAAGCTCAAGCTCCTGGGGTGTGCAGGAGACAATGCCTGAAAAGTATTCCGCAGGAGACCCTGCCTCAAACAAAACAAAACAAAACAAAACAAAACCCCCCAAAACAAACAAACAAAACAAAACAACTTTACTCTCCAAACCAGGAGTTTGATGAACCTCCAGGCATCCCCTAGGGTAATGTAGGCAGCTCTCTTAGAGCTGTGTTTAGCCTCTGGGGAGAAAGGAAACAATAATATAATGTGGTGGACTTAAACCTGAGAGACTGGGAATTCTGGTTTTGGCTGGCACTGGCTGAGACTGGCTGGCACAAGGGTTGGGCCCTTTAATGCTGGAAAGTTCTTTCTGGTTTTCCCTTAGGAGAGAGAGTAATGTTGCTGCAGGTACTAGGTTACAGGTCTCCCAGTGAGCTGCATCCCAGCCCACCATGATGTGAAAGGATCGCAAGGCTCATGGGGCTGCTGTAAGGCAGATGTGGGGGCTGGGAGGTTGTGGTCCTTGAAGGACATTTTCAGCTCCCAATCCACTCCACTTCCCTACCTGGCCAGGTACACGTTGGAGTCAGACACTTCCAGAGACAAGTGCAGCCACTGACTAAGTCTCTTTGAGATGGAAGGCTCGAGAGACTAAGGCGTCCCTCAAGTACTCATGGGTGAGCCATTTTAAATGTTTTCAAGCTGGTGTATCCAGGCCAGCCAACTCCTTTCCTCTATGTCCAGGAGCCCAAGGGGCCTCTTCCTTTTCCTGGAGGCGATTATAGATGGTGGAGTAGAAAAAAATGGTCTCCAAGGGCCGGAGAAATAATTCGAAATTCGGGCTGCCAGAGCCCCTGTCATTAAAGGGCCAGGCCTTAGTTCCTCACCAGCATTTATCACCTGCCTGTCTGACAAGCAGGTTGAGGAGGGGCTCTGTCTTCTGTTTTCTAATGTAGGGTGTGGGAAAGAAAGCCTGTCCTCTTCCTGGCTGGCTGGGGCATTGACCCCAGAAACAGCTAGAGTTGAAAAGGCTGGTTTCAGGGAGGGGATGGGTTGGGCCCCAGCCAACTCCTTTCTTGCCTTCTGGACCAGAGGAGATGGCATGTGTAAGTGAGGCAAACAGAGGAGAGAGCCACTAAACACAGGCCCAACTTCGAGTCTGCAGCAAAGGCCTGGTTCGGGCCTTTGCAAGTTTTGTTTGTTAATATGCTAAAACCATTTAGTTAATAACAACATAATGGATTAATCTTTTTTTAAATGACCTTAGGGCAGGGTATAGCAGCTCATGCCTTACTTGCAGCACCCAGAAGGCAGAGGCAGGCAGATGTTGGTGAATTTTAAGGTAACCTGGTTTGCCAAGTGAATTCCAGGCTAGCCAAGGCTGCACAGTGAGACCTTGTTTCAAAATTAAAAAAATAAAATCCTGGAAAGCACTTTATATTTGATACTAGTATTTGCTGCAAACGGTTTGCTGTTACACTCTCTTCTTTGTTAAGGGGAAACTAGGGGTTGAAACTCGGGGCTCCTCGTACATGCTAAGCCCGCCCTGTACCATGAAGCGAAACCCTAGTTCTGTTTTGTTCTTCTCTCGAGACAGGGTCTTCCTGTGTTACCTAAACTGCCCTGGAATTCATGATCCTCTCGTATGAACCCATCAAGTGCTGTGATTATAGGTGTGAGAAGGCTTACCTGGCCTTTTAATATATTGCTATTTTTATAGAACACTGGCTATGGTGGGAGATGCCAGTCACAGTGTAGGAGGTGCCACTCACATTTGCTGCGTCCCTGTTGATGCTATTGATTTTGTCATTTTCTCTAGTGCTGATTAATCTCAGATAGTCTTATTCGGGAAGGGCTACCACCAGACATCATCTCCAGCCCACGGTCTCCATTTACAGGCAGCAGAGTGGCTGGAGGCACGAAGGTGTGGACTTATTTACAGACTCAAGACATTGCAGACAAACCTAGACACGGAGCCTGGGGCCTGCTTCTGTCTGATGCGCAGCTGGAAACACTACCTAGAAAACAGATCCTAACCTAACAAGCGGACACCGGCTCTTTGTTACCTAGACTCGCCAAGGCCGGCCCTGGCTTCCCTAGCCTGCAGAGAGGTTCACAGAGGACTAGGGGATGGAGGAGCCAGAGATCTGCACGGTGATGCCAGAAACCCACCTGTTAGGTTGCTCTGCAGAGCCTGGCGAGGGACGTGGTGAAGGATGCTACACGTTTTTCCATTCAGGACACAGCCTCAAAGCGGGAGGACCCACTTCCTCTTACCATTCCTGCAGTGAGGCGCCAGCTGCTCCAGTTTTGAGCAAAGGCATTGATATTGAGTGGATTACCAGAATATTCTACATGCCTGGTGCCTCCAGACTCCAACCTGTTCTGAAAGAATACAATGCCAATTGGTAAAAAAAAAAAAAAAAAAAAAAAGAGGTTGCAAATGAAGACTTGGTTTTGTAAAGGATCTTTCTGACCACCCCACCCCAGAGGCCCTCATTTACATTCAAGTTGAACATCTCCCCCTTGAAGTGTGAACAATCAAAAGGCTCAAAATCTAAAACATTCTGAGTGCTAGTATGATAAATAAAAGTGAAAAATTCCACGTCTGTCCTTTTGAGACAGAACATGGTCACAGAACACAGGTACACTCAAAACATTACATAAAAAGATGCTCCAACATACAACAAAGACACATGCTCCACTATGTTCATAGCAGCCTTATTTATAATAGCCAGAAGCTTGGAAAGAACCCAGATGCCCTTCAACAGAGGAATGGATACAGAAAATGTGGTACATCTACACAATGGAGTACTACTCAGCTATCAAAAGCAACGACTTTGTGAAATTCATAGACAAATGGATGGAACTAGAAAATATCATCATGAGTGAGGTAACCCAATCACAGAAAAACACACTTGGTATGCACTCATTGATAAGTGGATATTAGCCCAAAAGCCCAGATTACCCAAGATACAATACACAGACCACAGGAAGCTCAAGAAGAAGGATGACCAAAATGCAGATGCTCCCACTCCTTCTTAAAAGGGGAAAAAAGAACATCCATAGCAGGAGATATGGAAGCAAAGTTTAGAGCAGCAGGCCATTCAGAGCCTGCCCCACATGTGGCCCATATATATACAGCCACCAAAACTAGATAAGATTGATGAAGCTAGAAAATGCATGCTGAAAGGGAAAGGATATAGATCTCTCCTGAGAGACACATCCAGAGCATGTCCAATACAGAGGTCAATGCTAGCAGCAAACCACTGACCTGAGAACAGGACCCCCTTGCGGGGAATTAGAGGAAGGATTGAAAGAGTTGAAGGAGCTTGCAAACCCATAAGAACAACAATGCCAACCAACCAGAGCTTCCAGGGACTAAACCACTACCAAAAGACTATACATAGACTGACCTAGGCCTCCAACTGCACATGTAGCAGAGAATAGCCTTTTTGGGGCACCAGTGGAAGGGGAAGCCCTTGGTCCTGCCAAGGTTGGACCCCCAGTGCAGGGGAATATGGAGGGGAGGCAGTAAGGGGGATGGGGGCTTATGGACAGGAAACCAGGAAAGGGAATAACATTTGAAATGTAAGTAAAGAAATATATCTAATAAAATAAAATTAAATTTAAAAAATAAACAAAAACAAGAAAAAAATTACCTTCCAAGTTGGAGAGCTGTGGGATCTCAAGCCCCGGGGAGAGGCTGAGCAGGAGCCAAGTGTTTCCAGCTCCAACACTCCAGTTCTGGCCTTTCCCAGCAGAGCATGAAGAGTCCTTTGTGAATTGGGGTCAAAGTGGTCAAATAATTGCTCAAGATGTGACCCTAGGCAAGAGCCTGCAATTTCCTAAATCTTGGGGTCTCACCTAGGAGAGGTTGTCAAGGGATCCCCTAAGTTTCTCAGCCCCGTGATCCCATAAATCTGTGCCGTCTTCGGGTTACGAGCAGGCTATGTGCACCGACTCTCATGCCAGGTGCACTGGTGCTGTGCGGGGCTTCAGGCCATGCGTGTGTAAGGTTAGCTACCTTTCCTGTAGCTCTAACAAAATACCAACGAAGCTGTGGTAAAACACCGTGACCAAAGCAGCGTATAAAAAAAGTGTGTCTTGGGCTTATAGTTTCAGAGGGTTAGGATCTGTGGTGGAGGGCACAGGATGGCAACAGGTGGTACCTATGGCAGCTGGGAACACACATCTTGGATCACATCTTGGAAACAGAGGACGAACAGAAAATGAGGCCTGGTTTTTGAAACCTCAAAGCCAGGCTGGAGAGATGGCTCAGTGGTTAAGGGCACTGACTGCTCTTCCAGAGGTCCTGAGTTCAAATCCCATCTGTGGTGGAATCTGATGCTCTCTTCTGGTGTGTCTGAGGATGGCAAGAGTGTACTTATATATAATACATTAATAAATCCTTAAAGAAAAGCAAAGCAATGTTTGAGAGATGGTTCTGCAATTATGAACACTGGATGCTCTTCCAGAGGACTCAGATTTGATCCCTGGCACCCACATGGCAGCTCACAACCTTCTGTCACACCAGTCACAGGGATAGAACTCCCTTTTCTGTGGCTAAGATAAAAAACTCAGGTGACAACAAATGCTGGCGAGGATGCGGAGAAAGAGGAACACTCCTCCATTGTTGGTGGGATTGCAGACTGGTACAACCATTCTGGAAATCAGTCTGGAGGTTCCTCAGAAAATTGGACATTGAACTGCCTGAGGACCTAGCTATACCTCTCTTGGGCATATACCCAAAAGATGCCCCAACATATAAAAAAGACACGTGCTCCACTGTGTTCATAGCAGCCTTATTTATAATAGCCAGAAGCTGGAAAGAACCCAGATGCCCTTCAACAGAGGAATGGATACAGAAAATGTGGTACATCTACACAATGGAATATTACTCAGCTATCAAAAACAATGACTTTATGAAATTCGTAGGCAAATGGTTGGAACTGGAAAATATTATCCTGAGTGAGGTAACCCAATCACAGAAAAACACACATGGTATGCACTCATTGATAAGTGGCTATTAGCCCAAATGCTTGAATTACCCTAGATGCCTAGAACACATGAAACTCAAGACGGATGATCAAAATGCGAATGCTTCACTCCTTCTTTAAAAGGGGAACAAGAATACTCTTGGCAGGGAATAGGGGAGGGGAACACCCATAAAGAAGGGGAGGGGGTGGGGTTAGGGGGAATGTTGGCCCGGAAACCAGGAAAGGGAATAACACTCGAAATGTAAATAAGAAATACTCAAGTTAATAAAAAAAAAAAAATAAAAGTAATCAACACATGCAAAAAAAAAAAAAAAGAATGAAGAACTCCCTTTTCTGGCCTCTGTAGGCACCGCATGTGTGTGGCATAGATACATTTGTGCAGGCAAAACACCTACACGCATAACAAAATTATTTTAAAAATAGAGGAGGGAGACAAAGCACTAGTATTTACACCTAGCTTTCTCTGTGGGTGCTTGGCTTGAATTCATCTCTTGAATTCATCTCCTTGAGCTTTGGTGGCAAGCACTTTGCTGACTCAGTTGTTTGTTTGCTTGTTTCTTTGTTAGAGATGGAGTCTCCTGTAGCTCAGGCTGGCCCTCTGAACTTGCTATGTAGCTAAGGCTGGCTGTGCACTTCTGATCATCCCACATCCACTTTCCAAGTGCTAGGATTTCACTGTTTCAGTTTTGTTCCACCATGCTGGGCTCTCACGGCTACGCTGTGGTGGAACTAGGGGAGGAACCCATGATGAATGTGGTGATCACTACCACTGAGCTACATTTCCAGGGTAGTGATCACTGCCGTGCTTCCTGGGTTCCATCCCTACCTCCACCACAGCATAGCTGTGTTTTTATGGGACTAGGACTGGATTTTCTATGTAGCCTAGGATAACCCTGAACTCCTATTCATAACTCCCGATCCTCCTGTCTCTGCTCTGCCTCCCCATGTGCAGAGGCTGCACACCATGCCAGATTAATTGAGTCATTTTTAAAGTAGGTGTTTTAACTGGGTGGTGGCACACACCTTTCCCAGCATTCAGGAGGCAGAAGCAGTCGGATCTTTGAGTTCCAGGCTAGCCTGGTCTACAGAGTGAACTCTAGGACAGCTATGGCTACACAGAGAAACCCTGTCTCAACAAACGAAAACACCCCAAAACCAAAAACAACAATAATAAAATAACAAAGTAGGCATTTTTTTCTTTTCTTTTCTTTTTTTTTTTTCAGAGCTGAGGACTGAACCCAGGGCCTTGTGCTTGCTAGGCAAGCGCTCTGCCACTGAGCTAAATCCCCAACCCCCAAAGTAGGCATTTTTAATTTTTTAAAAATTTTGTTGGTATAAGTGTTTTATCTGCATGTATGTCCATGTACCACATGCTTGCCTGGTAGTTGAAAAGGTCATGAGCCTCTTTGTGGGTGCTGAGAATCAAACCTGGGTCCTTTGCAAAAGCAAGTGACCTTAACCACTGAGCCATCTCTCTGCCCAGGTATTTTTACTTTTAAGTGAAAAGGCAAGTGTGATTTTTTTTTTTTGCATTTTTGTTTGTTTTAATCACATTTCTGCCCTTCTACAGAGTGCAGAAAAGACCTGAGAAGAAGCTGGATTGTAAAGTCATTTACATGCTGTTCACCTTATTCCAGAAGGGTCTCAGGCCAGAGTCACTGCTAGGAATTACAAGCAGCCAGACTGCTTATTCAAGAACTCCCATCCCTCAACTGTGAAAAACTGGTCCAAAGCTAGGATGGTGGGCACTCAGGGCTGAGGCAGGAGCCTTGAGAATTTGAGGCCAACTTGATCTGCACAGGAATATCCTGTCTCAAAAAATTATTTCAATGTATTACAACAGGATAACAGGATCAGATTTATTATTTTTTAGGTCTATTTATTATATATAAGTACACTGCAACTGTCTTCAGTTACACCAGATAAAGGCACTGGATCCCATTGCAGATGGTTGTAAGCCACCATGTGGTTGCTGGGATTTGAACTCAGGACCTCTGGAAGAACAGGCAGTGCTCTTAACCACTGAGCCATGTCACCAGCCCAGAGAAGCTTTGTAAAGCTCTTAGTGTCAACGTTCTCTCCCTCATGCAACCAGTTTGTCTCTGTCCTGACCATGCTTGGTCAGCCGACATCCTAACTCATCTGTGGTATCTTCGTGAGGAAGCCATGAGCCCCATGGTGGGGTGTTTACTTTGTGCTGTTAGTTTGTTACTATTGGTGCAGTGTGCACCTCACTGAAATGTGCAAGCTTATATGCCGTCACCAGGCCTCTTCCTTCATGAAGGCGAAAATTGTGATGTGTGCGATAGGCTCCAGGTATCTCTTATCTCATGGGGACATCAAAGACAGGGGTCCTGGTTCTTTACCAGGGAAAAGTCAGGTGAGGTGTTCTGTACTATATGACATTATAGTCAATGAGGGACGCATATGTAATGAATCCCTCAGGTTATGTCAGATCTAAAAATAAATCCTCATTCCCTGCAGCCTGGACTAAGCAATCTGTATCAAAACAAACAAACAAACAAACAAACAAACAAACAACCACATACCAGGCACAGCAGCACAAGCTTTTCAACCCTAGGACTCAGGAGACAGAAGGAGGTGATCTCTGTGAGTTTAAGCCTGGCCTGTATTACATAGCACAGACAGGACTACATATGAGACCCTGTCTTAAATGTTTTCCTATTATATGAAACCTAGGTGATGGCAGCACACTCTTTCAGCCCCAGCACTCCGGAGGCTGAGGCAGGCGATCTCTGAGTTTGAGGCCAACCTGGTCTATAGAACAAGTTCCAGGATAGCCAGGGCTACACAGAGAAACCCTGTCTCCAAAACAAAACAGAAGCAACAGCAAAATGTTTTACTATATAATAAGATAAACAAGCTAATCAAGAGAGCGATTTCCAAATTCAAATAGAGCTGGATGTGGGGCCTGCAAGCGGCTTGGGTCCTGTGTCTTTGCTTCGGTTTGTGGCCTATTCTACTGAAGGCCCAGAGATCTCAGCTTAGGAGACAGGATGGTGGGAAGCAGAGACACATCTCACGCTCTATGCCCTGGATGAGATCATTGCAGTGGGTGTACTCAGAGACCCTTTGATACCCTGACGTTTCCCAAAGAGTTGTCTCTTGCCCTGGGCAAGTCCCTCAACCCCTCCAGAACAGATATTTTCTTTCCCCATCATCCTGCAGGGATACTGCTCATCAGCCATTACTCTCATAACGAGTGGAACTAATCATACGCAGTGTGAACTGAAGGAACGGCATGGCAGCTGCCATTTTATTAAGCACCTACTGTGTGCCAGGCACCACACTTAGCACACTGCCTTCAGAGCTTGGTGAATGCCCATGGCAATCGTGTGTTAGGTGCTATTCTTAGTTCTACTTCTCAAGTCTGAAGACAATCTTAAAGAAATAGCTTCTAACTAAGCCACAAGTAGGGAGTCAGGCAAAGGGTTGCCTGCCTGGCTCACGAAGCAAGTTCTTAAACTGTTCTTCCTCCCAGCCCCAATACAGGGTTCCTCTGGGTACCTCTGACTGTCCTGGAACTCTCTCCGTAGATCAGGTGGTCTAGAATTCAGGGATCCATCTGCCTTTGCCTCCTGAGTGCTGGGATTAAAGGTGCCCACCACAACCATTGCTTCTTTAAATCTGGGAATCAAACACTAGGCCTCCTGTTTGTCAGGCAAGAGATCTACCTTCCTCTGCCTCCTGAGTGAATGCTGGGATTGAAGATATGCACCTCCACGCCCGGCATACCTCAAACTCCGGAGTGCTGAGATTATAGGCATGAGACACCATGCCCCATTTTGAATGAAACTCACCTCATAGCTTGTGATTTTGGGGTTCAAGAATTGCCACACAGACCGTAAGAACACTGGTCTTATTTTAGCAAGAATAGTTTATTGAACGGACACCCTGGCACTGAGTAGATCAGGACCACAAAAAGAAATCAAGAACCTAATTGGGTACCAGTCTGTTCTCAGGGCAGGTTTATAAGGAGAAACAAAAAAAACCCACAATGAGCCCATATGCAGATGCAGTGGTCAGCTCTGACTCAAGTCATTTTAGATGTAACAGTTCATATTGGCCTTTGACTTGATGGGTCCTACATAAAACTTTGTGGAATTTCTTAAGATTAACAAACATAACAAGGGATGTGGTCAGTGTGACCTTGTTGTGAGTCAGTCAGTGACTGGCAGGCATATGACAGCAACTATATGAAATAGCTGGCCGGCATGGACAAACAGGTACATGGAGAGGTAGAGTCAGACTACAACAAGATGCCTTCCAACTCTTGGTGATCCTCCTGCTCCAGCAGCCAAAGTGTTGGGAATATAGGCATAAGACACATACTTAGCTTATACCTTTTCAAATAAGTGATCTATATGTGTGTATATACATGTGTGTACACATACATACACATTTTTTTTGAGACAAGTTCTCTCTATGGTGTAGCTGTCCTGAAATTCCCTATGTAGATGAGGCTATCCACCTGCCTCTGGCTGAGTGCTGGGATTAAAGGGATGCACTGCACTCCACGTGGTGTAGACATTACTTTCTAGCTCTTTCTTCATTCTGGAATTTGGGCAGGGCCCCTTCCTCTGTGGGTCTTCAAGTTTCCACTCACTAGCTAATGCCAAGAACAGTCTTTCCACCCTGTCTCTCTGGGCTGTATTCAACTTCAGCACCTCACCTCTTCTGGGAAATCCCTCTTGGCACCTTTGAGACAAACTTTCATGACATCAGAGGTGCCGTGGGGTCCAAAAGATTCATCCAGCTCCAGGCTTAGAGCACAAGGTCAGTAAACCCAGGAGCGTGAACCTGCACTCTGGAGAGGGAGGAGACCTCAGGTCAGGGGACTGGGCTTGGACTCCAAAGCTCAGTTTCTGCTGCGTGGCCTGGGGCATCCCACCCAATGACCTGTCTCACCTTTAGTCACCTCTGCACTTTTTTTTTTTTTTGGAGATAAAATTTTTCTATGTCCTCTTAGCTATTCTAGAACTTACTCTGTAGACCAGGCTATCCTGGAACTCACACAGATCTACCTGCCTCTGCCTGGGTGTTGGGATTAAAGGTATGTGACCCAACCATTTGGCCTGAAGGAATTCCTTTTTTTTTTTTAAAGATTTATTTATTTTATGTATATGAGTACACTGTAGCTGTCAGACACACCAGAAGAGGGCATTGGATCCCATTACAGATGGTTGTGAGCCACCACGTGGTTCCTGGGAATTGAACTCGACCTCTGGAAGAACAGTCAGTGCTCCTAACCATTGAGCCATCTCTCCAGTCCAACCCTGAAGGAATTCTTAAAGAGACAATAGTAGTTAGGGTGTGGTGGCTCACTCCCTGTCTTTAGGAGGCTCAGGCAGGAGGCAGCCAGCCTGGGCTGGAATTGCTCTGTTTGGATATCTCTGCTTTTCTTAAAGAATCTTCCCCTTGATTTGGTTGTGGGTTTCGTTGTTGTTGGGTTGTCAGCTCCTGCTATTTAACCCAAGCTCCCTGCAATTCAGGACCCTCCTTCTTCCATTTCCAGAGTGCTGGGATTACTGTGTAAACCACCACAGTTTGATTATGTATCTGATTTCTGAAGGTCTACCAACATTCCAGTTAATCGCCAACCTAGCTGGTCATCCTCTTGACCTCCTCATGACCATTATAGTTACACTAGTAGGTGTAGCATCTGTTACTCTTCTGCTGTGGGTATGGTGCTGAGCATAGCAATGGGGGTAGGGGGCTGGGAGGGGTGAGGGTGGGTCTGAGAGGATGATAAGATGACTCTGCAGGATATAGCAAAAGGTTGAAACAGGGTCTCCTCCTGTGGTCTGGATGGGCCTATAACTCACTCTATTATCCTGGTTTGGCCTTGAACTCACAGTAATCTTCCTGCCTCAGCTTTCTGGGTGCTGGGATTACAGGTATGAGACACTATGACTGACTGTAAAATGACTCCTCGTCCTCAAGAAAGGAAGGTTAGTGTATGGTGGCTAAGTGGGCAGGGGTACAGGAGACAGGAAGTTAGGGTCCACACTGCTGCTGTTGACTAGCTGTAGAAAGGTCACTGGAACTCCTGTGCACAGAGATAAAATAAAGAGAGGCCCAGCTCTGGGTGTTACTGTGAGTTTGTGGTGATAAGAACTCAGGAGATGGCTTTGAGGTTGAGAACACTGGCTTCTCCTAAAGAGGAGCTGATTTTGGTTCCCAGCACCCACTCCAAATGGTTCACAATTATATAAATGTCTCCAGTTCCAAGTTCCACACCCTCTCCAGGCCTCCGTGAAACCTGCACACGTGTGGCATTCACTCACATACACATAAAAACAAAACCAACAACAATAATCTGGAGAAGACGTGATTTCCCGTGCTCAGCTAGCTGCCTGCAGCTCTCTGTGGAGCGTTGAGGCCTCCAGGGCTCTCCCCCTCCATGTTAGCATGTCTAATACTGTTGTCCTTTCTTGTTCAGCTCATGTCTGGCAATTATGTAGGCAAGACTGGATGGGTACAGCTGCTGACATTCCTAGGTTTACGGCAGTTGGTCACATAGTACCAAATGCTCAGCTCTGAAAACATATAGGCAAATAACAATATGCAGATTGAGCAGTTTATACTTACGTATTTAGGAATATATGCATATACATAAATAAAAACATGTATGTAATGACAGTTAATAAAAACAGAGGTCATGAATTTGAATGAGTTCTAGGAGTTCTAGGAGGGGTACATGTTAGGGTTTATAAGGAAATTATTTAATTATATTATGCTCTCAAAAAGTTAGAGAAATAATTTTAAAATGAAACTGAAACCTCATTTCGTGGCTTCAGTTACATGAGTGCTGGTGTCACAAGGAATGTTAACAGAGTTAATGGACAGTGAACAGCTGGGTGTGAGGCAGGAGGATTGCCACAAGTGCCAGGCCCATCAGTAAGGCCCTGTAGCAGAAAGGAGAGACACACATGGAGAAGCTGGTGACGTGACTCAGTTGATAGAGCGCTTGCCCAAGAGTCACAAAACCCTGGCTTCAATTCCCAGCATGGCGCGTTACAAGGGCATCATGGGGTTCACCTGCAATCCCAGCACTTGAAGGGTGGGGTTCACCTGCAATCCCAGCACTTGAAGGGTGGCTCTATTCCAGAAGAGACTGGAATTTGAGGGGCGTTTGTAGGAAGCTTGGGTGTGCTGTGGTCTTCCAAGAGGCTCAGCAGGTTAAAGGTTATCCTTGGTGAGAGCAAGTCGGAGTCCTTGTGAACCCCTGTCAGGTGAAGAAAGTGTGGTGTGTAAACGATGAAATGCACGAGGGAGAAGGAAGAGCTCCTCTCAGAAAGGAAGGAACCCGTGTTTCTGGACCAGAGACACTGCCTTCCAAACTCTGAGACACCGAGCAGTCACCAGATCCCTTTGAATTCCAGTTTCCCATTGGCACACCCTAGGCTTATCAGAAAATTCCAGATTTACCCAGACACAAAGCCCTTCCTTATCTGGGTTTACTGCTGTTCCTACTCTCTCAGATGAAAAGGCAAAGACTTTCCAGGAGTTGGGAAACGGGTAAGAGGTCAGAGCTTCCCCTGACTAATCGGGAAGACTCCTGGCAGTGAGAGGGTTTTTGAGTTTAAAAGGAGGCAAAGAAATCTCACTTGAAATCAGGAAAAAGGTGAGAATAATGTTCTAGTCAAAAAATGTGTAGACTTGGGATTGGTGAGATGGCTTAGTAGGTCAAAGAGCTGCACAAGCCGATCGATGACTCGGTGTCATCCCGGGAACCAACAGCCAACGGGGAAAACCAGCTACAGAAAGTTACCCTCTGACCTACTCTCTCTCTCTCTCTCTCTCTCTCTCTCCCTCTCTCTCTCTCTCTCTCTCTCTCTCTCTCTCTCTCTCTCTCTCTCTCTCACACACACACACACACACACACACACACACATTCACATATACTTAAACACATGTGCACAAAGGGACACATACACACATAGCCACTTACACATGTTCATATACATATAGACACACATACACATTCACACATACACACAATGTGCACTCATGGACACACATACATGCATACTCTCACACACACATGGACACACATACACATATTCACATACACATTATACACACACATTCCCACAAGGAAGGACACACATACACACCTCTCTCTCTCTCTCTCTCTCTCTCTCTCTCTCTCTCTCTCTCTCACACACACACACACACACACACAGAGGCACACAAATAAATAAGACTAGTGATATTTCTCAGTGGTGAAAGTGCTTGTCATCAAACCTTAGTTCCACCCCCAGAACCCACATAGTAGAAGGAATTGACACCTAAAAGTGGCCTCTAACTAGCACACATGCACAGTGGTATGTGGATGCCTCTCTTCCCAATAAATAAATTTAAAAAAATGTAACCAAAACATGTTTAAATGAGCTAGGAATAAGCCCCACATGTGGAGGTTACACAATATTCCTCTTCTTCAATGTGACAGAAACCTGAGACCCCCTCAACTGTCAGGAGGACCAGAGTGCACTGCTTATTTTCTGTAAAAGCCTCTCTCTGTACTTCCTCATGTAGGTCCTTCCGACTCTTGAGGGATGAAGGGCAGCTTTACTTTCCGTTCCTCCGTTCTTTGTCATGTCTGCTCCCAATTCTTCCTGCACCTGTTTTCCTGCTTCCTCTCTAATTTGTCTGGGCCTGGGTTTTAATGATTATCCAGAGAGAGCCCTCTGCTCTGATAGCAGGTCCAGTCTCAGGCAAATCAATGCTAGTATCGGTTTAAGTTTAAAGATAAACCAAGAATTTAGCAAGAAACCCATGTGTGTGGTTTGTGAGCATAGCATTTATCATTCCCGTGGCAGCGTGCCGTGGGAAACAGTGGAGCCTACAGTGACATTACTTCCTGGTAGCAGCCATGGTCCATTTCTTACTTTCAGATAAGATAGTAACTCTTGGGAACCAAGTATAGCATCTCATGCCTATAAACCCAGCACTCCTAGGTTGCGGCCGGAGGATTGCTGTGAGTTGAGGACAGCCTGAGATGGAGTAGCACACATTTGTGTTCTAGCCTATGGTTAGACATGGGAAGGACAGACAGAACAGGCCAGGAGCTGAAGGGTCACTTACCCTGGTGTGCACTTCACTGTGGTAGAAAGAACACCGGAGAAGCTGCCTCTACAAGACAGGAGGCATAAGCCAGCTTCTGTAGTTTATCCCGTGACCTCACAGTATGCATCATCACTAGCACATTGATTTCACTGTCATCACCACCACCATGATCACCATCACCATCAGTCTCTTAGTGATCTATGAGTGGACGTGGTTATCTAGCAGATTCTTCAGAGCTGAACCATTCCATCCTGTGAAGAAGCTTCTTAAGCCTTAGAAAGTTATAAAGGGAAACTCCTAAAGACTCTGAAACTAAAGCCAGGCTGTGGTGGCATAGGCCTTTAATCCTAGGGCTCAGGAGCTAAAAGCAGGTGGATCTCAGATTTGAGGCCTGCCTGGTCTACAGAGTGAGCTCCAGGACAGCCAGGGTTTTATAAAGAAACCCTGCCCCCAAAACAAAACCTAACAAACAAAAAGACTTGAAAGCTACTCAGAAGTCCCAGGAAGTCCCAGCCACTTACCAGATTCATAGCGCCCCTGTCTCCCTGATGTTAGTCAGAGTGCCGAGAACAGGAGCCTCTCTGACCTGTCAACTTGTTGCGCTGACTCTAAGTCATGCAGAAAGCTCTGTTTCCGGCTTCTGTGCATCATCACCCACTCTGGAGTGCAGCCACCTTTGATTTATTCATGATCACCCATATTCCTGCAAGTACCCAATCAACTCAGTGGTTGACCAAGTTGCACCGTGGTGTCGTTGTTACTTTGGTCCCCAGTTCCTTGTCTGGGTTAAGTGGATATTTCTTCTTGTCTCTCCAGAAACAGTGTCACACAACAGTGGCACACACCTGTGCTGTCCACACTTGGAAGGCTGAGGCAGAGGATTACTAGAAGACCGGTCTGGCCCCAAAGAAATCAGAAAGTGTCCGTAGTGTTGTTTCTTGAATCCAACTCATTTTGTCTGCGTTATTGAACCTGGTGACTTTGTATTGGGCGTTAGAACACAGGGCCTTTTGTGTGCGAGGCTGCTGTTCTGTCATTAGGATGATATGAGCAGGGTGACCTTGAAAGTCCTGTCCTTCCTGTGGGCCTCAGCCCCGTGAGTGCTGAGGTGATCTCTCCTGCACCCCTGGTGTGCTGGAACATTCTTATTTCTAGGTGATGGGAGACAGACACTATGTCCAAGCAAGCAAGTTGTCCAGCTTTTTCAGCTCTTACTGTAACGAATCGGAACCGCGTCATGGTCCTGGGGGATGTGGCTTAGTTGGTAGAGTGCTCACTTAGTATGCGTGAAGCTCTGGGTTCGGCCCCCTGCACCATATTTTATATGGCAGCCCACACCAGTTAGAAGGTGGAGTCAGGGTCATCCTTGGCTATGTAGAGAGTGTGGGGCCAACCTGGATGTTTTGAAACCCTATTTTAAAGAAAGAAAAACAAAATATAAAATTAGAACTGTGCTTCCCGAGACGTGAATGTCTTGTAGACTGGTGCTTTTAACGAAGTGTCTGAGGGAGCTTTTCTTCAGCTGTGTTAGATGCTACTGCTAATGTGGGCCTGGCACCAGGGATGTGAGGGTGATACTGAGCTTCGTCCAGCACCAGGAATGTCATGTGACCATATACAATGTGAAAAGGTCATCGCAATGCTGTCCCTCAAGGCCTATCCTGTCTCTACAACCTCTTCAGTTGGTGATTTGGGGCATAAGGACCTGTGGCCTTGAAAGTCACCACCCCCACCCCTTGGAATGTTTTCTCCTTACACACCATTCCCTCCTACATTCTTGACTGTGGCAGACCTGAACCTTTCTTATTTATGTATTTAGTGGGGGGAGGGTGTGCGAGTGCATGCACGCCATGTTGTGCATGTAGCAGTCCAGTCAAAGACAACTTGCTGGTCTAGGCTTTCTTCTTCCACATTCACGGTGCTGGGGCCCTGGCATCAAACTCAGGTTGTCTAGCTTGATGGCCAGAGCTTTTACCCACCGACTTCTCATCTGTTCCAAACTTGAATCTTCTCAAGGTAGGTTTGATGTTTATAAACAAACACACTGCCATTTGAGGTTAAATGTGGGAGTAACAGAGAATAGAAGTTTAAAGTTGGAGTGTAGTTCAATGGAAGGGCAAGCACTTGCCGAGTAGGCAAGAGGCCCTGAGGTTGATTCTTTTTTTTGTTTTGTTTTGTCTTTTATTTATTTTTTTTAAAGTTTTCTTTTCTTTTTTTTTAAGATTTATTCATTTATTATATATAAGTACACTGTAGCTGTCTTCAGACACACCAGAAGAGGGGATCAGATCTCTTTACAGATGGTTGTAAGCCACCATGTGGTTGCTGGGATTTGAACTCAGGACCTCTGGAAGAGCAGTCGGTGCTCTTAACAACTGAGCCATCTCTCCAGCCCATCTTTTATTTTTTTTTTTTAAGGTGGGGTTTCTGGGCGTACCCCTGGCTACTCTGGGGTCTAGCTCTCTAGGTCAGACTAGCTTCAAACTCAGATATCTGCCTGCTTCTGCCTCCCAAATGCTGGGATTAAAATAGAGCTCCACTACTATCCAGCCTGAGTTGACTCTTAACAATTAACAAATGAACAGAAACAAAGCAGTGAGGTAGCAGATGAACCATGGGTCACTATTTGAGTTGAAAACTAGCTATGTATGTGTGTGTCTTAATTTGACCTTGAAATGCAGTCTCACAAGAGGAATTACAGACTGTGCTACGAGCTATGGAAACCCTACTCGGAATGCAGCTCTGAAGGTAGCTACTCCAAGTCAACGCCCACCCCTCTAGGAAGGTGGACGTTTCCAGTTTCCTACTCACCATCTTGACTTCCAGTTATGATTGAGTTACAGCAAACAGTAGCCACTTAGCTTATTGCCGGCCCCTGCTCTTAAAAATGAACAGTCTGGAGAGCTTTTGTAAGAACAATATTACAAACAGATGTTATTTGCTTTCTGAACTGAAGAGCTGATCCCGTAAGAAACCAAACGGAACCATGACCGGTCAGCCCTTGCTCAACTTCCCCCAACATCTTGTTTCCTCTTCAGGCTTAACTCAAATACTCTTGGGGAGTGCAAAGTGAAGCATCCTCTTCGGTGTCTCAACTAGAGCAGTGGCAAAGTACCCCAAAGGACTTCGAATCAACAAGGCAGAGGGCCCTTCTGATACTGCTATTGCTAACCTGAAATTTTGTACTGAACAGGGAAATGAAGCAAGACTTACGGCCAGTCATCCAACTGGTAAACCTCCAAAGCCAGTTCCAAGAACACAGTTGTGCTGGTTTCTCTATTGACATGAACCTTGGCTGGTACTCTAGGAACAGAGCTCCCAAGTCTCACTCATGGTAGTCTTCACGCCTCCCTAACTTATACTTTTTTTTTTTTTTGTTCTTTTTTTTTTTTCCGGAGCTGGGGACCGAACCCAGGGCCTTGCGCTTCCTAGGCAAGCGCTCTACCACTGAGCTAAATCCCCAACCCCAACTTATACGGTTTTATCTACTCAATTATTATTCCTCACCCCTCCAACTTCCCAGAAAGCTTTTGGCTCTGGTGAGAATCGGGCAATTATAGTGTCCATTAGTCTGTTATGGAGACTGGATCTCCGCTGCTTGAGGCTACTTCCTGATGACCTGGAAGAAGTCACCTTCAATTATCTTTCCAGAAAACCATGTTGTATGAGCTTTCACAGAATGGCAGGCTTTAGAGCTCTCTCATTACGTAAACTGGGACTCAGGCACATTTTTTCATTCCCTTGGTAATTATTGTCTGGCAGCAGAATTATTGCTGATTGTTTTATGGTTTTACAACTGTGTGTGGTGGCTTAGTATCAGCTCTGGGCTCAGTTTGAAGAGTGGCTGTCCTTCAGGAATTTAAAATAAGGAGTTATCTGCAAAGTAGACATTAGAAGAGGGAGAGCCAAGGAATTATGCCCGGAGGAGGATCTTGCTTCTAGGTAAGTCCTTCTGTAAAGCTGTGTCTTAGCTCATGGAAATAAGGGTTGGAGATCCCTGTGTGTGGAACAGTTCCAGATTCTACTTCCCTAGATAAAAATACACCAGCAATGTCTGCCGGGGACACCCTGACATCATATGCTAGGTCCAGTCCCCAGCATTGCAAAAAAAAATTTTTTTTTTGACAGAAACTGGATGTTCAGGATCTCACTATGTAGACCAGGCTGGCCCTAAACTCATGAAGTCCTGGGCCTCTGCTTCTCATGTGCTAGGATTAAAGTTGTGTACCCCCATACCTAATACCCTCAGTGTTTTTAACAGACAGGGCACTGTGGTGTTGCTTGTTCTTTGGGTCCCAGCTACTGACCCTGACTGAGTGAGTTGACTGTGTTGGGTCATAGGGAATTTGCATTCCCTCTCCACAAAGAGAGCAATCTGTCTTGGAGTTCTGCCGCAGTAGTGATAGGAAAGAGGCTCACAAAAAGACGCAGTGTGGCAGTATATGCCTGTGACCCCATTGCTAGGAGGCTAAAATAGGAAAAGCATGAGTTCTAGCCCAGCCTGAGAAATACATTTTGAAATAAATGAGGGGCTGGAGACATGGCTCAGTGGTTAAAAGCACTGGCCGCTCTTCCAGAGGTCCTGAGTTCAATTCCCAGCAACCACATGGTGGCTCACAACCATCCGTAATGGGATCCGATGCCCTCTTCTGGTGTGTCTGAAGACAGCGACAGTGCATTCACATACATAAAACAAATAAATCTGGGGTTGGGGATTTAGCTCAGTGGTAGAGCGCTTGCCTAGCAAGCACAAGGCCCTGGGTTCGGTCCCCAGCTCCAAAAAAGAAAAAAAAAAAAAAGAAAACAAATAAATCTGTTTTAAAAAGAAATAAATGAAAGAACAAAGTCAAGACAGCTCAGGAGCCCTCTTTTGTTTGTAGACATTGCTGAATCTTCAGGGTTGCACCCTCCACCCAGGCCCTCCTCCACATCAATGTCAGATGAAGACACTTGGCCAAGACACATCTTCAGCTGGGCTGAGGATATAGCTCAGTGGTAGATTCTAGGCCCTGAACTTGACCACACAAAGATTATGTGTGTGTTGCATGTGTGGGAAGGGGGTATGGGGCTCACAGAGGGACCAGTCTGTTACACCAAACCTCTCCAACTCCTTGCTTCCCTCTAGGGGTCCTCACAGAGGCAAAGGCCACCAACCAAATGGTCCTGGGTCTCACAGCATAAACCTTGAGATATAATATTTATCACCCTTCTGCAGGCGGGATGTCAGAAATGGAGAAGAAATAATAATTCTAAATCTCACAGGAGGACTTGGGCGATTGATGGAGTAATTGATATGAAATAGTTTGGACTCCCCAGGAAGCAAAGGATGACATAAATTTAGGCTTCATCACTGGATGGACCCCCGTGCTAATACCTTATTGCAGTTATTGTGAAACTCACTTGGCTGTGTAGGCGGTGGGACTGTATGGGTTACTGTTGTTATCTCAGGATAAAATGATTCCGATCGGGGCTGGGGAGTTAGCTCAGTGGTAGAGCGCTTACCTAGGAAGCGCAAGGCCCTGGGTTCGGTCCCCAGCTCCGAAAAAAAAAACCAAAAAAAAAAAAAAAAAAATGATTCCGATCAATAAATCTGTGGACTTGGTATATCTGTGATGCTTCTGCCTCACAGATTTCCTGCCTTTTATTTCCTCCCTCCCTCCCTCCCTCCTTCCCTCCCTCCCTCCCTCCCAGCCTTCTTTTCTTCTTTAATTTTTTTCTCTCCCTGTGACAAAGTCTCTTACTGTAGCCCTGGGTGGCCACTCTGCCATCCAATCCTCCTGTCTCTGCCTTCTGGGCACTAGGATTACAGGCATGAACCACTGTGCCTGGCTCTCACTGCCCCCCACCTCCCCCACCCCAAAACAGGGTTTCACACAGCCCAGGCTGGTCCCAAACTGAGTAGCTGCTGTGAGTAACATCCTTTTGTCTCATCCCCCTGGGTGTTGAGGTTACAGGTGTGCACCGCGCTTAACTTCTTGTCATTGAATGCTGCCTGAGGACAGTACCATCATACGGAAGCCCTCTCTCCACAGCTTCTGATTCGAAGCTGGAACCCAAGCTTCTGCTCTTGTGAATCTGAATAATGTGGGCTCCTTGTAACAACATGGCAATGCTGGGTTGCCTTGACTAAAAGGACCCCAGCACTCCCGTGCTTTGGTAACAGTTGGATTCTGTGAGAACAACAGCCACATTCCTGGTTCACTGACCAAAAAAAATGGCTGTTCTCTGAGCTCCGCCCACTTCCTCCCGTCACAGGAGCCAGAATTCTTCAAAGGAATTCCCACTCTTTGGCTCTCACCCTGATCAGCCTGCCTGCTCATTGCAGTAGCCAAGGCTACCGGTATCCCCCGTGTTCCCATTGTCACTGGCTGATTGTCTTTTTTCCACTCTAGCTGTCAGCAGTATTTGATCCCACTTTGCCTTGCAGCACTCTGCCAACTCGGCCTCCAGACAGCACATCCGCTCTCCCACCCTCAGTCCGCATTGTGCAACTCCTAGGGTCACATTTGTTTCTACCAGGGTTTGGCATATTACAGCGGCAGGTCAAGTCAGCCTGCACTGCTCACATGTGTCTGAGGCTGCTTTGTTCTATGGTGGCAGGATAAAGTGGTGTCAACAGGGGCATGTGGCTCATGAGGGTGAAAATATTTACTGTGTGATCCTTAACAAGAACGTGTGCAGAAAAATAGCATGGACCATCTGGGGATGGCCTTCCTTCAATTTATCTCTCTGAAAGGATCTCACATAGCTAAGGATGACCTTGAACTCCTGATCCTCCTCCCTCAATGTCTCAAACACTGGGATCACGTTCGGCACCACCAAACCTGGCTTACATGCATGCTTTCCCATCCATGGGTTTAGGCTCAAAGCTTCTCAATAAATGGCAAGGCCTCTGCCTCCGATGGGCTTGAACTCCTGATGAGCCTGCAAACCTGCGCCCTCCTCTCCTGTCAGTGGCAGCTTTCTACTTGTCCAGACCAAACACAGATACTGCCTGGATTAAAGAGCAAGTGCTTAGAAAGCGTCCCAAGGTGGAAATGCAGTGTCCTTAGTGTCCCGAGCAGGCTGGCTAGTCTAGCCTAACTCAGACACTCACCTTTGCCTACAACTGGACACAAAGTTATCAAAGACAAAGCCATACTTTCTGCTATATGGCCTTTACCTATTTATTTGTTTGTTTATTTATAAGACACCATCTCACCATGCACACTAGGCTGGCTTCGAACCTACAGAGAGTCTCTGGCTCTGCCTTTTGAGAACTGGTTTGTAGGTGTGAGCTACCATGCCTAGCAAGATATTTAGTTCCGGGCCATCCTTGGACTATACGTGATCTTTTCAGAAAGAGAGAGAAGGTAGGAAGGGAGGCAAAGAAGGAAGGAAAAGGAAAGACATTCTTGTAAAGATTTATTTATTTATTTTGTATATGAGTACACTGTAGCTGTCTTCTGACACACCAGAACAGGGCATCGAATTCCATTGCAGATGGTTGTGAGCCACCATGTGGTTGCTGGGATTTGAACTCAGGACCTCTGGAAGAGCAGTCGGTGCTCTTAACCACTGTGCCATCTCTCCAGCCCCCAAGACAGTTTTGTAATTTATAAGCAAAGAAACAGTTGGTGATCAAGGCACATGCCTTTAATTCCAGCATTTGGGAAGCAGAAGCAAACAGATCTCTGAATACCAAAAAGCCAAAACAAACAAAACACCCAAAAACAAAAGCAAAAACCAAACCAAAACAAACAAACCAGATTCTTGACTACTCTACTGAAAATTAACTTTCGTCTCATTGTGAATTTGAAAAATAGTCAAATTTTGGATCACAGTCTGTACACCAAAAAGTCAAGTTCTGTCAACTAAACCAACTAAGCCAGTTCAAACAAACAGTCGATCAAACAAAGCAAAAAACAAAGCAACAGCAACAAAACACAGAAAAGGGCCACACACATTCAAAGTGGCCACCTGGGGAAAAAGACAAAGAGATTCAATGGCCACAACACAAGGCCATCTTCAGGGTCCTGAAGTGAGATTAACGTTTAATCTGAAGCCCTGGGTTTGCACATCTAAGAAGTCCCAGTGGAACTGTGGTCCTGCTCACCACTGGGCTTCAGTCTCTTCCTGGAAGGTGGATGAGGAGTTGGAGAACTGTGAAATCTTTGTGGGGACAAGTTCTTTGGGCTGATGCCTTTCCCTTCTCCCAGCATGAGACTCTGGAAAATGCTGTTCCTTGGGTGTTCATTGTTTCAGTGGTCAGATAGACGGAAAGATGTAACTGTCTCTTTAGACTATCTTACTGGGTACAGTGACTCACACCTTTAATACAGTACTCAGGAGACAGAGGTGGGGTCTCTCTGAGAGGTCGAAGCTGGGCTGGTATACCTAGTGAGACCCTGTCTCATACATGGATGAGCGTCTTGAATTCCTGCCAGATCAGTCATAGCAGGATCAATGTAAGTCAGGGACTGTTTGCATTATCAGCCGCTCTCCTCAGCCACAGATAAAGTACTGACCCAGCTTGTTGGCACCACCCCAGAATATGCCTCTGATTCATTCACATCTGACTATTTCTGCTCCAGATCTGAACAAACGACACCCAGCCTAGATTCCGTCAGTCACCTCTGGTGGACTTTTCTGGATCCAATCCCTCCCCTTCTGACCCGTTCTTTCAGGATTTAAGACAATCCTTTCACAATACAAGCCAGCCATATCCCTTCATTGCTTTCTTTAGCTCCCTCCAGGTAAAAGCCAGACTGTTTCTGCCTCCTCCTCCTCCTGAGACACCTCCCTGATTTTATTGCCTCCTTCCCCTCCCATGGTTCCTGTGGATAACTCCTTGTGAGTCTATATTTTTCTGTTATAAAAGTTTCTTGAAAAGGACTGGCAAGGTAGCTCAGTGGGTAAATGAGTTTGACCAGCCTCACAAGGGGGAGGAAGAAAATGGACGCCTGTGAGTTACCCTCTGATCCAATTGCCCACATACTTACACACCCATGTTCCCGTGCACCCCACCCCCCAACAAAAGTAATAAAATAAGATAAAAATATAGAATGGGAGATTGAACCTAGAGTGCTCTGTATGCTTGGCAAGTGCTCTGAGGTTGAACCCCACTTAAAGCCCTTCCTGCTGTCATATGAAGTCATCCTACCCTGTGAGCTTTGATGTGTCTGCCTTGCGTGTGAGCGCACGTGTGCACACATGCGCTCAGACATACACACGGACACACAGGTGTCAGACTCTCTTCTTAGGAATGTAGCTCAGTTGGTAGGGTGCTTGTGTAGTATACACAAAGCCCTGAGTCTAGTTCCCAGCACCACATAAAACAGGCATGGCAGTATACACCTATAATTCCAGGACTCAGGAGTGGGAGGCAGGGGGATCAGGAGTTCAAGGCCATCCTTGGGCTACAGAAGACCCTATCAGAAATGGAGGACAAGAAGCTGTAAATCTGAGCCATTTCTTTGTAGAGAATACTTTCAAATTGACTGGCTATTTTCCTTTCTTTCTTTCTTTCTTTCTTTTTCTTTTCTTTTTTTTTTTTTTTGGTTTTTGACACAGAGTTTCTCCACGTGGTCTTGGCTGTCCTGGAACATGCTCTGTAAACCAAGCTGGCTTTGAACTCAGAGATCTACCTGTTTCTGCTTCCTGAGTGCTGGGACTACAGGCCTGTGTCACCAGCCCTGGCTTGATGGCATTTCTGAATGGAGAGCCTTGAAAACTTCTTGTTTTCCTTTGGTTTGCGGAATCCAATGCCCCTCTTCCCTGACCATAGGTGAGGAGGGAGAGACTGCCAAAACTTGGGCCATGGTGACCAGAAGAATCAATCCTTGGTCCCAAGTCCACATTGGGATCCTGTTGCCTTGGTGGAAAGCCGCAGTCAGACAGGACTTTTTTTTTTTTTCTTTTTTTTTTTTTTTTTCGGAGCTGGGGACCGAACCCAGGGCCTTGTGCGTGCTAGGCAAGCGCTCTACCACTAAGCTAAATCCCCAATCCATCAGACAGGACCTTTAATCTCAGGAAGTCTTCCTTCCTCTGGACCCCCTGAGTCAGGGTTCACCTGAAGGTCAGTGCTGTTGCCTTCCTGGCCAGGTACAAGTCTCCTCTGTGATGATCAGGAGGCTTCTAGCAGCATGATTAACTCATGACTACTGGCCCACAGAGGCACAGGGTCTTACAGCCCTTGGACTCCAGGATGCCTGCATGCCAGCCCTGTACAAACAGGTTATCACACTCACACTTTGCTCCAGGAGACAGAGTTTAATCCCTTGGCCTTGCCAGCATCTTCGTCATCTCCAGCCATGGAGGCCTGGTTTAGCTTTTAATCTTCTTGCAGTGTATTTGACTTCGGAAAGCTACAAAAACCCTAAGGTTCATGAGGAGAAACAAGACACTAGAGAGAATCACAGACACCTTGCACCCTGGCTCCAAGCCTGCCTTGTCACAGTCTTGGGTCATTCTAATCTGAGTTTTTCCTATTCTTGATTTCTGAGACCAAGTTACCATTCCAAAGTGGCTCTTTCTTGTCTAGCCACAGCCTTGCTGACTCTGTCTTTCTCTTAGTCTTTTTCTGTGGTCACAATGCCCTGTCAGGCCCTGTCACTCTTATTGGTTGCTGTGTGATTGGGAACTCTGAGGTTGGCTTTTCATCAGGCTTGGTTTAGGGGTGAGACTGTGTTGTATGCTGGACAGGGAGCTCTCTGAGCATCAGAGAGAAGGGCAGGGAGACACAGGGTCATGAAGATTGAGACTACCATCATCAATACACAGTACAAATCCTGGGTATCATGGGTAGTATTGAAACTATCAAGTTGTCTGTGGGTCTGAGTTCTTCCTGCCTCCAGGGCACAGCCACTCAGGAGGCAAAACTCGGGAAGTTTGACAGCACTTATCCCACTCAAGACAAAGAAAGATAGCATCCCACAGAGGGGCCCTTGAGAAGAGGTTGGAGGGCTGGAGAGATGGCTCAGTGATTAAGAGCACTAACCACTCTTCCAGAGGTCCTGAGTTCAATTCCCAGTGACCACATGGTAGCTCACAACCATCTGTAATGGAATTTGATGCCTTCTTCTGATGTGTCTGAAGACAGCGACAGTGTACGCATACACATAAAATAAACAAATAAATCTTTAAGAGAAGAGGTTGGAGCATTTGAACAGAGAGAGGCAGCCTGCCTGGCCTGGGAGAAATAAGTTTCCATGAAGAAGCTGGTGTAATGATGAATGTATGCCTCTGATCCCAGAACTCAGAAAGTAGAAGCAGGAAGATTGCTTAAGTCTGAGGCTAGGCTGGCCTACCCTACAGAGCAGGTTGCGAGCTAGCCAGGGAGTTATATAGTGAGACCCTGTCGAAAGCAAACTGGAAGGTTCCAGGAAGAATTGTGCAGAAATACCAGGCCCTGCCCCCCAGCAAATTTGATAGGGGGATGTAGGCTCGCTATAAAACAGGGTTTCTGTGTTCTGGCCATGTGGAAGGCAGAACCCCAATCCCTGTACTCACAGAAACTCTGGAATCCTCACAGTATCCCCAGCTGGTAGCTACTAGAGACTGCACCCATTTTACTGCTCCGGAAACAGCGCAGGATTGGAAGAAAACTGCCAAAGCCATAAAGCCAATGCATCTTCCTTAAGGTTCATGTCTGAATCTGCTGTGCTGACCTGTGACCCTGCAAACCCCTAGAGCAATCCTAAGCCCTGCCTGTATGCTTGCTTCTCTCCAAGTGACAACTGCTAAGGAAATGTGCCCGAGTCCATCAAGGGCCGGATGCCACTGCCTGGTTGCCCTCCTTCCCTCCCTTTGCCCTAGTTCTGGTGTCTGGAACCTGGAAAGGCCCTGGCATGGTGCTGGCCAAAGAGCTCATGACCTGAATGACAGCTGATTCCATTTTGGGATTAAGGAGTTTGTGGAATTTGGGAGGAGGGAAGCACGTGATTTTCCTGCTCTTAAGGCTGAGAAATTTTAGAATTTATCTGTATTCTTGGTAACAAGTACACACACACACACACACACACACACGCACACGCACACACACACACACACACAGGGGGGGAGAGAGAGAGAGAGAGAGAGAGAGAGAGAGAGAGAGAGAGAGAGAGTTTCCTGCTCCCTTCCCCTCCTGCTGTTATTCCAGGACCATCCCCTTTCTTTCTCCTGCCCACGTTCAGTCTACTCTAGATTTCCTTTTGCCTCCTCTAGGTTGGTCAGGGTGCACGCACGTGTCCCTCAGGCGAGCAGAGAGCAGTTGGTTTATCTGAGTAGCAGGGTGGAGGCCATTAGCTGGGCTCCCGTGGGCCTTTGCTTTCAGCAGCTCTGTAAACAACCTGCCTCATTCATGCCCATTTTACAGATGGGGTAACTCTAATCATTGTAATGACATCGTACAGCAAGTGGCCTTCTAGCTGGGCCTCACAAAGGACCCTCTTTGGACACTAATTAGATGACCCAAAGGAAGAGTCACCCTGCTCAAGCAGGCCCAGGAGCAGGGTCAAGTTAGGATTGTAGGAAGGTGCCGTTCACGCTGGGTGTGGTGCCATATAGTAGGGTTGCCAGCACCCCAGGGGCAGTGGCAGGAAAATTAAGAGTTTGAAATCAGCCTGTTGCATAGGGTGCCTCTGTCTTCAAATGCAAATATAAACAAATATGTAAGTAAGTAAATAGCCAGGCAAGTGATTCATGCCTGGAACAGCACTGGGACAGAGGCAGTAGAACCGCAATGAGTTTGAGGCTAGCCTGGGTTACAGAATGAGTTCCAGGCTAGCCTAGGCTACCCAGTGAGACCTTGTCTAAACAAACAAACAAACAAACAACAAGCAGGAGTCAGGGAAAGAGTGGCTAAAGTGCTTAGTAGAGTTTGAATCCCCAAATCAACCTAGAAGTCAGGTGGGCTTAGTAGCTCATCTGTATTCCCAGTGCTTGGGGGTGGAGGCGGGTCTGGGAAACCCTGGGCTAACTAGACCAGCAGGGTCACTGAGCTGATTCAATGAGAGACTCGGATTCAGTTTAAAAAAAACAAAGAAAGCAAAAAGGAAGAAAGGATGGAAGAAGGAAGAAGGAAGGAAAGAAGAAGCAGAGAGAGCCACTGACATAGGACACTTGACATCAACTTCTAACCCCACATACTCTTGCACATAGGCAAGCGTGTGTCCTTGTACACTTGCATCTCATCATACATATGTCTCCATACATGCACAAATATTACACACACACACACACACACACACACACACACACACACAGTTAGAAATAAATGCATTTTATAATCCCAGGAGCTCATATATCAAGGACTTTCCAAATCCTTGATAAGCCTGGGATATCCTTGGCCATCCTAGAACTCACTCTGTAGACCAGGTTGACCTCAGACTCAGAGATCTCCCTGCCTCTCCACCTCCTGAGTCCTGGGATTAAATGCATGTACCATCATGCCCAACCTTCCCCTTTCTTTTTGTTTTAAAATGTTTTACGCCTATGGCTGCTTTGCCTGCATTTATGTCTGTTCACCACATGTGTGCAGTGCCCGTGGACACCAGAAATGGCCATCAGATCACCTAGGACTGGATTTACAGACAGTTGTGAACTTCTGTGTAGGTGCTGAGAATTAGTACCCATGTCCTGGAAGAGCAGCCAGTGTTCTTAACCCCTGAGCCATCCTTCTAGCCTCTTTAACTGCCTATGCCTGGACCTTGCTGATTCAACTGGATCCTCCTGGAGTGAATGGCACAGCCTGTCCTGTGCTCGAATGGGCAAAGCAGCTCAGTGTTATTGTTTCAGACTTATCTGCTTATTTTATATTACCATGTGTACGGGTGTTTGCCTGCATGTGTGTTTGTGTGCATCATATGAGTTTCTCATGCCCACAGAGGTCATAAGAAAGCACTGGATCCCCTGGAACTGGAGTTACAGATACTCATGAGCCACCATTTGCTCGGGTGCTGAGAATCAAACCCAAGTCCTCTGGAAGGGCAATAAGTGCTCTTAACCCCTGAGCCATCTCTCCAGCACCCAGAGACTTACTGTTAGGATTCAGGTACATCCTGTCCCAAAAGTGTTGGTGAAAATGCTGACACTTGAGTCCACATCTGTGGCCCATTGAGTCCGAATTTCATCTTAGCATGGTCTTAGACTGTAACGTGCCTACATGACACTTAGATTTCTGTTTAAGATTTTGGCTACCTGAATCCTGAATCTCAAATTGTCTTTGGGCTCCTAGGCTGTGGCTGTCATTTCTCTAGTGACCCACACTGAGCTTTCTAGACTTTTGAAATACTCTTATTTGTACTTTGTCTTTTACCTTTTCACCTCGCTGTGCCTGTGAGGTGGGCTAGCCTGGGAGCCTCGTTCTAGCAAGGGCAGTTCTGTTTCACTTACTAGAGCTGAACTGCCATGGAGACGCTGCATACCTGTAATCCCAGCACTTGGGGTGGAGGTGGGATCAACAGAAGTTCAGGGCCATCTTTGACTCTTGAATGAGTTTGAGGCTAGCCTCAGCTACATGGCACACTGTCTCAAAAACAACAACCAGATAGCTTGGCTGGTAAAAGGCTTTGCCTGTGAAGCTTACAAGAGAGTCTCAGGATCCGGATGAACAGACACAGCTTGTCTTCTTCCCCCTGCCTGTAGAATCAGTTTTCTGTGAACACACCTCACGTGGGTGAGCAAACTGGTTTCTCCTCTTCCTTGCGCCAGTGTACACTGATGACACACACCCCAGCCAGAAACGGGGAACCCAGAATTTGAACATGGAAACATTTTTTTTTCCTGGTACCAAGTAACATGAGCCAAACAGCTTATATATAAAATTTGGCAGAAATAACATAGATGGCGCATTCTGGGAAAGGTAGAAGTAGATGGTCTTGACTTTGAAACCGAGCCTGTGCCCACGCTGTAGGCACACTGCTTATGTGATCTGATAAAAATAGGAATCTGCTGAGAGAAGATTGCTAATGGCAATCTGAAACACCAGGGTGTAAATTAGTGTCAGCTACCTGTTCCGCCATGCATCCGTCACAGAAGTCATTTGATTCCTCTGTTCTGTGCCAGGCGGTGGACATGCAGAAGTACCCCCTGGAATTCAGGCTGCTCTGTTCTCAGAGGGACAGAGACTCTCACAGACTGGGGGAAGAAGGGTGCGGGATGCATTTGGTTAGGGTGAGTGGGAGGTGCAGCAGGGCAGAGGAGGGGTAGAAGAGGAAGGTGTGAGAGAGGGAGGAGTGCCACAGCACTCGTGAAAACTGGGGAGAGGGTGAAAAAATGGCCTCCTGTGCGCTGGGCAGTAGTGGCACATGCCTTTAATCCTAGCACTCGGGAGGCAGAGGCTGGTGGGTCTCTGAGTCTGAGGTCAGCCTGGTCTACAGAGTGAGTTGCAGGACAACCCAGGCTGTACAGAGAAACCCTCTTTCAAAACAATAATAACCACAACCACCACAACTAAGAAGGCATCCTTGGGAACCTGGAGGTTGCTGGTTGATCTGGAGGGCCTGAAGGTAGGGAGCAGAGCTGGGCCCACCGGGGACATCATCAGCCTGGACCTGTGAGCAGAAGTCCATGATCACGTTAGCCCTGGCTACAGCGTGTGGAAGCTGGGTAAGAAGGCAAAGCTGAGCTATGTGCTGACTCACGCCTGTTGTCCCAGCACTGAGGCAGGGGGATTGCTTTGAATTCTAGGCTGACCTAGGCTACAAAGTAAATTCTAACCCAGTCTTGGCAACAGAGTGAGAGTCATCTCAACTCTCCTCTCCTCTAAAGAAATGAGCTGGTATCCAGATGAAGCTATGCAGACAGAGTCCATGGGGTAGGATAGACTGAGGTGATCCAGACTGGTAAGATTGCTTAGTGGGTAAAGATGGCCCATTCCAAGCCTGGTGACCTTGGTTTGATTCCCAGATGATAGGAGAGAAATGACTCCCACAAATAGCATACGGGCCTGCCATGGCATACGAGTGAGCCCTCCCAACCATACAAATGTGTAAAATATAAAAGCTTTTTAAATTTAATATTTTAACTTGTGGTTGAGATGGATTCTGATGTTGCTCAGGTTGGTCTTGAACTGCTGAAGTAGAACCCAGGAAATCCTCTTACCTCAGGCTCTAGAGAATCATGTGTATTTTAACCTTTATGTATAAAGGGGAATCTCACAGAAAAGGAAACAAAAGCCCTCCAAATGTTTAGTCTTGAGACTATAGGCCTTTTATCTAGAACGGACAAACTTGTGGAGACATGACAAGACAAACAGAGGGATTTGCCATTCTTTCTAGCAGGTTCCAGATGGGCTAATATATGCAAAACTAAGGGAAGCCGAGAGTTTATTCGAGTGAGCTTTCTCATACAGGCTCAGACCTGTGACAAGTTAGAGAAGGTGTGTGGTAGATGTGGTCACAGAGGAAACTGAACGCCTGCTTATTTTGTTTTATTCAGTACTGAGACGTGAACCCGGAGGTTTGCATGTGTTAGGTGAACTACCATTAAACTATGTCCTAGCTGCCACCCCCTTAATAAGATTTATTTACTTTTATTTTATGTGTATGAGTGTTTTCCTTGCATATATGTATGTCCATACTACATGTGTGCTCAGTGCCCGTGGAGGTCAGATGCCCTGGAACTAGAATTGGCGATGGCCAAGCTGTCGGGTGGATGCTAAGAACCTAATCCATGTCCTCTACCAGAGCAGTAAATTCTCTTAACCTCTGGGCTCTTGTTCCAGTCTATCCCCAGTTTTCATTTTATTTTGAGAACAGGAGCTCCCTAACTTCCCCGAGCTGACCTTGAACCTATGAGACCCCTGTTTAAGCCTTCCAAATAGCTATTAGTCTCCCTCCCTACCCCTTTTCAAGAGGGTCTTGCCGTGAGCCCCTGCTGGCTGATTGTCCCGAGTGCTGGCATAAAGACCTTGTGCCACCAAACTGGATGAAGACCCGGTTTGAAGACAAAGAATGGAGTTTGTGGAGGCAGAGTTCTAGGTACAGACAGCAGAGATTTATCCATGCTTTTTCTGATGCCAGTTTGTCAATCCAGCTCAAGCCACGTCTACTTTCCCACGTCTCAGTTCTCTGTGACAGAAACAGGCACAGTGAGATCCACATTTCACAATGGTTTCTAAGGGATGAGCACGTTGCCTAGCTCAGTCAGCCCTGTGCACTAGTGTGCACTGGTCTGAGAACAAACTAGCCATAAGAACACAGTAGCTGATCATTACTCACAGCCAGCATGGTTGACCATGTACTAGCATGTGTGGTGGTCAGGAAAGGAGCAAAGTACTTAACATCTATTGAGTGCCTTTTCCATTTTTGCCCAGTTTAATTTACTGCCTATGCAACTCCTGGAGAAGGGTGCACTGTAATTACTTCCATTTTATATTGAAGAACTTGAAGCAAGCAAGGTTAATTAAGTTGTTTAAGATTACACCCTTATGAGATGGCACAGGGCAGGGTGTGAGAGCATTTGCCTGGCATGTTTCAGGCTCCTGCTGCAATCACCGGTACTGGAAAACATTTTTCAATTAATTAACTGTTTGAAAGAGCCTCGGTGTTACCTGGGTGTAGTGGTCCATGCCTACAATTCCAAAAGTCATGATATAGGGACAGATGGATTGGCGTACACTCAAGACCAGTTTGGGATCTCTGTAACAAGCTCCAGGTCAGTCAGGATGGCATACCATCAACAAATCAACCACTAGCCAACCAAAGAAAACAAAACTAAACAAACAAACAAACACACAACCCTGCGGAATACAACAAACAAGCAAGAGAGCTAAACCAGATCTGCCAGACCAATGCACAGTCTATTCCTAGACTCCAGTGTCACTCCAAGCCCCTCACTTGTGACTCAACACAGTGTGGTGTGGGCCTGCAGCGCTCTCGTGTCTTCACGTCTTCCTTCTGCTCGCAAACCTCAAAGTCTCTTCTCCCTCCAGGAAAACGGACTTGCCATCTGTGCAGCTGAGATAATTTTCTCTGCCAAGACTGCCGACTAATCTAGAGGAGAATTAAATTATTTGCTGAATCTGTGTCCCAGGCTCCACTCCTTTACAGCAGTGACCTGTTAGATTCCTCGGGGCCTCATGGCCACAGGTCCTTGGGAAATGCTGGCCTGAACGAAGCTGACTAGTTTAGTAGGCTGAGGGATGTCTCAGGGACGTTAGTACTAAAAGACACTGTGAATCTCAAATGGATGAGTGGATGAATGGATGGATGGATGAATGGATGGATGGATAGATAGATAGATGGATGGAAGGAAGGAAAGATAGATGGATAGATAGATAGATAAATAGATAGATAGATAGATAGATAGATAGATGGATGGATAGATGGATAGATAGATAGATGGAAGGAAGGAAAGATAGATAGATAGATAGATAGATAGATAGATAGATAGATAGATAGATAGATAGATGATAGGCAGGCAGGCAGGCAGGCAGGCAGGCAGGCAGACAGGCAGACAATAAATAAGGCTGGAAAATGGCTCAGTGATGTAAAGTACTAGCTGTTGTTCCAGAGAACACGGGTTTGTTTCCCAGGACCCATATGGCAGCTAACAAACCTCTGTAACTCCTGTTCCACGGTACCTATCGCTGTGAGGAGACACCGTGACCACAGCAACTCTTAAAAGAGAAAGCATTCACTTGGAGGCTTACAGTGTCAGAGATATAGTGCGTTCTCATCATGTAGGCCGTCACTGAGAGCGATATCCTGATGTAAAAGTATCTTTTATTTGCCTGATATCATTGTCATCTCTGAGACTTACCTGCCTCCATCTGCTAGCCCAGGCCTAGCCTTAGAAGCTTCTAGCCTTTGTAGAACCTAATCTAGGCCAAGAATGCTTTCAGTCTCTGAGACTTTGTGCTGAATAAACTCACCCTTCCTAGTTCTCTCTGCTCTCTGGCTGGCTGGTTCTTGCTCAAACTCTTCTCCAAGCTGACTCAAACTGGCTTCTTTCAGCTTCTGACTGAATTACTGTGCTTGGCCTCATACTGACTTTAGCACTGTGTTCTAATCTCCTGGCTCCTTCTCATTTTCTGGATTGTTTTTGTTCTCACCTGAGTCTAGCTTGTTCGCTCTGCAAACTTTTTCTTTTTCTGAGCTGCTTCCTCTTAAGTAGCCTCTCTTTTTCTCTCTGTTCTCATGAGAGTTAGGCATATACTAGTCTGCCAAGTCTTTCTCTGATTCACCATTTTGTCTGTCACTCAATTAGACACCATTTTTATTTTTAAACTGCTTTTTTCCTATATTCAACAAAACTTGAAAATCTGCAGGAAAAGGACAATTTCCTAGACAGATACCAGGTACCGAAGTTAAAGCAGGAACACATAAACCAGTTAAACAACTCCATAACTCCTAAGGAAATAGAAGCAGTCATTAAAGGTCTCCCAACCAAAAAGAGCCCAGGTCCAGACGGGATTAGTGCAGAATTCTATCAAACCTTCATAGAAGACCTCATACCAATATTATCCAAACTATTCCACAAAATTGAAACAGATGGAGCCCTACCGAATTCCTTCTACGAAGCCACAATTACTCTTATACCTAAACCACACAAAGACACAACAAAGAAAGAGAACTTCAGACCAATTTCCCTTATGAATATCGACGAAAAAACACTCAATAAAATTCTGGCAAACCGAATCCAAGAGCACATCAAAACAATCATCCACCATGATCAAGTAGGCTTCATCCCAGGCATGCAGGGATGGTTTAATATACGGAAAACCATCAACGTGATCCATTATATAAACAAACTGAAAGAACAGAACCACATGATCATTTCATTAGATGCTGAGAAAGCATTTGACAAAATTCAACACCCCTTCATGATAAAAGTCCTGGAAAGAATAGGAATTCAAGGCCCATACCTAAACATAGTAAAAGCCATATACAGCAAACCAGTTGCTAACATTAAACTAAATGGAGAGAAACTTGAAGCAATCCCACTAAAATCAGGGACTAGACAAGGCTGCCCACTCTCTCCCTACTTATTCAATATAGTTCTTGAAGTTCTAGCCAGAGCAATCAGACAACAAAAGGAGGTCAAGGGATACAGATCAGAAAAGAAGAGGTCAAAATATCACTATTTGCAGATGATATGATAGTATATTTAAGTGATCCCAAAAGTTCCACCAGAGAACTACTAAAGCTGATAAACAACTTCAGCAAAGTGGCTGGGTATAAAATTAACTCAAATAATTCAGTAGTCTTCCTCTACACAAAAGAGAAACAAGCCGAGAAAGAAATTAGGGAAACGACACCCTTCATAATAGATCCAAATAATATAAAGTACCTCGGTGTGACTTTAACCAAGCAAGTAAAAATCTGTACAATAAGAACTTCAAGACTCTGAAGAAAGAAATTGAAGAAGACCTCAGAAGATGGAAAGATCTCCCATGCTCATGGATTGGCAGGATTAATATAGTAAAAATGGCCATTCTACCAAAAGGGATCTACAGATTCAATGCAATCCCCATCAAAATACCAATCCAATTCTTCAAAGAGTTAGACAGAAAAATTTGCAAATTCATCTGGAATAACAAAAAACCCAGGATAGCTAAAACTATCCTCAACAATAAAAGGACTTCAGGGGGAATCACTATCCCTGAAGTCAAGCAGTATTACAGAGCAATAGTGATAAAAACTGCATGGTATTGGTACAGAGACAGACAGATAGACCAATGGAATAGAATTGAAGACCCAGAAATGAACCCACACACCTATGGTCACTTGATTTTTGACAAAGGAGCCAAAACCATCAAATGGAAAAAAGATAGCATTTTCAGCAAATGGTGCTGGTTCAACTGGAGGTCAGCATGTAGAAGAATGCAGATCGATCCATCCTTATCACCCTGTACAAAGCTTAAGTCCAAGTGGATCAAGGACCTCCACATCAAACCAGACACACTCAAACTAATAGAAGAAAAACTAGGGAAGCATCTGGAACACATGGGCACTGGAAAAAATTTCCTGAACAAAACACCAATGGCTTATGCTCTAAGATCAAGAATCGACAAATGGGATCTCATAAAACTGCAAAGCTTCTGTAAGGCAAAGGACACTGTGGTTAGGACAAAACGGCAACCAACAGATTGGGAAAAGATCTTTACCAATCCTACAACAGATAGAGGCCTTATATCCAAAATATACAAAGAACTCAAGAAGTTAGACCGCAGGGAAACAAATAACCCTATTAAAAAATGGGGTTCAGAGCTAAACAAAGAATTCACAGCCGAGGAATGCCAAATGGCTGAGAAACACCTAAAGAAATGTTCAACATCTTTAGTCATAAGGGAAATGCAAATCAAAACAACCCTGAGATTTCACCTCACACCAGTCAGAATGGCTAAGATCAAAAACTCAGGGGACAGCAGATGCTGGCGAAGAAGTGGAGAAAGAGGAACACTCCTCCATTGTTGGTGGGATTGCAGACTGGTACAACCATTCTGAAAATCAGTCTGGAGGTTCCTCAGAAAATTGGACATTGAACTGCCTGAGGATCCAGCTATACCTCTCTTGGGCATATACCCAAATGATGCCCCAACATATAAAAAAGACACGTGCTCCACTATGTTCATAGCAGTCTTATTTATAATAGCCAGAAGCTGGAAAGAACCCAGATGCCCTTCAACAGAGGAATGGATACAGAAAATGTGGTGCATCTACACAATGGAATATTACTCAGCTATCAAAAACAATGACTTTATGAAATTCGTAGGCAAATGGTTGGACCTGGAAAATATCATCCTGAGTGAGGTAACCCAATCACATAAAAAAACACATGGTATGTACTCATTGATAAGTGGCTATTAGCCCAAATGCTTGAATTACCCTAGATTCCTAGAACACATGAAACTCAAGATGGATGATCAAAATGTGAATGCTTCACTCCTTCTTTAAAAGGGGAACAAGAATACCCTTGGCAGGGAAGAGAGAGGCAAAGATTAAAACAGACACAGAAGGAACACCCATTCAGAGCCTGCCCCACATGTGGCCCATACATATACAGCCATCCAATTAGACAAGATGGATGAAGCAAAGAAGTACAGGCCGACAGGAGCCGGATGTAGATCGCTCCTGAGAGACACAGCCAGAATACAGCAAATACAGAGGCGAATGCCAGCAGCAAACCACTGAACTGAGAATAGGACCCCCGTTGAAGGAATCAGAGAAAGAACTGGAAGAGGTTGAAGGAGCTCGAGACCCCTTATGAACAACAATGCCAAGCAACCAGAGCTTCCAGGGACTAAGCCAGTACCTAAGGACTATACATGGACTGACCTTGGACTCTGATCTCATAGGTAGCAATGAATATTCTAGTAAGATCACCAGTGGAAGGAGAAGCCCTGGGTCCTGCTAAGACTGAACGCCCAGTGAACGTGATTGTTGGGGGGAGGGCGGCAATGGGGGGAGGATGGGGAGGGGAACACCCATAAAGAAGGGGAGGGGGAGGGATTAGGGGGATGATTGCCCGGAAACCGGGAAAGGGAATAACACTCGAAATGTAAATAAGAAATACTCAAGTTAATAAAAAAAAAAGATATCACATAAACTGCTTTTCTTTCTTTCTTCTTTTTTTACAAACTAATTTTACCTTCACTGGGATAAAGGATGTGTCTGTATTCCAGCCAGAGGGATTAAAGGTATGTGCTGAGGGCATATCTATATATTCCAACCACAGTGGAATTGTTACTGTGTTAACATCCCTCTATATCAACCTGTATGTGGGCAGAGAGACTCTGGGCCTGATGTAGGCTTTTGAAAACTCAAAGCCCACCCTACAGTGACATACTTTCTCCAACAAGGCCACACCTCCTAGTCCTTATAATCCTTTCAAACAGTGCCACTCCCTGGTTACTAGGCATTCAAATATGAGCCTATATTCAATTCAAATATAGATCCCATTCTTATTTAAATCACCACACAGGGGATCTGATGCCATCTTCTGTCCCCCATTGGCACTTCACATTATGTGGTAAACAGACATCTGTACAGCCAAAACATGCATATACATAAAAATAAAAATGAAAACAAAGCTCTTTCTTGTCTTCATTTCTGTCTTTTCTCTTTCTGAGTCTCGGATTTATTGAGTCAGGGTCATATGTAGCTCAGGTCAGCCTTTAACTCACTGTGCAGCCAAGGTTGAGTTTGACCTCTGGATCCCTCTGTCTTTGCTTCCCATAGATTGAGATTACAAGTGTGTGCCACCACACCTGGATAAAACCTTTTATTATTAGAAGAATCTATTGTAGACCCTGATGTGCTAGGGTCATGGATGGAAATCACACTTGCTACTTTATCTAAGTATGACATCCCCTAAGCAAAAGGAGCATTCCCTGAAGTAGTAACTCCCAGAAGGTCACAAGGGTCAGTTTCCATGTTGAACAAGACGGTCACTCCAGTGGGGATCCTGCTCCTCATTGATGCAATCCAGAGACCTGTCTTTCTAGAAACAAAGTGGGCTGAGAAGCTGGCTTAAATGGGTAAAAATGACTGCTGCACAAGCCTGATGATCTGAGTTTTGTCTCTGCAAGTCTCAAAAATCCCAGCTCCAAATAACTGGATTCTGTGTCTCTGCAACCCCAGCACTCCTACTCTGAGATATGAGGCAGAGACAGGAGAATGACCTAAAAAGTCAGCTGGCACGGAGCAAACATCATTGTCATTGTTGTCATCATCATCATCATCATCACCATCATCACCACCACCACCACCACCACCACCATCAGCAGCAGCAGCAGCAGCAGCAGCAGCAGCAATGAGACCCCATCTCAACAAGACAGAATGGAAAAACTAAGTCTCAGAAATTGTCCTCTGACCTCCACGTGTATACCATGGCAAGTGTTTACCTGCAGTCTCATCTGTGCACACACATAGAAAGAAAGAAATAAAAACTTAAATAAATATAAATGAATAAATATTTACAAAGCAAAACATCAAGCTGCTGACCTATATTCAGTTGATAAGTTTTGCTGTCTCGGTCTAGTCTTTCTTTCCCTTGTTTCTTTAGACAAGGTCTCTCTCTATGTATTCCTGGCTCTTCTAGTGTCCAGTATATATACCAGACTGGCCCCAGACTATCAAAGATCCTCCTGCCTCGGCCTCCCAAATGCTGAGATTAAAGTCATGTGCCACCATGCCTAGCTTAGATATCACTCTTTTTTATATGATATTTAAATATGTTAAGAAAGTCATTATATTGCCCAAGTGATTTTTCTGCCCCACTATTTTTGTTTTTATTTGCTCCTTTGCTTGTTTTGAGACATGATCTCACGGCCAACATTATACGCTATAAACGTAGAAACCTAACTCAGCTTACCATAAGCAAACACATTAATAATGAAGGGGAAAGCTGAGAGTTTATTTCAGCCTTTGGTATCGCTTGATCTGGGAGTGAAATGCCAATAGGTCTTGAGAGTCTTCTGCAATGTTTTAATCTTGGTTAGAAGTTTGGTAAGTCCTGGGAGTCCAGGTTCACATCCTCTCAAGTTCACATTCAGCAGAAAAGAGCAGCAGAGCTTCCAAAGAAACTGAAAATCTCATTTCAGCTGAGCCAACACAGTACATGCCTATAATCTCAACACTTGAGGGCCAACAGCAGAAGTTCAAGTTTGCCATCTACTCCAGAGCAGTCCCAAGGCCAGGATGAGCCAATTCCTGTGGCCTACAGAGTCTTATTATATCACTACCCTTGACTCCATCTCATGCCTGCCTTCAAGCCTGATTGGTGTAGGAACACACGTTGTCTAGTCAAGTCAACACCCCAACTCCCATATCACCTTTGCAGTTAAGAGGGAGGTGGTACCACCATTCAAAACTTGAGTGAGGGAGCAGTGTATTCTAGAAGGTCAGAGTGCTGGTGCCCAGTGGACTGACAATGGAGCCAGAGATGTTCTCTTCTTCTTCCTCCCTCCCTCCCTCTCCTCCTCCCTCCCTCCCCTCCTCCTCTCTTCCTCATGACCCTCCTCTTCCTCCTCCTCCTTTTGATCCTCCTCCTTCTTGTCTCCCTCTGCTTCCTCATCTTCCTCTTCCTTGCTCATCCTCCCCCCAGCTCCATTTTTCTTTTTGAGATAGAGTCTTACTCTATACTTTAAAATGTCCAGGAATCCACTATCTGGCCTAGGAGTTTGCCACCATACCTGATTCAACCAATTTTTTTTCTTGTTGCTGTTACTGTTGTCGTTGTTGTTTTTCCCTTGAGATAAGATCTTAGGTTAGTCTGGAACTTACTCTGTAGCTGAAGATAACCTCTGATCCTGTTTCCATCTTCTGAGTGCTGGAATTCCTGGTGTGTACCACATGCTCAGTTTATGTGGTGCTGGGGACTAAACCCTGGGCCTCCTACATGCTAAGCAAGCACTCTGCTGACGGATCCCCAGATCGGCTTGTCTTTTAAGTTCCCAATAAGAGACAAGGGATCCAAAGTGCAACCGGAAAGGCTCTGTGCAAAGAAGGTGGCAGAGCCCCAGCGTGTGCATGCTTGAGTGCAAAGCCTCATTCACAGCATCTAGGGGAGTTCCGAGGAACTGAACCGCAACGAAGGCATCTCCACTTTCAGTGATTCAGTAACTGCAAGTGACAAAGTAACCAGTGTTAAGCCTTAGTGGCTGATAAACTCCCCCCAAATGTTTCATGTAAGCTGCAATTGCATCTGGAATTCCTGGCAGAGGTAACAGACCATTTCCACAAGTGACCAGGGACCTACCAGGGTCTTCCCAGCACCGGGGCAGGTGTGGCCATAGCAGGAAACCAGTCACCTCTTCAAGGGGATTTTTCGTTTCCTGGTAGAGATCAGGTGCTGCCTGGCATGAGTCATTATCTGAAGCAGCCTCAACAGTAGGTGTCCAGCGGGGACTCTGGAGTGGCCCCTCAGTGCTGCTGTGGCATGCATCACAGGGCACTGCTTTAAGACAGAGGTGGGAAGTGAGAATGGCTAAGATCAAAAACTCAGGTGACAGCAGATGCTGGCGAGGATGTGGAGAAAGAGGAACACTCCTCCATTGTTGGTGGGATTGCAGACTGGTACAACCATTCTGAAAATCAGTCTGGAGGTTCCTCAGAAAATTGGACATTGAACTGCCTGAGGATCCAGCTATACCTCTCTTGGGCATATACCCAAATGATGCCCCAACATATAAAAAAGACATGTGCTCCACTATGTTCATAGCAGCCTTATGTATAATAGCCAGAAGCTGGAAAGAACCCAGATGCCCTTCAACAGAGGAATGGATACAGAAAATGTGGTACATCTACACAATGGAATATTACTCAGCTATCAAAAACAACGAGTTTATGAAATTCGTAGGCAAATGGTTGGAACTGGAAAATATCATCCTGAGTGAGCTAACCCAATCACAGAAAGACATACATGGTATGCACTCATTGATAAGTGGCTATTAGCCCAAATGCTTGAATTACCCTAGATGCCTAGAACAAATGAAACTCAAGACGGATGATCAAAATGTGAATGCTTCACTCCTTCTTTAGAAGGGGAACAAGAATACCCTTGGCAGGGAAGAGAGAGGCAAAGATTAAAACAGAGACTGAAGGAACACCCATTCAGAGCCTGCCCCACATGTGGTCCATACATATACAGCCACCCAATTAGATAAGATGGATGAAGCAAAGAAGTGCAGACTGACAGGAGCCGGATGTAGATCGCTCCTGAGAGACACAGCCAGAATATGGCAAATACATAGGCGAATGCCAGCAGCAAACCACTGAACTGAGAATAGGACCCCTGTTGAAGGAATCAGAGAAAGAACTGGAAGAGCTTGAAGGGGCTCGAGACCCCATATGTACAACAATGCCAAGCAACCAGAGCTTCCAGGGACTAAGCCACTACCTAAAGACTATACATGGACTGACCCTGGACTCTGACCTCATAGGTAGCAATGAATATCCTAGTAAGAGCACCAGTGGAAGGGGAAGCCCTGGGTCCTGCTAAGACTGAACCCCCAGTGAACTAGACTGTTGGGGGGAGGGCAGCAATGGGGGGAGGGTTGGGAGGGGAACACCCATAAGGAAGGGGAGGGGGAGGGGGATGTTTGCCCGGAAACCGGGAAAGGGAATAACACTCGAAATGTATATAAGAAATACTCAAGTTAATTAAAAAAAAAAAAAAAGACAGAGGTGGGAATGCCTCTGCACTCAAGGCACGGTCCCTGCTGTTGCTCTGCGCACTGCTACACATTTCTCTTGCCTGACTGAGAATAGTAGAAATGCCATGCCCAAGAGACCTCAGAAGGTTAAACTATATCCACGTATTGGCTCCTCTCCTCATTGCTGTGAATGACCTCAGGGTTTATGGTGGGTACAGTCCACAAGGAGGCTGTCATGGAGACGTGAGCTTGAGGCAGCTGGTCACCTGGCACCGGCAGTCAGGAAGAGCGAGAAAGATGAACACTGGCGCTCGGCTTGCACTCTCCTCTATACCCAGCTCAGGGGTGATGCCTCCCACTCAGCCACACAGTCTGGGAGGTTTATCTTGGGTGATTCTAGAATCTGTCAAACTCAGCAATCATTGACCACATCTGGTACTGGGAAGATAGTCCTGTCCGTAATCTGCTTGCCACAGAACCGGGAGAACTTGCTAGCCACACAGAAGAGCCAGGCTCAGTGCACCATACTCCATGTAACCCCAATACGAAGGGTAGAGGAGGATCCTAGGAGCTTTCTACTCAACCAGTCTAGATGAATCAGTAAACGCAGATTTGATTAAAAAGCAAACCGATTTCAGCTGAGCATAACACCACACACCTTTAATTCTCAGCACTTGGGAGGCAGAGGCAGGACAATCTGTAAGTTTGAGGCTAGCCTGGTCTACAGAGTGAGTTCCAGGACAGCCAGGGTTGCACAGAGAAACCTTGACTCATAAAAACAAAAAAAAAATACAATTAAAAAAAACTATTTTTTAAGAGAAATAGCCATTATGCCAACAGGAAGATAAATTGCGATGTAACCACACATATGTTAATATGTCTGTGATGTAACTACACATATGTTAATATGTGAAACACCAGTTTAAAAGACTAAATTGGAGCCTAGTGGTTGTGGCACATGGCTTTAACCCCAGTCCTCCGGAAGCAGAGGCAGGAGGATCTACGAATTTGAGACTGGGCTGCTCTACGGAGGGTGTTCCAGAACAGCCAAGGCTACACAGAGAAGCCCTGTCTTTAATAGTAAAAATAATAAAGAATAAATTGAGGTGGTCACTTAGCACTTTTAACAAATCTATAGAGGTAGGGATGGGACAGGTACAGTGGCTCGCCTCTGTAATTTCACGACTTAGGAAGCAGAGGCAGAAAGATCATTGATGAAGATTGAGATCCTGCTCAAGCAAACAGAGGCTGGTAGCGCACATGGCATTCATGAAATCCTGGATTCGAATCTCAGGGCCACACGGATTGGATATATCTGTGCAGGTTTGTGATCCTAGCACTCAGAGGTAGCCGGGATCTCTGAAGTTCACTGTCATCTTCTGTATATTGTGAGTTTGCAGCCAGCTCAAAGGCAAACACAAACCGATCACAACATCGCCAAAATAAATAAATAAATAAATAGGACAAATGTTGAAGCAAAACATAGCAGGATTTATGGAAAAGCAAGGCCTGGTTGGTGCCAGGCAACCTGCCACATGAAAACAAGCATGCAGACATGAGAGGTTTCAGATGACTGGACCCAGGATGCAGCATCAGCATCAGCATTGGGATAACAAGTCCTTGGGATGGAGGGAGGGGCTTCCAGTGGTAAAGAGGGGACACAGGCATTGCCAGCCACACTGTACTCTCAGGCCTCCTCAAGAGGACACAGACAACAATTCTACTGGGAATGCTGTATTAAGCTGGTGACACACAGAGATGAAGCACTTTTGAAAACTCTATAGCCTAGGCTGGCTTTGAACTCACCATGGCCTAGGTTTCTGTTGCAGATTGGGGTTGGCTGGTGAAGAGTCTCTTGATGAAAAATATGATGTGATTTAGTTAGCTGTTCTTCAAGATGGCGCAGGATTGGAACAGAGGGCTTGGAAAAACATGTGTCGTCCCAGTAGACTACGCTCACCTACACGGTCCCAGGGAAGGCAGTGCTGATGAAAGACCCTGACTGAGGACTTTTCTGGCTTATTAGAACTAAATGACACAGAAATAACAAGGAAATCAGGGCTGGTGAAAAGGCTCAGCGGTTAAGAGCACTGGCAGCTCTTCTAGAGATCCTGAGTTCAATTTCCAGCAACCACATGGTGGCTCACAACCATCTGTAATGGGATCTGATGTCCTCTCTGGCATGCAGGTGTGCATGCAGATAGAGCACTCCTACATTAAATAAATAAATCTTATCAAGGCCCTGCCTTTGGACTAGGGTCATTTAAACTCCTTTACCTCCTTCACAAGGCCTTCCTGCTACTACTCCCAAGACCTGGGGTTGAAGACTCTGAACTCCAGGCTATTGCTCTCCTCTTAGAGGGGGACTGGTTTGCTTCTCATTGACCTTCAGTTTCATGTCTCTATGGCTTGTGCTGGGATCACAGGTGTGCCACTGCCATGTCCCTGTATGCAAAGGATCAAATGCTAGAAAAGCACTCTGCAGATGGGAATAGGGTTGGAGCAGCTCAGGGTTGGAACTCGCAGCAGCTACCCCAAAGTGCAGAGGAAACACTGTCTCCTGTTAATCTATACACGTGGCATGGGCTTATCATCTTAACAGAGGCAGAGGCAGGAGGATGGAGACCAACTTTGGTTACTCAGTGAGAGGTCGTCTTTTAACCAATTTGAAAACAAGCACTTGGTGGTTGTGCATGCTTTTAGACTCAGTGCTGGGGAGGCAGAGGCAGGCGGATCTCTGATTCAAGACCAGCCTGCTTTACAGAGTGACTTCCAGGATAACCAAGGCCACACAGGGAAATTCTGTCCAAAAACAACCCCCCCTCCAAAAAACCCAAAAACAAAACAAAACAAAACAAAACAAAAAAAAAACAACAAACAAACCAGAAAATGCAGAAAGAAAGAAGGGAGGGAGAGAGGAAGGGAAGGAGAAAGGAAGGAAAATAAAACCCCTAACCAACAACCCCAGCCATCTGGTTCCAGACCCTGTGTCCAGTCTCAAAGAGACAAAGACACAGTACATGTTTTTAACTCTTAATTCTAGGTCAGGAAGACAGATGGAGAGAAGGGTGGGGACTAATAGCAATGTCCTAGCCAGTTAAATGACAAACGTGCATTGTGGGTGGATCTAGGGCAGCAGTGCTGGGTGGATCTTGAAGCCACTGATGCTATCTGTTGTCACACTTGGTCCATGCCAGCAGTGCAGGGGTGGGGAACAAAAGGAAGAGGAGTCTCCAACAACTCAGATGTTTTTGGTTTTATTTTATTGTTGATAGTCACTATCCTTCTGTCTTAGCTGCCAGAGGGCCCTCAGCTTGGAAATCGGTTTTGTATTAGTTTGTTTGTTGAGATAAGGCCTCGGGTATTCCAGGCCAAATTTGAACCTTATTTGTAGTCCAGGAAAACCTTGAACTCCTATCCCTCCTGCCTCTAGCTGAGATCATGGGCATGCACCAATGTGTCTGGCTTCTAGTCAGTTTTGATTAATAGGTAGAAAGGGAATTCATGATTAGGTATCTGGATATTCAGGCTGGGAAAACAGGTAGGCACAGAGGAGGATCCTTGCAGATGAAACCTTGGGGATGATGGCGTAGCCTTTGTTCCTCTGGCTGAGCTCACAGCCATAGTTTTCATTCCAGCATATAGAGGTTCAAGGACAACCCACAGAAGTTGTTTCTCTCTTTCTACCACGTGTGCTCTGCCCAGGGATTGAACTCACGTCAGGAGACCTAGTGGCAAGTGAAATGCCTTCCACCTTCCTCTTTTCCTGAGTAGGAGTGCTTGGGCTACTTTTATTTTCTCCTCTTCACCTCCTTTTTCATCTTCCTCCTTTCCCCTCTCCTCTTCTTCCTTCTTTTCCTCCTTCCTTCTCCTGCTTCTCTTCCTTCATCCAGGCCTCTCGGCATTGTTGGTTTAGTTTGGCTTTTGAGAAAAGTTCTGATCTCAAACTCACTACCGAGTGATTCTCCTACGTTCACCTCCCTGGTGCTGACATTACAACATGTCCCACCACATCCAGTTGATGTCGTACTAGAGACCAAACCCAGGGCTTATACAAATGAGACAGCACCCTACTAACTGAACTGTACCTCCAATACTGTTTTGTTTGTCTTGAGGCAGAGCTTTACAGCGCAGCCTAGGCTGCCCTCGAACTCACGGTGCAGCCTCGGCTGACTGAACCTTCAATTTCTGCTTTAAGTTCCAAGTCTGTGTCCTCCTCCCAACTGTTCACCAAGGGAGCTTTGCAAGTATTAAGAGAATCGTGCAGCAGCTACTGGTACCCAAGTGAGAATTTTTTTTAAAGATTTATTAATTTATTTTATTTACATGAGTACACTGTAGCTATCTTCAGACACACCAGAAGAGGGCATCAGATCCCATTACAGATGGTTGTGAGCCACCATGTGGTTGCTGGGAATTGAACTCAGGACCTTTGGAATAGCAGTCAGTGCTCTTAGCCACTGAGCCATCTCTCCAGCCTGAGAATTCTTTTCACACGAAATATATGTAACCTCACAAGTCCCCTTAGAATATAGGAACTCTTTCAGGTAAATGCGTATCTTATTAAATGTAAGTGCCTACATGCCTTTGAAAAAAAGAACACATGCGTTCATGCCCATGATCCCAGTGGAGGCTAAGGCAACAGGAATGTTGTGAATTGAGGTGGAGGGCATCCTGTGCTACATAATTAGGCTAGCCAAAGATAATGAACACTTGTTTGAGGAGATGGAACTTAGCCATCTCCCTGAGACAAGGATGAGAAGAAAGAGGCAAGGCCCTGAACCTCAAGACTTCCCTGTGTAATGGTCAGGTCCTCTATATAGTTTTCTAGGCTTTTTGCCAAAGAAAAATGTTGACTGTCCAGCAAAAATGTCTTCTGAGTTTCAAGATGGGAACAACAGAGCGTTAAGCCAAACACGAGGACACACCCTGAAACAGGCCCCATTCATTGTGAGGAGACTGTCTCCAACACGACAGGATCTTGGTTGATGGACAATGGCCACACTCCTGGAATCCCTCCTTCTGTGTTCTGAGAAGTTAGCCAAGCTGGGTGCTGTGTGATGCCTACAGCAAGTAAGCAGCCCCTCGGGTTGCAACCTACCAGGATTTCTAGACACCCCCTCAGTATAAGAGTACCCTCCTCTAGCCAGTCATGGCTCCAGCCCAGGACATGAACCTAGTGAGGGAGATGATAGTTTTGTAAGCAATAAGACCCCAGTGCAAGGCAGACCTGTGGAGCACTGTGTTTGGAGGGGCGGTGCCTGGGCACTCTAAAGCGGACCTGACGTGTGATAAGGAGGCACAGCCTGGACTGGGCTTTATAATCACACAGGCAAGATGGAGTGGGTCTGGCTGTGGTCAGAGAGTGTGGGCATGCTGCCCCACAGAGACACAGCCAGGCCCAGTGCGGGGACCACAGTAACTGGTGCCAGGCACGGGGGAAGGGCCCAGAGTTTGGCCTTAACTTAGAGCTGGTTCAGAGCAGATTGGAGATGGAGGGATAGGATTAGAAGGAGGTGGGTGGGCTTAAAGCTGTAAGAGTCAAAGGTGGCTACTTGGCTTTGGGTTTTAGCAGATGAACAGGGGGTAAAATAAAAAGGCGGCTTTTTTTCTTCTTTTTTCATTATGTGTGAGTTGTCGGGGAGTATGTGAGGTGGTGGTGAGCTTCTGAGGGCCGTAGGACAACTTCTAGCTGTTGGCCTTCTGCATCTACCCTGTTGATGCAGTCTTCCTTGTTTCAGCCTTGGGCCAGCTTCTAGGTGAGTCTCTGCCTCTACCTCCCATCTTGAATTAGGGATGCTGGAGTTACGTCTGTGTGCTGCCAAATCTGGCTCCTTTACATTTGGTTCTTGGCATTGACCTCAGTTTATTAGGCTTGTGTGACAGGAGTGTTCACACGCTCAGCCATCTGCCAGCCTCAGTAATCTCGTTTCCTTCCTCCCTTCCTTCCTTCCCTCCTTCCTTCCTTCCTTTTAGATTGTGTCAAAGGCAGGTTTATTGGGAAGCTGCTCTCAGGTGAGTGGGTTCAGTGGCCCCAAGGACCAAAGCCCGGGGAGTCACCACGGGGAAAAGGGAGGGGAGAGAAAGAGAAAGGAGTGTGCACTCAGAGAGATAAGAGAGGAAGCGGTATTCTTGTTTTCTGAGACCTGGTCTCATGCTATACAGCCAAGGATGGCATTGAACCCCTGATCTTCCTGCCTATACTCCCTAGTGCTGAGACTGCAGACACATACAATAACACATTTTTTAGATTATTTATTTATTATATATGAGTACACTTTAGCTGTCTTCAGACACAGCAGAAGAGGGCATCAGATCTCATTTATAGATGGCTGTGAGTCACCATGTGGTTGCTAGGATTTGAACTCAGGACCTCTGGAAGAGCAGTCGGTGCTCTTAACCACTGAGCCATCTCTCCAGTCCCGCAATAACACATTTTTATAGAGGGCTAGGAAATGAACCCAGGGTTTTCTCCACCCTGTCAACTGAGCTGCGTGCCCGACCCTCTGAAAGGCAAGGTGAAGGAAACATTACGTACGCTATTATTAATTTTGTGACTCAACAGAGACACTGTGAGAACTGTATCACTAAATACTTTAGTCTCCCTCATGGCTCCTTTCTTTGTCCTAGCCCAGCTTCACCCCAATCATGATAGCCCAAGAGAAAGCACAAAAGAGTCACCATTTTTAGATGAAACTGAAAACTTAAGGGAAGGTGCGGAGACTGTGCTCTCTGCTTCTGAGACAAGAGAGACCGAACCCAGGGCCCTGCGCTTGCTAGGCAAGCGCTCTACCACTGCGCTAAATCCCCAACCTTGACAACGGACCTTTGGAAAGGGAAATGTTGGGTTTACAGTTCTCTCTAGCCTGCTGTGGTAGCACATAGCATTCAGGAGCCAGAGTCAGGCAGATCTCTGTGAGTTCAAGACCAGCTCGGTCTATATAAAGAGTTCCAGGCAACCAGGGTTACATACTGAGAACCTGACTCAAAAAAAAAACCTTTTTTTGTTTTACGTATTTAATGGTTTAACTGCTTATTAGTCACCTTGAATACACAAGGTCCTGGAAACAATTAGCACGTGGAAAGCTTCGTGTGACCCATCACATTCTCCTAATTTAGGAAGCATTGGGCAGACTTCATAATGTGGCCTTAAAATAGTCACTGATCACGTTCTGACCTGAGAGCTGGAAGTCTGGGAGGCCAGGCACTCACCTGGGCAGCACCTAGCATGAAGCCAACCCGAGTCCGTTTCTCATTTCACACTTTATAAACCCTTTAGTTCTACTTCAGCGGTAATGGAGGGGAACTACTTAAGCATTTATGTATGCCAAATCACACAGGCGACTAGGGGGCGGGAGCGATAGCTGGGATAGAATTTAGCAGGGGGACTCTTGTCCATGGATACACATCAGTTTTCTAGTTGCAACCAGTATCACAGCAAAGTCCTTTTCCTTCCCTTCCCTGTTAGACTCTCGGTGATTACCCCGGAAGTTGTGTGATGTTCTTGGCTGAACTTAGGAGGTAGATATCATAGCCATGATGCTGAAGGTCCACACTCCTTCTCCTTGCTTAGTTTCCTGGGGCAAGCTGCTGCAGTAGCAGTTGATTCAGGCAGATCAAAAGAGTCTCTCTCTCTCTCTCTCTCTCTCTCTCTCTCTCTCTCTCTCTCTCTCTCTGTCTCTCTGTCTCTCTCTCTCTCTCTCTCTCTCTCTCTCTCTCTCTCTCTCTCTCTCTCTCTCTCCTGAGCTTAGAACCCAGAGTCCTACATATTCTAAACAAGTGATTTCCCATAGACCCTGCCCCTTACCCCAGTGACACAGATTCTGCTGACCTGTTAAATGCTGTAGTGACGTAATTGCCTGGTGAATTCGGCTTTTGAGTCCTGATAAATTACACAATGGGCTAAATGTCAGAGCTCGTCTCTTCTTTCTGTTTTTTTTTTTTTTTTTCCAGATGCTGCTTTTGTCATTGGCCACCCATCTCCTGGAAAATATGTCCTCAGAAGTTTGAGAGATCTGAGCTGGCCCCAAGGAGCCTGCATGTATGAGAGATTCTTTCTCTCGGTTTCTTCCTCCCTTCCCCCTCCCCGGTATTAGGAACAGAGCTAGAGCATGTACCTGTTAGGCAAGCATTCAGGTATGTCCTCAGCTGCTGCTATCACATCCCTTCTTTCTTTCTATTTTTGAAATTAAAATATAATTACAGCTGGGGGTGGCAGCACACACCTTTAGTCCCAGCACTTGGGAGGCGCAGGCAGGTGGATCTGAGTTTAAAGCCAGCCTGGTCCACAGAGTGAGCTCTAGGACAGTCAGGGCTACACAGAGAAACCCTGTTTCAAACGACATACATATAATACATATAATTATACATATATACATATGCGTGTATATATTTACATACATTATATAAATATATTACATTATACAGACATATATTTTATTATAATATTTAATATTATATATAATTTCTCCCTTCCTTTTTTTCCTTCCAGCCCTTCCCATGCTCTCATTTTGCTTTCATTGTTGTTACACAAACATACACACACAGAGACAGACAGACAGACAGACAGACAGACAGACACACACACACACACACACACACAGTTTCAGGTCTCAACAAGTACTGTGTTCAGTCAGTAAGGGACTCTGTCTCACTAAAGGTGAAGAGTTGCTGAGAGAGACACTAGTGTTGACCTGGGGCTTTTATATGCGCATGTGCACACACACAGAGAGACACACACACAGACATTTCTTATTCTTCTTCCTGGGGTTGAAGAGTGACAGAATGGTTCCAGAAACCCAATCAAGTACCATCTTAAATTGGATTACACACATGCCTGTGGCGTGTGAAGCATAACTGGACTCTGTCCCAGGATTTCTTGCTGGAAGCAGGTGGAAGTTTTATGAACAACCTTCAGGGGAAGGTACCAGGTGCACAGAAATGAATCCTGCAAGGACACCAGCCGTGCAGAGGGTGTAAGTGGTGTCACAGACTGTCTTTTGGAGCTGAGCAGGACAGTTGCTATTCCTAGAGCAATCAGCAAGAGGCTTCTGGTCACACAGCTTCCTGTCAAGGAGTCAGACCAGAGGAAGTCTCCAAGGTAGGTCATTTTAGGACGACAGAGAGAGATTGAGACTAAAACACCTCCAGATCTTCCAGTGAATTAGTGATGGTTGTGTTCAGCTATTGATTCTAGTCTTCAGGGCAGAGCCTTTGATTGCTAAACCATGGAGAAGGAAGCCATCTCATCCACAGGGAACCTTAATTCCATGGCTGACATAATCTGCAGGTTCTACAGGACAGCTTTCTGACTACCTACCAGGCACACAATAACTCCTTCTAAAAACCAGGAGTTCTCCCTAAGAGCTCATTGGAAAGAGAATGTGATTGTCTGGTTTCTTTGTCCCCATCTTGGGATGCTGCCCATGATTCTCTGAGGCAAGAAGTCTTCATCTGGGAAGACTGTGAGGTCCAGGAGGATGACACAGAAATGCAGGGAGCAGGGAGGAGAATGACTTTATTTGTGTCTCCCTCAGCCAGGCTTCACTAACGCCTGCCACCTTTCCATTCCCCACCCACACAGTGCTTAGCTTGTTTAATATCTCCTTGCCTGTGATCTCTTCCGTATGAAAGATGTAAATGCTATTTTTCTTGTCTCCTCTGGTCCTCAACACTGGTGCCTGGTTAATGGCAGATATTCAATGTACCTTCACTGAATGAAAATACAAATGAACTGGGTGTGAAACTTCTATTAGACCCTATAAATTTTTATTTTAAATAACTAGACCCTAGGGTTAGAAATGTATTACTGCGAAGTTGGGTAGAGGTGCACATCCTAGTACTCCGGAGGCAAAGGCAGGCAGATCTCTATGATTTTGAGGCCAGATTCATCTACATAGTGAGTCTAGGACAGCCAGCCATAGCTACATAGTAAGACCTCGTGTCCAAACAAGCAGGAGCTAGAGATGGCTCAGCAGTTAGGAGCACTGCTAGCTGCTCTTCCAGAGGACCTGATTTTCATTTCCACCCACGTGGTGGCTCACAACAGTCTATAGCTGTAGTCCTATGGAATCCTGTGGGACCATATAGCCCAGGACTATGGAGGAAGGTCATGGAGAACTTCAACACCGCACATCTCAGATGAGGATGACAGGAGTTGGCTCTCTCCCACTTCCAAGCTGGTGCTGTAAAGTCAGCTCTCCCACCATCAACTCTACATTGCCCTGCCACTCCTTGTTTGATTTTATAAGGTTTCTACCCTGCCCCCTACAACCTCTCAGTATGCAGATGAAGCACCTTCCAACACCTCTGTCCTGCCCAATTGTGTACGGCCACACAAACCTTGCCCCAGAGATAGTGGCCACCTACCCAAGGGTACGAATACCCCTGCCTCCTCCCCACTCGCAATACGCAAACCAGTTTTATGAAGCCGATCCTGGTTGTGTGATCTTTGCCAAATAACCCAATGCCCTTTTCTGGTATGCAAGTGTACTTGCAGGCAAAACTCCCAATCATTCATTCGTTCGTTCGTTCATTCATAGATAGATAGATAGATAGATAGATAGATAGATAGATAGATAGATAGAAAGAAATATAATTTGGTATTGGGCTTTTTTCGGTTTTGTTTTTTGTTTGTTTGTTTGTTTTTGTGTTTGTTTTGAAACAGGGTTTGTCTGTATAACAGTTCTGGCTGTCCTAGAATTTACTTTGTAGACCAGCCTGGCCTTGAACTCACAGAGATCAGCCTGCCTTTGCCTCCTGAGTGCTGTGATTAAAGGCATGCACTATCATGTCCAACTCATAAATCTTTTTTTTTTTTTTCGGAGCTGGGGACCGAACCCAGGACCTTGCGCTTGCTAGGCAAGCTCTCTACCACTGAGCCAAATCCCCAACCCCCCAACTCATAAATCTTAAAAACAAACAAACAAAGATAACAAAGACACTTATTAAGGCGAGGGCTGGAGCTGTGGCTTAGTTGGTATATTTTATGCCTGACTACCATGTATGGAGCTCTGAATTCAATCCCTTAGCACCAAATAAAGCTGGGTGTCTTAGTTACTTTTCTGTTACTGTGACAAAAGTCATGATCATGGCACCTTATAAAATAAAGGATTTAATTGGGATTAACATTTCAGAGGGCTAGAATTCATGATGGCAGGGCAATGTCAGCAGGAAAAGCTGAGAGCTTACATCGTTTTGTTTTGTTTGGGTTTTGAGGCATGTAGTCCTGGCTGTCCTGGAATGTGCTAGGTAGATCTGGCTGGTCTTAAATTCACAGAGATCCTCCTGTCTCTGCCTCCCAAGAGCTGGGATTAAAGGCATGCCTGAATAAGAGCTTATATCTTGATTCATAAGCAGAGGAGAGAGAGAGAGAGAGAGAGAGAGAGAGAGAGAGAGAGAGAGAGAGAGCGCACTGGGATGACAAGCATCTTTTGAGACCTCCCCCCTCACAGTGACACACCTCCTCCAATAAGACCACACCTCTTAATCCTTCCCAAACAGTTCCACCAAATGGGGACCAAGTATTCAAGCATATGAGCCTATAGGGGCTGTATAGAGCTATACATTGAGTTTAAGGTCAGACTGGAATACTTAAGACCCTGTCTTAAAATAAAGGAAACAGAAATTACTAAAATGAATTATTTACTTTCTGTCATCTTGTTGTCCCTTCTATATGAACAGTAATATAGTAGGGCATGAAAGCACACTCCTGTAACTACTCTGGAGAAAGTTAGCCAGGCAACACACCTGCTAAGCTTTGCCTGTTCCTCATGGTTTTCTGGAAAGCTTTCCCAAAACTCCATTGCCTTCTTTGCCTAGCCTCACCTTCTCTGATCCTATTTCCTACTGTCTTTTACATGAGCTAAAAGTCACTTATTCTACAGGCTTTTGTATGGGTTGGCTGAGTGGAGCATCATAAGCACTAACAGCATGTTTCTCTCTCTCTCTCTCTCTCTCTCTCTCTCTCTCTCTCGTGTTTTGTTGTTGTTGTTGTTGTCATTTGTTTTGTTGACCTTTTAATTTTTGAGTCAGTGTGTCAAGTAGTCAAGTAGTGCAGGCTGGCCTATGACTTCATAAGTAATCTTGGAACACCTTGTGTTCACGATCATCTTGCCTCTACCTCCCAAGTGCTACAGCTATAGGTATGCAGCAGCACACTCAATTTTTTTAGAGACAATCACACAAGATGTGTAGGCTAGGCTAGCCTGGAACTCCGTACGTAGCCAAGGCTTGCCTTGAACTCTTGCTCCTTCTGGTTCTATCCTCAAGTGATGAGATCATAGGTACATGCCTCCATGCTCTTGGCTTCACAGGGTAGAAAAAGGATGTCCACAGACCTCAGTATTCCTTCAATTGTCCCGGCACTGAGGGACTAACATTTCAGCACTATTTCAAAATACTATGCAAGGAGCTAATTAGTCCAGCTCAGGTCTGATGTCTCCCCTGGTCCAACCAGTTGGATTGGGGTTAGGAGAACAGAGTCTAAGCTCTCCACTAGAGTGGAGAGGCAGAAGATTGCACTTTGCATAGCATGGTGAGGACTTCCTGTAGCATTCGAGCCCCAGGCTATGTGGCTCACAAGTCAATACTTGTCCTGAACGGTTTGTCCTCAGTGCATTAAGGCACCGAGATCTCCAGTTTAAACTCAAGGGAGCTGGTCTAACCTGGTATCATATCAAGTACCCAGGTTTCAGAGACTAAAGCGATGGAAATAAGACATGTACCACCTGAGGTAAGAGGCAAGCTTCACCTGTCCAGGTAACCCCTGTGACCCTGGAGCGGGGGGTGGGGTGGGGGGGTGGGGGGGGACAACCTGTGTGAAATTGTTGACTTTAAGCTGTAACATGAAAATCCAATTCCTGGCACCAGGGTTAGGTGACCTACATACAGCTAATTCAATGTGACCTCTGCTCTTGTGGGTCTGTGGGAGAAGAGAATGGAAAGAGAAGGCTAAAAATGGCAGAGGTCAGGTGAACAGAGCTCAAGAAAGTAGCCCACTCCTAAATACACAGTTGCAGAGGTTTGACGAGCCGAGCCTTCTTGATGACCCTTTTAGGGACAGAGCCACGACTTGAGTTCCGCGCATCCTGGTCACTATCCTGTGTCTCTTTTGTTGAACAGTGCTTTATTCTGAACCTTGTGACTAAGCCAGGAAGGAGTAAGTGAATTCCTTTCAGAAGGACTGTGGTTTGGTGCCCCTTGGACTTCACAGTTAATCCCAAATGTGAGCTGATGGCTGCCACAGCCTCCCCTCCCCCTCCCCTCCTCGTACACACTCCAGTGAACCAAGAAAGGATTAAGGGCAGGTTAAACCTTCTCGGCACATTCTTAAACCTGCTCTGTGAAACTTCTTTTAGGCCTGAACCATTTGGAGTCTCAAGGAAAATGATCTAGGCCATGCTGCTCCTGGTCTGTCTGAGATGAGCAGGAAGCCATACATCTAGGTGGTCTTGAAGACCCAAGAGACTTAGACTGTCAGAGACAGGCTTACTTTGCCAATTAGAAAAGTCTATTCTGGGAGCCTGTCCTAGTTTGCTTTCCATTGCTATGGTAAACACTGTAAGTGAAAGCAACTTGGGAAGGAAGGGGTTTCTTTCATTTAAAAACTTGGTGTCCAGTTGAGAAGAGCTGCTTACTGGTTTACTTTCCCTAGCTTGTTCAACTACTTTTCTTATGTAATGCGGGACCACCTGCCCAAGTGTGAGTCCACACACAGTGGGCTGGGCCACCCCACAAAACCAATTATTAACCAAAAAATCTTTCCCAGACTTCGATATAGTCTAACCTCGTGGAGGCACTCTCTGGGTCCCCAGAATGACTCTAGCTGGTATCAAGGTGACAAAAAACTAACCAGCACAAGGTCCCACAAGGGCATTTATAAAATTGGGTGGTTTGTAACTTAATCACCTCTAGTGTACTCCCAATGGTATCTCATAGCTTTTTGATTTGTTTATATTTTCTATTTTTACTTATTTATTCTCTCTGTGTGTGTATATGCATGTGTGTTTGTGTGGTATTGTCTTATTATTATATTGCCCAGGTTAGTGCTCAATTCAAGAGCTGGGCTCAAGGAATCCTCTCATTTCAGCTTCTCAAATGTCTAGGACACAAGTACATACCACCACGGCCAGCTGTATTAGGCAGCTCCCCACCCGGCCCACGGCACCTTTTAGCTCTCCCTTCCTTTCCCTTCTTCACCGTCCCCAACAGTGTCTTCCTATGTGATCCAGGCTGACCTTGAATGTCTGATCCTCCTGTCTCAGCTTTTCAAGTGTTGGGATGCACCTGAAGGTTAGTATTCATTTACAAATTGGTAATAAAAATATTCAGAGAGCACCAAGTTGAAGAACACAGAAGCACAGTTAGGAGGGTTCCCTCTCATCCCAGGCCCTGGAGGCCCCAGCAGTAACTGGTAGTGTTGTCCATGTTGCTCCAGAAAACCAACTGCTGGATACTAGCTGGTGATGTGAGGAAGTTTCTGAAAGCTAATTGGTTGGCTTCTGTCTTACACGGAGTTTATATTGCTGTGGTAAGGCACCTTAGGGAGGACAAGGTTTATTTCAGCCTCTAACTCTCAGGTCACACTTCAACACTGAGGGAAATCACTGAGGAATTGAAGATGGGAACCTGGAGGCAGGAACTAAAGCGGAAACTTTGGAGGGATGCTGCTTAGTGACTTGCTCCCCATGGCTTGCTCAGTCTGCTTTCTTATACTATCCCAGATCACCTAAAATAGGCTGGGCCTCCACACACCAATCTCTAAAGAGGAAACTGTCCCACAGGTTTGACTACAGGCCACTCTCTCTATTGTGGTTCCCTCATTTCATGTTCCTCTAGCTTAGCTTGTGTCAGGTTGACAAACAAACAAACAAACAAACAACAAACAAACAAAAAAGTCAAATCAAACCAAAAACAGTCAACCCAGAAACCTGTTCTTTATTTTCCTGTGCCCTAGCCATGCTAGACACTTCCAGAGGTACTGAGGGGCCATGGCATAAGACCAGCTCTGAGGGCAGAGGCTGGCTTTCAAACTAGTCCACATCTTCGGCTCTTTGGCAAGGCCCAGCCTCTCTGGAAATCTGGAGAGGAGGAAGGTTAGAAAGAAAAGGGAGGGGAAGGAAACAGCTCCTTGCTCCATGCCTCCTGGCCTGTGACCAGGCACAGGCATTGCACATAAAATTCTTGCTAACACCTGTCACAGTTTGACTTTTGACAGGATACGAGCTACTTCATCCTCAGCACCACTGTCTACCCATTAGTTGACCTGTGACAACTTAAGAATGGAATAGCCTGGCTCAACTTCTGGATACTCGCCATCTCAGGCACTACCAGGCTTACTGAGTTAGCCCAGTTCTCCCCGCAGCCACTATTCTTTCTGGATAGAACAGGAAATGGAGCACAGAGAGCACATGCCATGTCTAGGGCCAAGCCAGAATGATATTGCTGGTGTTTTAACCCAGGCACACTCTGTGTGACTAGCTTTGCCTGGTTTCTCCAGAGCTTTCCTGGCTCCGTTATTTACTCACTCATTCATTCATTCATTCATTCATTCATTCATTCATTCATTCGAGACATTGTCTTATTCTATAGCCCAAGCTGGCCTAAAACTCATGCCAGTCCTCCTGCCTCAGCTTCTTGAGTCTTGGGATTTTACAGGTGTGGGTCACACCCAGCTTCTCTTAGTTTTAAATCTGAATCTTCTACCTTATACATCAGGATCAACCTAATGTGTTAGCCTAGGGTGAAGTGAAGGAGTCTCCTGTTAGTCACAAAATTAAAGGAATCGTCAAAAAGTAATCCACAGAAATAATGTTTTATTTTGTGGGGTTGGGGATTTAGCTCAGTGGTAGAGCGCCTGCCTAGCAAGCGCAAGGCCCTGGGTTCGGTCCTCAACTCTGGAAAAACAAAACAAAAACAAACAAACAAACAAACAAAAAAGACTTATTTTGTTTCGTTTTGTTCTAAAGACAGTTTCTCTGTGTAGACTTAAATGTCCTAGAATTCATTCTGTAGACCAGGCTGGCCTCAAACCCATAGATCCATCTGTCTCTGCCTCCTGAGTGCTGGGATTAAAGGTGCGTGTCCTAAACCTGGTTTAGAAATGATATTTTGATGCAATATTTAAAAACAAAGCAAGCTGAGTGGTATTGGTACACACCTTCAATCCCAGCACTCAGGAGGCTGAGGCAAGTGCATCTCTCTAAGTTTGAGGCCAGCCTGGTTTACAGAGCAAGCTCCAGGATAATCAAGATTACACAAAGAAATCCTGTCTCAAAATCCCAATATAAAAATAAAAAATAAAATAACTACAGTTAATTCACACACACACACACACACACACACACACACACACACACACACACACACACACCAACCTCACAGAGTGTATAGTAAACAAAATGTCACCATTTTTCCAGGACGCTTGGGAGCGAAAGAGGTAGACGCAGTGAAGAAAAGCCTGAACACTCTCAGGCAAGCCAGAGAGTGGAGTGTCTTGGCCCCCTTTTCCGTTCCTCCCAGTTGGTTCCAGAGAACCTTCTAGTATTCTTGAGCTATAGACTGATGGCTGGCAGGTCTCAGGGGCAGTGGGAGAGCTGCTGCCAGGAGGAGTTAGTGGCCCTTGCTACAGGCCATGCAGGGATGCCGTCCAATGTAGAGTGTGGCTCCCCAGGGGCAGGCTGTTGGAGTAAGGCCTGTGCATGAGACACCAAAGTGTTTCCTTTGGCAGCTATAGGAGAGAGGATCTGCTAGATCAGGAAAGGCTCTGTGAAAGCCATGTGCTGGAAAACCAAAGGTCCAATGCCAAGGCAAAGCTGCCATGTCCCAGAGGGGAGAAAAGGCACAAGGGGAGGATCCTGTTGGGAAGGGACAGAGACAGAAGACACCTTCTTCATTAACTTTACTTGACCCTCCACCCCGTTCCTCTTTAAAGTTCTGAATTACTTTTGCAGTCATCACAGGCTGGTATGAGTGGGCTCTGCAGGCAGAGCTCAGAGGCCAGAGCCCACACAGCCTCCCGCCATTGCTGCAGGGACCCGCTGCTTCCCTCTGGGAAGGATGCTCAAAGGCTGCTCCTCTGTGAGCTGCAGCTGCAGGGCTAGAGTGAGTGACTTTGCTTCTGTCCAGGTGTCTATTTTTGTATCCACTTTCCATCTCTAGATCTGAGAGAGCTGGACGTCTAAGTGCTGCAGTGGCTTTGCCACTTGCCTGGGATTTATCAGAGCTCATTATGGGATCTCAGAGAGCCAACCTCTTGACCCGAAACTTTCTGTTTCCTTCTTGCATTCCCATTAACAGAATCACCTCTCCGCTGTTCAGGCTACATTCCTACCTGTCCCATTCCTCCACGGTTTGTGCCTGCCTCCCTCCAACATACACTTACCATACGATAGGAACACCCAGATCTGAGTCCCTACACCCAGGCTAGTGGAGGCTAGCATTCATCCCTTGGGAGACAGAGGCAGGAAGGGTTCCTGCACCGACATCATGAGTCCTGGGACAAACTGCGCTATTAATTAATGTATACTGCTTTCTTTAAAAAAACAAAACAAAACAAAACATTTAATGTATTGTGTATATGTCCATACACCATGGCGTGCATGTGGACAACTTGCAGGAATGAGTTCTCTTCTTCCACCATGTGATTGAACCTGGGGGTCAAACTCAGGTCATCCATTTGTCAACAAGGGGCTTTACCCACTGAGCCATCTTCTGTCCCTTATCTACCTTCTCCCCTTCCCATCCCCCTCTTCCTCCAACACCGTCTCCTCAGCTCCTCCTCTTCCTCCTCTTCCTCCTCTTCCCCCCCCCCTTCTTCTAGATATGGTTTCCTGTAGCCAGGCTGGCCTTGAAATCTTTAGCTAAGAAAGATTTGTATTTCTGACCCTCCTGCTTGTACTTCCTGAGTACTGGGATTAGAGGCATATACTACCACACCCAGTTAAATTAGTGTTGGGTACTGAATCTTGGACTTCAAGCATGCTAGGCAAGCACTCTACCAACTGAACTACATCCCAAACCCATAAATTCATTTAGTAAATACTGTTACATGATTTATGAACCCGCTGACACAGCTTGAGCAAACAACACTAAAAGTCTTTTATTTGCAACTTACACCATAAACTTCAATTATACTTCAATTATGCTTCTTCTTTTGTTCTTTCTCTGTGGTACAAGGGAGCTCATGGTATCCCAGGACTTCATGCAGTCAGGCTGGTACCTTACACTGTGCCACAGCCACAACCTCGTTGACAGTGTGTGTGTGTGTGTGTGTGTGTGTGTGTGCATGCGTGTGTGTTCATTATGAGATCTCAGTTCCCTAGGTAACTGAAGATGACCTCAAACTTCTAATCCTCCTGCCTCCAGCTCCCAAGTACTCAGACTACAAGTATGGGCAGGGTGGTAGTGGTACATACCTTTAATCCCAACACTCAGGGGGCTAAAGCAGGTGAATCTGTGAGTTCAAGGCCAGCCTGGTCCATGAACCCTGTTATGAAAACTCTGTTATGAAAAATCAAAACAACCAAAATATGTGCCACTAAGCCTCATTTTATGTGGAACTGGGAACTGAACTCATGACCTTGTGTGAGGCAAGTGCCTATCAATTGGGGTATAGCCTCACTTCTAATGTTAATATTTTTGCTATTCTGTCTTTCTTTCATAAGACTGTTACCCTGTCACCTAAGCTGTCCTGAAGCTTGTGTTGTATGCTTCTTGCTTCAGTTTCCTGTGTGCTGACACCATCACAGCAAACAGTTTTTCTTTTGGAGTTTAATTTTGTTTATTGAGATAAGGTCTCACGTAGCTTTGCCTGGTCTGGAACTGACAGCATAGCCAGCAGGATGGGCCTGAGCTCCTCATCAGCCCTTTTTACTCCCAAGGGCTAGCATTTCAAACTTGAGCAACACTGCCCAGGTAAAGCCCAGGCTGGCCTCAAATTCTTGATCCTCCTGTCTCGTTTGTCCTCTTCAGAGCTTGTCTCCTGGCACATGCTGCCGAGACTGCTACTGTGATTATTTCTGAATCTCCAGTAGGACGAAATTTGTTCATTGATAAACAGATAAAAAACCATGTTGGTCCGGGGCTGAATCCTTTTCACGGTCCTGTCAAAGGTCCTGGGGTCCTAAAGTGGGGGTTCCTCATTCTCTTGCTGATGTCCTCCCCTCCATCCAGGAGGCAATGTTGAAATGGACAGCTTTCTTGATTTCTTTCTTTTATTTTCATCTTTCTTCCTCTCTTTCTTTCTTTCTTTCTTTCTTTTTTGCATTCTTAGATTAAATTGGATTTTGTTGAAATTTTTTTTATTTGTTTTAGTTTTAGGATATTTTTTAAAGTATCCTTTCTGTGTAACCCAAAAGACTCTTAAGTTTGAAGAACTTCTTTCTTCTGCCTTAATCCATTCTCATCTCTCCCAGGCCCCGCCCTCAGATAATCCGCTCCTGCCTGGTTGCGTCTCTCCAGGCTTTGCTCAGTTCCTGGTCACAGAAATCTGCGACCACGCTGACCACCACAGCAAGGCTGTAAGGGACTCACCCGTGCTAAGCTGTGACCTTGAGTTGATGGAGCAGAGAGAACTGCTCGTAGGGGTGAGGGAAGTCTCGGGTCACCAAGCTGACAGTAGCACTGTGAACTGAGCCTGTAGCTGGGAGAGAAAAGAATGAATGAATGAATGAATGAATGAATGAATGAATGAATGAGTGAACGAACAAAGCATGTCGCAGGAGCCAGAGACAGGAAGAGAAAGATCGACACTGAGAAGGTATGTGACAGCCCAGAAGTCCCTGGGATCACCAGAGCTTAGTCTCAGACCCTGATTGCTGGCTGACAGTTTGGGGTAGCAATCAGAGGCTGGTGTGTGTGAGGCAGGCATCCCTTCAGGTAGTTAGTGGAACTTCTCTGTCTCCAGGAGCTTCCCCTTTCACTAGGTCTCCAGGAAGTCATCCCAGGCATTTCAAACATCTGTTCGACTCCCTTAATCTGTTTTTGTTAGGATCAGAGGAAGAAAACAATCATTTAACTTTCCTTAAATTCCCTTTTCCCAGCTCTGTGATAAGAACAGACCTTTTTTTTTTTTTTTAACCTGCCAACTTTGGAGTAGGAATGCCGGATTCCAGGCCTGGGTTACAGGGGCAACCTCCACCTGTGGTGAAGAAAACAGAAATCTGCAGCCTGCCAGGGTTTCTCAGTCCTGGTACAATGACACCTGCCTGGCAGTTCTTTGCTGAGGGTTAGTCCTGTGTATTCTAGGGTCTTCAAAGTACCTCTGGCCTCTGCCTACTAGTAACAGTAGCAGCCCTTGTCCTCCGATGTGACGGCCAACAATACCTCCCTGTTTCCAAATGTCCCCTGGGAGCAGCTGTTCCTTCCCACATTATTTTACCCTTTGGAAACAAGAAGAGTTTATCAGGCACCAAGATGGCCTCAAGTCAATGATTTTCCTTCTTTCTTTCTTTCTTTCTTTCTTTCTTTCTTTCCTTCCTTCCTTCCTTCCTTCCTTCCTTCCTTCCTTTCTTTTCTTTCTCCTTTCTTTCTTTTCTTTCTTTCTTTCTTTCTTTCTTTCTTTCTTTCTTTCTTTCTTTCTTTCTTTCTTTCTTTCTTTCTTTCTTTCTTTCTTGTGGTGTTAGATAGGGCTTCACATACACCAAGCAAACAGCCATAACACAGTTAGAGGGTTTTAACTCAAGAACCATGATTTTGCTGGGATCATAGGGCAGGTCTGGAATGTGAGAGGCCCAGGTTTGAACATCCACGAAGCCTACACTGGGATGGTAGGCAGCCACATTTCAGAGGTAAGAGCTGAAGGCTTAAGACTCCAAGTTTAGCCAGTATTGGTGGCACACACCTTTAATCCCAGTGCTTGGGAAGCAGAGGCAGACAGATCTCTGAGTTTCAGGACAGCCTGGTCTACAGCGAGAGTGTCCTGGACAGCCAGGGCTATACAGAAAAACCCTGACTTGAAAACTAAAACCAAAACCAAACCAAACAAACACAAAAAATTCCAAGTTTATGCCTGACCTCAGCCAGCCTGAGGCCCAACTCAGGCTACCTTAGAGCCTGTCTCAGAAAAACAAAAGGAGAGTGATATTGGAACCTGCTTTTAGCCAGGGTGGGAACAGGTTTGTAATGCCAACATTTCCAGGGAGGCTGGGCCAGGGGGCCTTCTAATAGGACTAGGCCAGCCAGTCAGGACCCTATTTCATAATATCAGTGCACCAGGGACTAGAGAGATGTCTCAGCAGTTGATTGCTCTTGTAGAGGACCCGGATTTGGTTCCTGGCATCTACAAGACTGCTCATAACCATCCATAGTTTGAGGATCATCTTTGACCTCCATGGGTTCTAGGCATACACATGCAGCTCAGAAATACACGCAGGCTTAACACTGACACACATAAAATAAGTCTTAGAACAACAACAACAACAACAACAACAACAACAACAACAACAACAACAACTCAACCATTCCTTCCAACATTGACAGGTTAGGAGCAGGCTAGACCTCAGGAGCATGTTGAATCTGCTGTGGCCCACGCTCTGGGATGGCTTTACCCTTCCGTGGTCCTTAAGGGTGTATTACTTGACTCATCCATCCCCTAACTCATTCCAGGTTCTGAAGGATCGCTACTTGCCTGTCTCTGATTCAACCCCAGTCAGCTGAATGCTCTTGGGCAGGTCACCCAGTTTCCTTGAACTCCATTTTTCTCTGTACTCTCTGTCTCCCGCAGGTGGGAATGGCGAAGTACTTGGGGCTGCCAGGGGGATGAGACAGTTGACACACTTGGCCAGGGCTCCGATGTGCCTGGCTCAGAGCCTCCGTTTGTAACTAGCCATGGCATCATTCTCAACACTAGCTGATAAGACTAACTGCAAGACAAGATGGTGGGGACGCCTTGGTCGACCACAGATGAAGGCAGAGCAGCCACTGCAGTGTCTTCCTAAGAAAAGACTCAGCTTCAGCCATTTTGACTTTCCTCTAAATTAAAGTCAGACTGTGGGCACGAGACTCTTTATTGTGTTTCCTTTTGGGGTGGGTGGATAAGCGGGGAGTAGGAAGTGAACCTGTGGCTTCCTCCCATATTCTAGGCAATTACTCCACCCAGGTCATCGTAGTAATCTTTTTTTTTTCTTTTGAGACAGGATCCAGGGTAGCTCAGGCTAGCCTCTGACTTTACTACATAGGTTAGGATGATCCTGAGTCCCATGATCCCCTTGTTTCTGCCTCCCTAGTGCTGAGAATTTACTACCAAGCCTACTAACCTTCCCCTCCTCCCTCCCCCCTCTTTTTTGAGGTGCAGGGATTCCCTGTGTAGCCCTGGCTATCCTGGAACCACCTGTTTCTGCCTCTAGAAAGCTCGAATTAGCCTTGAGTTATCACACCTGACTGACATCTCTTTTAAAAACATTAAAAAAAAAAAAAAAAAAAAACAGCTGGAGGTTGGATGACAGGCTTTAGCAAACAAAATGGTTTATGGGAGCTGGGGCTGGGGCTTGGTTGATAAAGTGCTTAGCATGTACAAAGCCCTGGGTTCTGTCCCCAGCACTGCAGGTGTGGTGGTTCATGCCCATAATTCTAGCCTTGGAGGTGGAGGTGGGGGGAATGAGGAGCTCAAGGTCATTCTCCGCTGCACCGCAAATTCGAGATCAGCCTAGATTAGATGTGATCCTATCTCCCAAAGTGTGAGGAGGGACCCTGGCAGAATAGCTCAGTGGTTAAGAGTGCTTCCTAGCTGGGCCTTAGTGGCCCATGCCTTTAATCCTAGCACTCGGGAGGCCTAGGCAGGCAGATCTCTGAGTTCAGGGTGAGCCTGGTCAGCAGAGTAAGTTCCAGGACAGCCAGGGCTACACAGAGAAACCCTGTCTAGAAAAACAAAAACAAAAACAAACAAACAAAAAAAAAAAACCCAAACCAAACAAAACCGAAAACCCCAAAATATGTGTGTATGTGTGTGTGTGTGTGTGTGTGTGTGTGTGTGAGAGAGAGAGAGAGAGAGAGAGAGAGAGAGAGAGAGCGCGCAGAAGACCTGTGTGTAGTTCCCAACACTTAATTGGGTAGCTCACAACTGCTTGTGAGTCCAGATCCTTGGGGGTCCTATGCCTCTGGCTTCCACAGGTACCAGCACACATGCACATATACCGCACTCACACATAATTATTAAAATATTAAGAATAAATTTTTAAAAAGGCTTTATGGTTGCAGACTCTTCTGGAGCGGGTATGGTGGTGTATTCTCCTCAGCAGTGAGAAGCCAGGGCAGGAAGATCCAAACAAGTTCAGGTAGCCTGTCATGACTTGCACGTTAGCCTGGAGCTACATAGTGACACACTGAAAACAACCAAGAATGGTTTTAGGGCCCATACAACTGCATCCCTCCTAACCCGGGACCTGGGCTATTAGGCTTGTCCAGGAATCTACCCTGTGAGGGGGCTACATCCAGACTCATTTCATAATTTCTTTGTTGCATTGGATCTCCTTGCTATGTGTTTTTCTGAAATGTTAATTTTCAGTGACAAAAAGGATTCTGGTTCATCCAATGAAAGTGCTATAATTTTACCAGGTGTGAAGGCACCATTCACCTATTCTGAGAACAGTTTTCCTCCTCCTTTGTTTCTTATTTTGTAATGAATATTTCATGCTTTTTGTTGGTTGGTTGGTTGGTTGGTTGGTTTGGAGACAAGGTTTTTCTTTGTGGCCCTGGCTGTCCCCAGACTCCCTCTGTAGACAGTCTGGCCTTGAACCCAGATCTGCCTGCCTCTGCCTCCCAAGTGCAGGATAAAAGGTGTGTGTCACCACTGCCAGGCTTCCTTTACATTTCTTAATAAACTGCACCCATCACCCCTCAACTGTATCCACTTGAATTAAGAACAGTGGCAGACACTAGTGGTCTCACTGTTTCCTCAGTAATGCTTCAAACAACTTCTGCCATTGGGGAAGTTTTAATATGGGCTCAAGGAGTCAGGACAATGGGGAGTGGCTGTGAGCAAGGCATGGTGACATATGTATGAAACACATATATGTAACAAAACACACGACTTTATATAGCAACTAAAAATGTAACTTAAAGTGTAAAAAGTAAAGACTGGCTGTGGTGACCTAGGCCTTTAATCCCAGCACTCTGGAGGCAGAGTTAAACAGATCTGTGAGCTACATGCAAACCAAGGCTATGTTGGTACCTATGAAAACAGTCAATCAATCAATCAATCAATCAATCAATCAATCAAACAAACAAACAAATGCAGAAGATGTTGAGATCTGAGATGGCTCAGCAGTGTAGAGCACTTATATTTGAGATGGGACTTCTGTTTATTTCTTTAATTCACGTGACATCGTCTCAGTGTTTGAATTACTAATGTGGATGGGCTTTACAAATAACACAGAGCATACTGGCTTTTGTTGTTTCAATGTGGAAAATTCTCTTAACCAAATTTGCCTACTAGGACAGCTGACTAACCAAATACATGGCTTTTGGTCTAATTTACACCTATTTGTTTGTTTGTTTGTTTGTGTTTTTTTTTAATCCTGTGATCTGAGTTCTTTTATTTTGAGACAGGATCTCACTGTGTAATCCTGGCTTCTGCCTCTCAAATGCTGGGACTAAAGGCATGTGCCATCCATCATGCCTGACTGATCTTAGTCTTGAAGACTGTGTTCTTGAGCTGGGATTCGCAGCAAGCCTGAGTTAATTTTCCCTGAATTGTGAGCTAGTTAGTTACTCTAGAAGCATACTGATCTTCCTTGACCTTTTAAATGACCGTTTGTTTGCGATAGGATCTTATGTAGCCCACTGTGGCCACAGACTCGAAATACGTAACAGAGGCAGGCCTTCAATTCCTGATTCTTTCGCTTTCTCCTATGGAGTGCCACAGTATCTGTTTTTGAGCCTATGGGATATAGGAGAGGGCATGGATTCTCTGAAGCTCTAGTTATAGGCAGTTGCAAACCACCTGGTGTAGGTGTTGGGAATTGAATTTGGGTCCTCTGAAGGAGTAACAGATATCTTTAACCAGTGGGTCATCCTCTCTCCAGCCCTTGTTTGTTTTGAGACAAGGTCTCAGTCTGTAGCCCAAGCTAGCTTTGTGTGTCAGGTTTATTGGTAAGGGCCAACCTGCCTTACACAACTCAACATTAAAATTGATTTTAGAATTGGGTACTGCAGCTCAGTGGAGTGTTTGCTTACGTGTTTTAGGCCCAGGAAGGGAAACACATACAAAATTTTGAAAGCAAACCATCCCAGGTTGTAGGAACAATTTTCATGGCACCATTCTCATAACCTCTACATAAGTAACTTTATAAAAATAATTTGGGAACTCGGCTTGGTGGCTCGTGCCTATAATTCCAGAATTCAAAAGCTAAGACAAGAGGAATGTCTCAAGTTTGAGGCCAGCCTGGGCTACCAGCTTGAATTACAGTGTGAAACACTGTCCTAAAAAAAAACCTCGTATGGTGGTGAGACGTGGCTTTAATGTTAGTACCCCGGAGGCAGAGGCAGGGGGAATCTCTGAATTCAAGGCCAGCCTGGTCTACAGAGCTAGGCTAAGGACGGTTAAAGTTACAGAGGGAAATCCTGTCTCAGAAAACCAAGATAAGTAAATACGTGAATAGAAAGTAAAATTAAAAGTAAATGATAATATTAGCCAGGCATGGTAGTGCATGCCTTGGACTCAACACTGGGTGACAGAGCCAAGTGTGTCTCTGTGAGCTATGTAGTGAAACCCCATCTCAAAAAACCAAACCCAACTAAGCCCAACCAAACCAAAACCCAACCCAAAATCCTTAGTGACACAGGCCCTTAATCCTAACACTGTAAACTCAAGACCAGCCTGGAGTTCTAGGCCAGTCACTACTACATAATGAGATCCCCCCATCCCCACACCCTAAAAGCAAACAAACGAAATCCAAAACCAGTTTGACATTAGGAACATAGTTTGGTAGTTGAGCATTTAGCAATACTGCCCCTTCCTCTCAAAAAAAGAAAAAGAAAGATTAAATGAGGATTAGAGAAGATTCTGGGTTGAGCTTTCTGGTTCTAAGGGTGTGGCTAAATGACGTAGCTTAACCTGGATGTATAAAAGCTAGTGTCTGGTTCTTAGGCAGTAGTTCTCAGCAGTTCCTAGCTTTGCAACTGCTCCCAGGATCTCTCCAGCCCTCCAGCCCTCCAGCCCTCCAGCCCTCCAGCCCTCCAGCCCTCCAGCCCTCCAGCCCTCCAGCCCTCCAGCCCTCCAGCCCTCCAGCCCTCCAGCCCTCCAGCCCTCCAGCCCTCCAGGTCTCCAGGTCTCCAGGTAAGAAAGCTGCTGTGGGTTGGGGGGCTTCAGAAATGGTTTCTTCTGTTTAGCAATGGTTTTTGTAAATGTGGAGGTTTTGTGTGAATGTTGGAAGCAGGCATAGTGAATAGATTGTCTTGTTTGCCAACCATGATGGCTTTGTATGTATTGGGAGTGAGAGTACCTTTACCTGGTGTAATGGGGGTGTCCCTGTGCTATGTCACCCCTCAAGGCAGCCTGCTGGGAACTAAAGAAAGGGTTGCACTTGATCATTCTAGGCCTATGAGAAGTTGGCTGTTAGGGTCTGACTCTGATTCATAGAAACTATGTTGAAACTTGGGCCAGAACATGAACATGTTCTGAGCTTTTTGAGTTTATCTGAGAAACGGAGGTAAAATCAGCAGATAATTTAACAATATGTGTGTGGCCTGAACAGTTCAGATGTGAAAAGTACAGGGATCTGTCATCCCTGGTTGGTTGTGTAGTACAGGAGAGGGGTTAGCTCCCAGGCTCCCGGGTGGCAGAAGATAAAGAAGATTCAACTCAAAGCCCAGGGTTTATCCCCACGTCGTGTTACTCTGTCTTTGGGAAATATGGTTTCTGCACAGATTGTGCCTGCTTAGCGGGAGGTCTTTCCCTCCTCCAGAGGAAGGGTGGATTGTTAAATAGAAGAAAGGGCTCGTGCATGGCTCTGGATCCTGGTTCAGCAGATGGTTTGCCCTTCTTACTTCTGGGAATTAAAGTAGGAGGGAAGTAGTGATGTCTGGGGTGGTCGTGGGGCTACCTCCTTTGGGATGGATCAACAGCCTGTTGATGAAGGTCCCCTGATGTAGAGGGCTCCCAACTCCATGAAAGATGGGAAGGAGGGAAAGGAGTGTCGTGCAGCAGGACTGGAAAACGTTTGCAAGTGTAGGGGAGGGGGAGACTCAGTTCCTTGGAAATATTTATCGACAAAGCATTCAGAGCTACTAGGTGGACGGCACATGCCTACACGCCAGTGTTTGGAAGTCAGGCAGGAGGTTGGGTAGTTTAAGGTTACCCTTGGCTACACAGAGTTCTGGGCCAGCCTGAGATATGTGGGATGCTGAACGTGTCGGTGGTGTTGGTTTGCTCAGTTGGCTGCCTTTTCCTAGCAAGCACGAGCATCCACCGGATTTGACCTCTAGCACTACGTACACCAAGCTTGGGGGTGCATGCCTGTAATCCTAGCTTATAATCTCAGCACCATCAGTTCCCAGAATAGAGGAGGTAGGAAGATCAGGAGTATCCTTCGATATCCAGAAAGTTCAGTTTGGGCTACATGAAATTCTTTTGACAAAGAATCTGAGTGGTGGCACATGCCTTTAGTCCCAGCACTTGGATAGCAGAGGCAGCCCGGTCTACGGAGTTCTAGGACAGTCAGGGCTACCCAGAAATCCTGTTTTTTTGGGGGGATGGTGGTGGTGGTTGTGAGGGAATAAATAAAAACTAGAAAGAAATAAAATGCCCAGAATACAATTTAGGAGGGTCAAGAGTCAGGAGCTCTGTAAGGGACGACACAATCATTGCAAATGACGTGCCAAGCTGGTGCTTCACCAATCTTAGTTGCAAGGTCCCATCTGGACCCTCTGGTTGCTTATCAGTGGGGCAACACTAAAAGTCCCACAAAATGGAAAAGATACCTTGTAGCCCAGGCCAGCGACACTCCTTTCACCTAGAAAACTAAAGATTACAGGTATGGAGAATACAGAAATGTACCCTCACACCCGCCTCAGGGGTTAAATGCTTGCTTAAATATATACAGCTTAAAAACAACAACCAACAGCACACCAAACAACAAAAACAAAACCGAGCTTTGGTGCAAAGGGGAGAATTCATACGCGCCTGCCCTTTGCAGGAACCCTGCTGAACAAGGTATTCCTTGAAAGTGTAAATTACTGAGGGCTTTCTGAGTTTAAAAGATTTCAGAGCATCTCTATGTCCTTACCAGGGATCATAGAGAAGCTTCTCAGGTGAAAGGACGGTGCCTGGGTGATGTTTGGTGGCTGCTGAACCTCCTTGGAAGTAGAAGTTCATGATACCTCTCACCTCCCCTCACTCCCTCCCAACCTATAAAATTGACCTGGGTTCTGTAAGGGATGTTTTGGGCTCGCTCTGTTTCTTTGCTTGGGAACTTAAAATGCTTTGGTGCAGGAGATCTGTCCTACATAGCCTCAAGGCTCACGCTTCTCTCCCTACGTTCTCCCTATCAGCTACCATCTGGCCACTCCAGTTAGATTGGAGAGATTTCTTTCAAGTCTCCGAGAGCAAGGAGTGCACCAGTCACATCCTCCTTACCTAGAGACAGGGTTTCAGTTATCCAGGCTGGCTTTGAATGCACTCTGTGACCTAGCAGGCCTTGAACTTTGATCTTCCTGTTTCAGTCTTCTGGGTAGCTTGGATTACACATATAGTCCTGCGTGGTCAGGTCTAGATTCAGTAAACAAAATATCAACCTCAGTTAAGGAGCAATGGGGATGTGAGTGCAGAGCAGTGTTTTGTAGTGTTGGGAAACTAGGCAGAACAATAGAAGAGGGATGGCCCAGGAGGTGGGGGCAGGCATACCTACCCTTCAAGGACTGGGAGGGGGAGGGAGGGGAGGCAGGGGGAGGAGTTCAAAGTTGAGGTAAAATAATCTAAGGTAACGTCAAGGAAGCTGTTTGAACTTTCCAAGAACGGGACCAGGAAGGTCAACAGTCCTGAGACAGCACATGCAAAGGGGAGGCTGAGGATAGCAGGAAGGCTCTGGCTGGTAGTGAAGTGGGAGCTTTTCCACTATATTGTAACTGTTGGAGAGTTAGAAGCTTGGAAGGACTGGGGTTGTCGCTTGGTAGGGTACTTGCTTTGTAGGTAACAAGACCCAGAACTCTGTAAGTTGGTTCAGTAGGAAAGGACAGAACCTGGTCAGGACTCTGTCATTGACCAGTGCATTTGGAGAAGAAAGTGGTGGAAGAGTATATATACACTGGGGTGACCCTAGAGTTCCATGTTGAAGATTTGGGTTCCAGCTCACAGATAAGTGTGCAAGTGTGTGCACACTTATTCACAAGTGCTGGGGCAGAACTGTTTGAGCCGAGGCTGTCATAGAAACTGCTATACAGTTAGGTAGAGCTTTGAACTCATGATTCTCCGGCCTCTAAGTGCTGAGATCACAAACATGAGCTACCGAAGTTTTTGCTTTTGTTTTTATTTTTTATTTTTTTGCTTAAAGTTTTAGCTCAAATTACAAATGTTCTTTTTAGTGCTGGGGTGGGGGTGGGGTCAACACTGGCTTTGAAGATGCTGGACAAGTGTGTTATCATTGAAGGGAGACATCCCCAGACCTCCCTCCACTGCTCTGCCTCCTCTGCCCATGCGACCTGCTTGAATCGATTGCACTGGAGCTGCGCTAAAATCTGTTGCAGCAGAACATGGGAAAATACACGCCCCTTGCCCACTACCAAAGCATGATTTTGAGAATTGCTTTTCAGGATAGTCTCTAAGTGAGGTTGAAAATGGGCGACCATTCTGTCAGCCCTGTGCTCTCTCCCCTTCACGCTGCCTCATTTAAACCTGGTTCTTTGAAGTCTGGGGTTTTCTTGTGAGTGTGTAATGCATCCTTTGGTGTATTTTGAATCCTGGCCCAAGAGGATGGGTTCCCTGGCAGCAATCGTCCTAAGATTATCAAAATTGCCATGGGGTCTGGGAGCAGCTCCTGAGAGAGAAGGCAGGAGCTCAAAGTGGATTTGCTCCTGTGGTTCACTGGGAGCCACTGTCTCAGGTGTTTATGACACAATCCACTTCAGGCTCCTTGCATCTACTGTCTGAGGTCAGGGGAGCAAACTGGGGCAATAGTTCAGGCTCAGCATCCACAGGGGGACCCCAACAGGCAGGTCTAGCATGCAGCTGCCCCTTGGGCCTGGCCCGCCCAGTCAGCTGGGGCTATGCAGGCCATATTGGTCATCTCCACCTTTCCAAATTAGAGTTAGCAGTGAGCAGAGCTGGTCTGAGCTCTTCCATTTCATTCCATCCTGGGAATTTCCCAGGCCTGGTGACTCAGGGTGGGGCGTGGCACCCAGGAAGAGACACTAGAGCCTGGCTGTGGGTGGTCTTCTCCCTCTCACAGGGCAGTAGTTCCCAGTTCTTAAAGAGAACTGTTCCAGCCAGGGGCTTAGCCAACAGGCAGGAAGAGAAGAGGGGGCCCAGAGACGCTGGCCAGAAACAAGGGGCCAAGGTCCGTTTGCATCTGAGATGACATCAGGGTCAGCGTGGACATTGGCAGTCCACACCTACTTTATTTGACTTTCCCAACGTTCAGTTTTTCATTTATTTCTCAGTGCTAAGGATTAAACCCCAGACTTTGCCCATGCTGGGCAAGTGCTTAACCACTGTACCACACTCCTAGCCCATGATTTTACTTTATTGGGATTTTTTTTTTTTTTGAGACAGGCTGCCCTGAAATGCACTATGTGACCCAGGATAATCTTGAACTCTTATCCTCAACTTCCACTTCCACCATACCCGGCAGTGTTTAATTAATTGATTGATTAATTGATTGATTGACTGATTTGTGTTCCAACCCCTGAGGAACTAGATTTTCATCACCTGTGTATTAGGTAAGGGGGTCTGGTCTGTACGCTCTACCCATTTAATGGGCGAGGAAGCTCAAACGAGGATTTACAGTTCTTTTCTGACTTCGAAGTTGGCACGTTTGGATACAGACTTTCTTTTTTTTTTTTTTTAAAGATTTATTCATTTATTATATATAAGTACACTGTAGCTGTCTTCAGACACACCAGAAGAGGGCATCAGATCTCATTACAGATGGTTGTGAGCCACCATGTGGTTGCTGGGAATTGAACTCAGGACCTCTGGAAGAGCAGTCAGTGCTCTTAACCGCTGAGCCATTTCTCCAGCCCGGATACAGACTTTCTTAATGATACATAATCTTCCCTCCTTATCTATGCTCAGTTTGTATCCTTGTATCTAACCTATCTGTGTAGGAGCCATACATAGCTACTCCTTGCCCATGGTTGGTGCAATATATTGATTTCATCATAGAATTATGAAACAGAAAATCCGTCTACCTGGCCACTGGATGTTATATCACACACGTGTTAGTCACAGAAAATGTTTATTTTGGCTCATAGTTCTGGTCCAAAGTTCATCTTGGTGGCCTTGTTGGCAAAACCCAGAATCGGTGCTAGAAGATCTAAGCCAAACTGGAGTTTATTGCAGACCACTCTCCATTAACCATTAATCCACTAATTGCATGGATAGATTAATTGACAAGGGCAGAGCCTTGGCTATCTCATACTGGAGATTATAATTCGGTTTGTCTACATGGTCTCTCATCCAAGCATTTAGGAGGCTAAGGTTGAAGGACATGGAGTTCAAGGCCAGCCAGTCCGGGCTTAGCATTCTGTTTTGTTTTGAGAGTATACCCTATTTCTGTATGTCAATATGTATCAGACAATGATTTTATTTAGACAGTGCCTCACTGGAGCCAGGCTTGCCTGGAACTTATGCTCCTTCCTTCAGCCTCCGGAAGTGTGCGAGGTTTAGTTATCCATCCATTTAAGCCTTCCAGCGGTCGTCCCCTTAGGCAATATTAAAGTACAAAATACTTTGAGTAGTGCTGTTAGGGGCTCTGGGACCTAAGGCAAAACAAAGTTTTGTTCTCTTTTTAAAACATCCTTTAGACAATCTAACGTCTGTGGCCCAGATACTCATTTCAGTTTAGCTTCAAATGTGAAGCAATCCTCCTGCCTCAGTTTTCCTAGTGCTAGGATTATAGTTCTGTCAGGGAGAGCATTTATATGGGTGATGCCGGGTTAGCACTGTGTTCTTAGAGAGACAGGCACATTGATTCTCTCCCTCCCTCCCTCCATGATCTAGCCACAGTGAATTCTAGCATAACGCATAACTCTTCAGGCTGGGCGGACCCAGACTATAATAGATGAAGAGTAGAAAATTAACGCTGATGACTTGGGTGCTGCTGAAACAGGGAGCTTTCTCCACAAGTTGCACAGTTACATCATAATGTAAGGACGGAAACAAGATCCACCCCTAAGAAGGCAGACACACAAAAGTGTGGTCAATTCAGAATAAGGGCTGTGAGTTAAGGAATTAGGGGGTGGCTTTGGGTTTAGTAAACGATGATTTGAGTTTCAAGAGGCTGATCAGCTTGTTCCCAGCAGGAAAGCATCTCTAGTTTGTCACAGTTTCTCACTCAAGGTAGCCTCATACTGCTGGGGGTCATGCAGTCTGACTAGGCCTCCTGAGTAACTGGGCTACGGGTGTTCATAACTGTTTCTTCTCTGTTTCTGCTAAACAACAACGTTGAGACACTGAGTGAGTCTTAGCTTCTAAGAAACTGTTTTTAGAAATCCAGTTGCAAAGATGGCAACAGAGTTGAGATGACCTTGCAAACCGTTGGAGCCAGATCACCTGGCTTAGATTCTATCACGCACTGTGACTTTGGGCAAGACCATCCCTATCTCAATTTGCTCATCCATAAAGTGGAGCGATAAACTTATCTTGTAGGAAGAAATGAGTCACTGTGTGGGAAACTTAAGAACTGTGTCCTGAGCGGAGTAAGCAGGGTTTCTTAGCTCTGCTGACCACGGTACTGTTCATGTGACAGCCGGCAAGGAGTTCGAACCCAATGGCCTCTAAAGCGCTGGGACTTAGAACCACCCAGTGTTCTTAGGTCAGGCGCCATCACATTACAGTTACTGTGCAGAGCTTGACCAATGTGTGCTGGTGCACAGTGTCATCCAAACAAAGGGAGGCCGAGGCAGGGTTATCTCAAGTTCAAGGCCTGACTTCTCTATGATCACTATTTTGTCTCAACCAAATGAAAGGAAATTAATGAAACTTATTCACAAAGGAAATGGCCATTCCTCAGACTAGTTAGGGACTTGAGCCTGGGCAAGCCATACCGTCCTCCCAGGCAGAGTGACTTTGATGGCACATCCTTGCTCCTGAACTAAAGTATGCATCCCTGATGTTAGAACTCAGCCAGGCTGGTTTGAGGAGTTTAACTAATGGGAGCCACTGTGCTCTCCTGCCTTTGCTTTAAATTAACATAATGCTGGTAAGATGCACTTTCTTTACTTGACCACAGCAAAAGTTAATAATATAGTAATATAATAATTCCAGTGTTCTCAGCTAATTTCTCTTTCCCGGGATGAGGATCTAGGTTGTTCAGAGCTGTGCTGGTACCCTGGCTTTCTTGATGCACGTACATTTTCTTTGGCTTACCATCATTACTACCAGTGACATTACATTGTCCATGTGTTCTGTTTTATTTTTCTCATAGGAGTTCACAGAGGTCAAAGAGGGCCTCAGGTCTCCCTGGAACTAGAGTTACAGATGGGCTGAGTTCCATGTAGAAACAGAACCTGAGACAATCTCTTTTTTATATGAGTTCACTGTCGCTGTCCTCAGACACACCAGAAGAGGGCATCGGATCTCATTACAGATGGTTGTGAGCCACCATGTGGTTGCTGGGATTTGAACTCAGGATCTTTGGAAGAGCAGTCAGTGCTCTTAACAATGTCTTGTAAGAGCAAAAAGTGCTAAGCTGTCTCTCTAGCCCTCATTGTTGTTTTGTTTACTTTTGAGACAGGGTCTATCTACCTAGCCCTGGCTATCCTGTAACTTAAAGAGCAGGCTAGCCTCTGGGATTAAAGCCACAGCACCTGGATTTGTTTCTTTTGAGACAGTCTCCTGTAGCCCCGACCTGTCTTGCTATCTAGCCAGAGAGGATCATCTGATTCTTGTGTCTGCCATTACTATGCAAATTGTTATAGAGTTCATGGTAAGCTCTCCATAGCATAGGTCACAAATAATTTCTGTTTTTATATGAGGAGTCAAACATGTTTGACTGGTATCAGCATGTGTACATTTTTACAGTAAAAAGCCAAACCATGGAAACACAAAAATCAATGATAGGATTTCAAGTGTTTTCATCTCACTGAACTTTAGACCTGTAACAGCTACACAGAAGCAAGTCTGAAGCACAGAGAAGATGGTCTGGACCTCAATTTCAGATTAATGACACGATCTGACCGAATCCTACCTTACAGTGCTGCATTAATCGCAATAATCGGAGGTTGGCTGGGCTAATTATAGAAGTTTATGTAAACACAGGCTTTAGGTTACTAAATGAAGATATTTGGTATCAGAGATCAAATGATAGACCTCGTTCTGATAAAGGAGGTGAGAGTGAATGTAGACACATACACTGCAGAGGATTAATGTAGTCAAGCTAGAACCAAGAAGATACCACCCTGAGAGCCATAAATACTTGTAAAAGTCTTGACTTTCCCTGTCCACCAGAACATATGGGGCCTTTCCAAAGGTTTTCACAGAGCTGTTAGGTGGGCTGCATTTTGGGAAATGATTTTAAAGCAAGGGGCAAGGCAGTTAGCTCCAGAAAACCTTTAGCCACTGGGAGGCAGGATCACAGGATAGATGACCACTGAGTGAAGGCCTCAGGGTTCCTGAGAACAGTGTAGGTGGGGAATGCAGCCTACCCTGCTCACCATTGGATACAGGCAGGGCTAAGAGGTCCTTCATCATGTGGGGGTGGATCCTTTTCCTCTGGCCTGTGCTCTTGGACAGTTGCTTACTGAGCTGTGCACTCCCTAGTTTGCCCTGCAGAGCAAACACTGTTCCTCAGCAGGGCCACCTGTTTCTTCCCTGTCTCCAACCCTCCAGCCCAGTCCTGTGCTTTGTGTTGCTGTAGACAGTATTAGCACTGTGATAAGTCTAACCTTCCTTTTCCCCCACAACACTGAAAGGTCCCTTTGAAATGTAAGGCCGGTTAACACATTGAGTGCCCTGAGCCAAGGGCACACTTCACACCAGAGAAAAGGGAGGGAAAGGCAAGGGGGCAGAGCAGGGAATTCAAGACCAGCAGCTAAGATCCTGAAAACTTATCCCAGAGCAGCACTTCCCAACATTAGTAATGGGAGCTTGGAAACCTGAAGTTTGAGGCAAAAGGAGATCTAGCTCTGTTTTAGCAGATTCTGTGTGAGCCTGTGTGTGCCATTACCCTATGACTTACTTAGTCTTGGCTTGTTGGCCTCAGGCAAGGCTTTTAAGTTCTGATCTGAGGCTAAATCCACAGTTTCCATCCTGTTCAATACTAGCCTGGGGACTTCCCGGGGGCTGATCTCCCGGCTACCTTACAGTGGGTGGAGGTGGGGGAAAACCGACTGACCCAGGGCGTCCACACAGTAGAGACAACGGCCCTTTTCCAGGCCTGCCACTCCCAGTCAGTCTTGAGATTCACGTCCTTGTTCTAACTGCCCAGGCCAGACAAGTCTCAGGGCAGAGGCATCTGGAACAATTCTGGCTTTGTTGCGGAGAATCTTGTCCCAGGACTCAGTCTGTGGCTTAGTGTCTAACCTCTCCAGCCCCGGAGATGAGACGAACAGCACAGAGACTCTCTAGGAGAATGAGGCAGAGGGCAAGGGCCCAGTTGTCCTGCATTCGCAGGAACCCCCGCCTGTGAGGGAGGCAGGGATTCGGGGCTCGCGGGGCTCCACCGGGGCGCAGGCCGTTCGGCCGTTCCTACTGCGGGCCTGGTCTGAGGTTTCTCCCCCGCAGCTCTCGAGGTGGCGATGGGCTCACTAAGCCCACAGGTAGGCAGTGCCGCGGCGGCGGCGGCGGCAGGCGGTCCTGGAATGTGCGAGGGGCGTGATGACAGCGACTGCCGCCGGCCTCTTTGCGCAACACCTTCGCTGTATATATACCGGGCGCTCAGCCCTGCTCCACCTGGGTGCCTCCTGCTGTCCCTTACCTGCGAAGGGAGCGCTGGTGAGTACACCGCCGCCGCTACGGCGCTGCCGGCTGCTTCTGCTCTCAAGAACCTTCACTGAGTTTTTAAGTGACTTCTTTAGACACCCCTCAAGGAATTTGACTGGCTCTGGGCTGCAGAGGAGAATATAAGAGCACACTTTCCTAAAACTTTTTTAAAAGATTGTTGTGATTGCTGTCAGGACAACTCACTCTTAGTGGACATGCCTCACCTGGAGCTTCTACTAGCTGTGCCTGTGGCTTGGGGTGGGAGGATCTGCTGGGCTGAACTCACGCTTTGTCCGGGTGACTAACCTGTGTGACTTCCTATTAGGTCCCTGCTGTGCAGTGACCCTCCTAATGACACCTGGGTCTTTCCTGCAATTTCTAGGTTTGTTCTAGCTGCTGGAGGATGCAGCCCTTCTTGGGGACTTGGCCAAAGGTTTTTGCCCTTCAGATATCTTGAGCAGAACCTAGGATTTGATTTCTGGCAGAGGGAGATACACAGGGTCCAGGGAGACAGTATTTTTAGGCCAGAAAGAGGAGTGTGTGTGTTTTGGAGTTCAGTTCCTATGGGGATAGGTGTCTACCACAGGTGCTGTGGGCATATCTTAATCCTGTTGATGCCATGTCCTGTACTAACTACTTGTGGGCTCCCAGGAGAGTTTTGTGCTGCTGGCAGGGTGGCTCTGTCATGTGTGTCCCCTTTCCTGTCTTGTAGACTGAAGCTTGTTCTGTTAGGCATTTCTGGAAAACCCGAGCCTCCCTACAGGGACCATTGTTTGGGGACTGAGAGACTGTCTTATCCTATGCCAGCTGATAATGACCTTTTCTGTTTTACAAGCTTTTGTAAATAGTAGCAAGAAGGGCAGGCTTTGGAATAGCTTTGGATGCCATACAAGTTACCTTCTTCCCCTAGCCCTCCAGAGTACCATGACTGTAGCTGTCAGGCACAGAATAGCCCGAATTTATGGGGGGAAAAAAGCAAGCCCCCAAAACAGTATTTTGGGGGATCTGATTTCAATAAAGATGGTCACGTACTTATCTTTACAAGTTTAGCTTTTTAACTCCCCTAAACAAGGCATAATAGTCACAGGTCAACTACATGACACTTGGCAACTTAAGGGTTAACCTTAACGTGCTTTGGAGTCACTATCCCACACAGCTGGCCTTAGGGTTTTTGAGACAAATCTCATGTAGGTCCAACTAGCCTTGTATTTGTTAGGTCTCAGCCTTCCCAAGTGTGTGCTGAGATTATAAACTTGACCTACCACACCTGACTGAAATGTATTTTAAAAAATACCATAAATACAAATTTAAAAGGTATTGTGGCAGTCTGTATGAGTCCAGGTTTATAGTGATAGGCTAAATGTCTTTTAAAAAAAATAGTATTTTTTCATCTAAAATCTAAAACTAAAGCCATTCTCCGGTGTAAGAACTAGAGCAGTTAGTCACCCTCCCCTTCAAGTGCCACAGCCCAGACCATCCTTGAGGCTTGGGACAATCCTCCTGCCTCAGCTTCTGCAGTGTTGGAATTTCAGGCATGCCCCACGGGAACCACACCCTCCTGCTCTCACTCCTACCTTCCCTTCAGGGGATTATTTTCTTCTGATGCTCACAGGAAGCTAAGGGGCAGCAGATATCCCACCCCCTGGTTCCAGGCCATTCTTTCAAAGCATAAGAACTCAGGCCTCTGAGAACATTTACACTTATGGAGTTTAATGGCCTCCAAGACTGGCTCATTCTGACTTTGAGCATTTTTCTGTATCTCGGGTTTTCCTCTCTGTCATACAGCCCTGCAGTTAGTACTAAAGGATTTACATAAAGCAAATCTCTATGTAGAGTGAGATAAAGTTGGTCTCAAAGACCCACTAGCTGAGCTCTGTGCTTTGCACACCTGCAACCCCACTACTTTGGAGAGCCTGAGATAGGGGGATGGCCCTGAGTTCTGTGGATTATATGGTACATCTGGCCCCACACCAATAAAGAAAGTGAGACAGAACCCTAAAAATTGAGTTAATCTGTGTACATGACTTACATCACAGCCTGTAAGTCTCAACATTGGGCCACCTGTCAGTGACAACCATTCTCTTTAATTCAGTGGTCATTCTTGTGCTATGGCCATATCTGAGAGGACACAGGGCCATTAACCTGGGCCATTTCACTTTTTCATCCTTAGGCCTTAGTGGGGCAAGCTCTGAAAACAGCTTGTCCCAATCAGGTCCTGGTTGGAGAAGCCCAAAGAATGCAAAGCGAAGGGTGTGGGTGACGGCCTCACGTTTCCCTGATTGAGTCCTAGAAGAGCCCAGAAAGTTTCCCCTTCTGAGGCTGCCAGGAGGAATGAGTTCCTCTTGGCATTGTGTGTGGCTGCATGAAGTGAGTGGAGCCAAGAGTGAGGCTCACAGCCAGCTCTGTGGAAGCAGGCCTGGGGTGGCCTCAGGACCTGGGGCCCTTAGGATGGTACTTGGTCTTGTCGGGCAGTTGATACCCTATTAGATGCAGTATTTCTCCCTCCTTGCCTGCTGCTTCTGGAAGGTAGCAAGAACACAAGAATGGCATTGGACAGGAAAGCAGAGAGAACAGTGGCATCTGGGTATAGGGGAAACCTTTGGAGGGGCTCGACAGTTAAGACCTTTCCTTTAGGAAGCAGGTTTAGTGTCTGCCATGTCTCTGGGTTCACATGGAATCCCTCTGTCTGCCCTGTTTACTATTTTGTCCCCTCCCCAGCACTCATACCAGGAGGACTGCTGGGTCTGAAGTCTGTTGGAAAAAGCAGCCAGTTATTACACAGAATTTTCGATCACTATTTGGGGATATGGTCAGGGACAGAGGAGTGATTCCTGCAGTTGCGTTGGTGAAGTCTTTGGTGGTTAGATAGGGCCTGAAGGCTTCCCTATAACCCCTGGCTGTGAGGTTTTATGGTGTATGAAAAGGCTTCTGGCTTTGGAATGTGTGCTGGGTTCTCTCCCCCTCCCCCTGGGTTCTCTCTCTCTTCTCCACTTTCTCTTTTCTTTCTCTCCTGTCTGGAATGATGACCTAGATTTGTTTGCTCCAGGTCCAGCCTTTGCTCCAGAGTCCTAGATGCAGGCTCTGGTTCATCCTGCATAGACAGCACAAGAGGCTGAGAGCATGGGGGCTAGTGTGCCAAAGCAGCAGAGGCTAGCTAGATGGTTGTCATACGTCCCCTACTTTCAGGGCACACATAGCTGTGAGGTTGGAGAGTCAGGAAGGGAATGGCCAGATGGATGCTGGGTGGATGCTTCCAGATGCTGGCCCAAGATGGCTGTGCCAAGTGGATCCTGTCCTGATCTACCAGAAACTTGACAAGTGGTGATGGAGGTTAGACAAAAAGAGCCCCAGCAATTTTGAGTACCACATTGCTTCATAGGGGAAGCATTATATTATGCCAAGTAATTGGGCTCGGAACAAGGAAGTTTCCCAAGAAGGAGCACAGGTGATTAGTAGAAATCTATCTCCCTTTTGGCATAAGCTAATAGTAAATGGCACCGGGAGGGGTGAAGACAATGCCACAAAGACTTGGGACATTCTTTCTTGTTGGGTTTGGGCCAGTCATGGAAATCTGGTCACAGAAACACATCCTGTAGCAAACAGGGAAATAACCGCCCCAGTCACACTTGACCATCCATCATGGCCAAAGTTTCTAGGGAATAATTGCTCTAGCCAACCAATCCCAGTGGATCCAATTTGCATATGGTGATGAGGACAGCCTCCAATCAGGGAGACAGGCTGGAACTGCTACTTAGTCACAATCAGCATGCATTCCCTCAGCAGGCCTCCAGTACTGGCTTTTCCATTCGCTAGCTAGTCTCATACCCTTGGATGCTGGGAGAGAAACCAGCAGGTTATTGCCCTATGAGAGCTTTTTATTTATGGAAGTTCAGGAGCTAGACAATCCCTGAGTTTCAGATTATTAGAAGTGGGAAATAGGGTTGGATTTAGCTCAGTGGTAGAGCGCTTGCCTAGCAATCGCAAGGCCCTGGGTTTGGTTGTTTAAGAAGTGGGAAATGGCTCTAGAAATTTCTCAGCACGCCTCCAAGAATAGAGTCCCTTATGTGAAGGGCCATCCTGCTCAGTAACCCCAAATAGCTCATGGCAATCTTTGGGTGTACATCCATCCTACCTTCTATTTTATATCCACTCTCCTGATCCAGATCTATAGCCTACAGCTTGCCATTCTCCTGCACCAACCCTTTGAATTCTGGCCTTGCAAGAGGCAAGAGTTCATTATTTTGCCTGGCTGTGTGTGTGTGTGTGTGTGTGTGTGTGTGTGTGTGTGTGTGTGTGTGTGTGTGTGAACTGTAACCCTGGCTAGCCTGGGACTATTTAGACTAGGCTGGCCTTGAACTCAGATTTGCTACTGTTGGTGAACTTGAATGCTTGGTCTGAAAAGGTTTTTTTCCCTCCCCTTTCGAGATGGGGTCACACTGATTCCTTGGCAGTTCTGAACTTGCTCTCTTTTCTCTGCCTCCCAAGTACTGGGTGTGTCCCCACACCCAGCTTGAAGTTTGTTTTTTTTTTTCCCTTCGGAGCTGGGGACCGAACCCAGGGCCTTGCACTTGCTAGGCAAACACTCTACCACTGAGCTAAATCCCCAACCCCAGCTTGAAGTTCTAATCGTATATCCTAATGAAAAATCTTTCATGGTCATTTTAGGATAACTACATAACCACAAGGGCCAGTCAGTGTGCTGGGCACTGTTCTGAAAACCCCCATTGACATAGTTGTCATTTTATGTACAGGAAAACCAAAAAGCAAAAAGCCTTACCCAAGGGTGCAGAGGAGTTGCAATCTAAAAAATCCAATTTTCCTCTGGAACAGTAGTCTATGGTCCTTTGGTACATTGTCTTAAATTTGGGGTGAGGGGATCATGACATTTAATTTAGTAGAGACAGGGGCAATGCTAGATATCTATCCTTTGGTACGTCCCTGTTAATGTCTAGGAAAACACCAGAAATGTAGATCATATCAGTTATTGGCCTGCCACCCCTTCCTAATTCCACAAGTAAAATTACACTAGTGGGAAGACAAGTCTTCTCGATGTGACTGCTCAATATTGTAGGTGAGACCCGGCCTGGCAGAACTATATATTCAGCGTTTGCCATCCCCTTTGTGAGTAAGACCTGAATAAGAATGTATGTTGGGCACCAGCTTGAGCTCTTTGATGCTCATTAAATGGTCCTTGTTATTAGAAATTAATAGATGTCATAGTGATGTGTGAGGAAGTGCCAGATGAGTCACACGGTTAGCACGTGCCAGGATTGAGAAGGGCAAGGCCAGAGCAGAGAGGAAGGAAGATGTAGGTTGACTTGTGAAGCATTGTCTCAGGACAGAAGTGAGACTCACTGTGGGGGAGGCACACCTAGAGGCGCGGCATCTATTGAGGGTAACAATAGGCAGTGGGCTTTGGGGTGTATAAGTGCTAGGAAGGTTCATCCATGGGAGACGTGGATCACACTAGGGGAGTTGTGACTTCCATTCAGTTGGGGAATGCAGAGGCCCTGGCTGGCGGGATGGTATCTCAACTGAATCAGGAAATTCTTCCAGGCAGAGCCAATCAGAGGTCTGGGAGATTTGGGAGCAGTCAGGGATGGCTTTGAAAATCTGGGACAGTGATGGCAAGAGTTAGAAACAGGAAAGTTATGCTGAAAGAAAACATGTGCCTTGACTGAAGAATGAAGAATTAGCTGAGGTGAACTAGAAGTTGAAACCGAAGCAGGTGTACATGTTGATAGCCCCAGGGAGAATGCAGGTCAGATACTCGTACACTCACCTAGGACAGGCAGGAAGCTCTGCTTTGAGCTCTGAGTCATAGACTCTTCCTCTTCTATCTGACTTGTGTGCCCTGAAAGTGGCCATTGGCTCCATTTTTGCATATGAGCTGAAGCAAGAGTATTTCCCACTTAATATGTACTGACTTAGTCAGACACGTCCCTGTTCCTTCTCTCAGGAGTTTCCATATTCTGTCAAGATGGTTGGCCAGGGGGGTCCCTGATTAGTTGGAGAGCAGGGGCTAAGGTATCTAACTACTACATTAGTTATTCCATGTTGGTCTGGAACTCACAACCTTCCCAATCTCACCTCTCTAAGTAGGGTCCTAGTGAGTTCTCTATCTGGCATTAACCATTAACTTGTGTGTGTGTGTGTGTGTATGCGTACGCGCGGGCGCGCGCGCCTTTCTGTCTTTCTGTCTGTCTGTCTTTCTGTCTGTCTGTCTTTCTGTCTGTCTGTCTTTCTGTCTGTCTGTCTTTCTGTCTGTCTTTCTGTCTGTCTGTCTTTCTGTCTTTCTGTCTACAGTCTGTCTGTCTTTCTGTCTTTCTGTCTGTCTGTCTGTCTGTCTTTCTGTCTACTGTCTGTCTGTCTGTCTGTCTGTCTGTGTCTGGCTTCCAAATCATCACATGCCATATACCTTTTAACCTGAAGTTGGATAGACGTGGACATCCGTCCGCACTAGGGAGTGATTTAGGGTCTTTGTTACCCTGGTCCAACCATACATATTCTTGGTACAGAGCACTCCTGTTGGCCACCCCTTTTGCCCGCTGTGACACTTTGATCTGCTCTTAGTTAGTAGAACACACTGCCCCATTTCTTATTTCACAAATCTGTAAATGACTGAGCAGGAAGGATCTTTTGGAAAGTGTTGCCCTCTATTCAGTGAATATGTATTGGGTAGTATCGCAGGACAGACAGAACTTCAGGTCCCAAGGATACCCCTTTCTTGGTAGGGCCTGTGCTTTGTAAGCAGGAAATAGATATCATTTGGATCCTGGTTCTGGTTCTGGGAAGCCCTCTGTGAGTGCTGGGATTGCAGGTGTGGGACAGCACTCCTAGCTACTGCAGCGCAGATCACACTCTGCTAATGCCACTTAATTTGCATATCTTGAATTGGTGCTGGGGCTGGAACTCAGGTTCTAGTCAGAATGTTAGCTGTTTGTACTTCCTTTTCTGTGAATTTTCTGTCCTTTGGATTGTTCCGCTTAATGGTGTCAGGACAGAGTGCACAAACTGTGGCTAGCCAGGTGAACTGGCTTGTAACTGAGGGACATTGTGGAGAAAATGGGTTACAAGGAAGTCTGCAGTACCTGCAGACAATGCCCCTCTGATAAAGGGCTGTTGCTGGTGGTAGGATGACTTGGTGCTAGCTTCGACTCATTAGCCTTTTAATTTCACTACCAGTCTCGGAAGCCCCAATAGATGTGTGAAGAGCTGTGTATGTCTTACAGAGAGAACACTGGTACCGCATACCCAGAGGCATAAAGGCACCCTCCAGAGGCACCCTCCAGAGTGGCACTATTACACTTTAGAAGCCCCAGATGGTAGGGAACATGGGTGGGTTGTCTAGGAGCATATACACCACACGCTTGCACGTGTGGCTGTCTAGGTGGCCACTAGGTGAGGTTTGACGCAGATTTACAGTTGAACTTGCTCCAGTGCAGCCAGTGAAGACCATTGGTATAGAGACCTGTTTGGCCTCTCCCACTCCTAAGTAGATTTGCAAGCAATGTTTCCCATAGGCAACTGTTACATCAGTGGCTATACCCTTAAGCTCTGTCTTCTCTTACAGACCATGGCTCCTTGGCCCGAGTTGGAAAATGCCCACCCCAACCCCAATAAATTCATCGAAGGGGCCTCAGGTCCACAGTCTAGCATACCAGACAAAGACAAGGGGACCAGCAAAAGTAAGTGTTCACCAATTGGGGACAACCACCTTTGAGGACCCATGGAAATTCAGCTCCCCATTTCTCATGGCCTTTGCTACTTGTTTCAGCAAATGACAGCGGGACTCCTGTAGCCAAGATTGAACTTCTACCCTCATATTCCGCCCTGGTTCTCATAGAGGAGCCCCCTGAGGGGAACGACCCCTGGGACCTGCCTGAACTCCAAGACAATGGGATCAAATGGTCAGGTAAGTGGGTGAAGGGAACTAGCCTGTCCACAGCATTTACCTCATAAAGCAGGATAACTAGGGGACGCAAAGTCCTAGGGATCAAGGTCATGATTTTGTGAATGCTGATTATGTTATGAGTGCTGAGAATAGACCCACAAGACCTGGGGTGAGCAAGAGCTTATATTTCCATTTCAGGTTTGGGGTTACAATCAAGCCCATGATGAGTCACCTAGCATAGGAGGGTGGTAGGCAGAGAAGGGAATTGAATGAGAGAGGTGAGAAATACTTTGCTAGCTCAATTGGCTGTACAAGGCCCAGGCCCTCAACAAACTTCAGCTTTTGATTGCAGGGGTTGACTCTCTGTGATTTCTGAAGATGATTTGAGAAACAGTTAACTGTTGAGCTTAACTGCTCACTACCTCAGCAACACTGTAGTTCACTTGACCGTTCGTCCATCCTGTTCTGCTGCTTCTCTGGGCCCAGACCACACTGAACTCTCCTTCCCCTCTGACTCTGTAGAAACATGAGGGTTCAGTGGAGGCTGCCCCACATCTAGGCCTTGATGTAGAAGCCAGTTGGTAGGAAGTAGAGCTGTGTGTCAGCTCCCCTGCCAAGGATCTCTGTTCAGCTCGAAGGACTCTAATTTTGCCTTCTCTCTTCCTGATCACAGAGAGAGACTCCAAAGGGAAGATTCTCTGCATTTTCCAGGGGATTGGGAAATTCATCCTTCTCCTGGGGTTTCTCTACTTGTTTGTGTGCTCCCTGGATGTACTCAGTAGTGCCTTCCAGCTTGTTGGAGGTAAGGACCCCAATGGTTACTTTTTCAATTTAGGTGGGCAGCTCACAGGACTTCTCGCACTTCAACATGACTGACTATCTCAGACATGGGTGAGGGCAAACCTGACTGTCTCCTCCCCATCCCCCATCATACAGCAAAGAACTGAAGCATCTAAGTGGCTCTGGCTTTAACCCCAGGCTGGAGCTGATGTCAGCTATCAGAATCCTTTCCATTGTACCCAACCTCCAGCAGGAAACTGTTGACTCCCTTTATCTGCAGGATCCCTGCTGCCTCAAGGCTTCTCTAGTTTGAAAAAAAAAAAGTCTTCCCTTAGGCCAAAGCAAGTGGGAAAGATCAAAGCTGACCCTTGCTGGGAAGAGCCCACAGTAGATACCTTCCCTGGCCTGAGCATAGATCACAGTGGCCAATGTCCCAGAAACCCAGAATGAAGTGCCCATGTGTGCTCAGTTAACTTTGGACCCTCTGGGTAACCACAGATAGCACCCTGAGTGGCCCTGTCTGGAAGAGCCCTCTCTAAGGTCCCTCCCACACAGAAGAGATGACCAAGGCTCAGAGGTCACTAATCAGACTTTAAACACAGCCTGTAATGAACACAGTGGGATTACAGAGAGCTGATCTCATCCTTCCCAATCCTGTGTTTTAGGACAGGGCCCACTATTTCTGATTGGCTTGGAACACACAGACATCCTCATGTCTCTGCCTCCCAAATTCTGAGATTAAAGGCATGGGCCTAGCTGACCTGATTTTTTGACCTGAGAGATGGAGAAGGGTGGGTGGTAGGTAGGTCAATTGTCAGGGGCCACATCGTTGAATGTGGTCTCTCTGATCTTTAGAAACATTCATAAGGGGTTTGGCTTAAGATTACCTTAAATAATGCACATCCAGTCTCTAAGCCTCCATTATAAAATGGGTGGAGGAAAGACTGAGGGTCACATAGGTACACCCCCAAAAGACTCCTGTAGAATTCAGGCTGGGCTGCAGCTGAAGATGCTGAGGAATAAAGGATCGACTTAGAGGACTTAGGGGACTTAGGGGTGTCATAAAGATGAACGGAAAGAGGCTGGCTAAGGAGGGAATCTATAGAGTAAAAAGGCTAGACAGAGGTAGAGGGTGGAGGGTGGATGGTGGGACTGGAGTCTTACATGGACAGACAGCTTCCCTCTTAGAACAACGTAGGGAAGAACAGGAAGAAAAAAAAAAAAAGCTAGGTTCCTACGCTACAGCCATCTGCCCTTGTGTGGACACTTGGGACTTCGTGGCACCATTCTCAGCTATCTCCAAATGACCACTCTTTGTCTTCTAGGAAAAATGGCCGGCCAGTTCTTCAGCAACAACTCCATTATGTCTAATCCTGTGGCTGGACTTGTGATAGGGGTGCTGGTGACAGTCATGGTGCAAAGCTCCAGCACGTCCTCGTCAATCATCGTCAGCATGGTTGCCTCCTCCTGTGAGTTCTGATGCATTACCTAGGGCGTGTCACAATTATCGTTCCATTTTTTCCCTCATGGCAGTATTTTAGCCAAAATTAATATTATTATTAGAATTTTTCTACAAAGTAAGTTTGAGGCCAGCCTAAGCTACACAACACAATGTTTTGAAATAAGTACATGTTTCTTCAGCTCCAGGACCCATCCATTCCCTGATCACTGGTTCCCTGGCTCACTAATTCACTAATCCCTGTGAGATGGGAGGACAGAGGGACTTTAGGGGGTCTAAAATTACACTAAAATTACATCCAAGAATGGGGTACATGCAGATTCATTGACTGCCCTCTCTGGATTTTGATAGTGTTATATATGACACACCACCTCCTAAAGAAACAGAACTTCGTTCTAGAATAATTAGCCATGGTTGTTCACGCAGCACATTGGTGTGTAGAGCATGGCTCCCCCACCTTGCAGGTCCCCTCACTCTTCTTTCTCACTCTTCAGTGCTGTCAGTCCGCGCTGCCATCCCCATCATCATGGGTGCTAACATCGGGACCTCCATCACCAACACGATTGTGGCACTTATGCAGGCAGGAGACAGAAATGAGTTCAGAAGGTGGGTGATTCGGGGCACAGGCTTTGTGCTCACAATGCCTTTAACAGTCATGAAGGTGCGCTCAGGGGTTTACCTAGGAGCCTGGGGAGTCCAGCAAGGGTTGGGAATCCCAGATTAAAATCTACTAACTGATCTGTAGAGCGAGAATAACAAACAGCCAGCACCAATAAGTTATTGTAATGATTAAACAGGCATGTGGGCAAACACATGGCATCCTGTCAGGGTGCCTGAAAAAGCAGCAGCAGCCAGACTGTACTGCTGGGTGGCAGTAAGAAAGGCCAGTTGGGTGGGGCAGGCTTCGTTGTCTCACTTAGTCATAGATAATTATAACTTCCTAAAACATCCATTCCGGGCTAGCTCTGCCAATCTCTTCACCTGTAAGCCAGCACAGGCGAATATACTTTTTATGACGTGTGAGGTACGAAAATAGGGCAGGTGGAAATAGACAAAGGGAAACCCTCTGTCTCAGTGGTTAGCATGGGAATGAAGGCCATCCCCCCGCTTCTTTTCTAACCAGCCAGCCACAGACTCCTGCCAGAGCTTATTAAAATATAGAAGCAATTCCCAGCTTGTCTATGATGCCATCGTGGTGCGGTCAAGCAGCTGACATTATAGCAGGTTTTGGGGGGAGATTGGTCATGTTTGTCCTGTCTGCTGGTGAGTCAACAGGAGATGCTATCACAGTGGTCCATCTACCTGAGCCACCTCATTTGGTCCCTGATGACATGTCTTGATGGAACATGATAACACACATTAAGATGGGCACTCTCTAATTTGATCACCTCGTGAAGCCAGACAGCCTTCTCTATCCCCCATCATATTCATCTTGAAGCCAAAGGAAACAAAGTGATGTCATTGACTGGCCCAGCCAGGATTCCATCCAGTTAGGTTTCAATTCTGGAAAATTTTGGCTCATTTATTTATACCCATTGCTTCCTTGTAGCCTATGGAAAAGAAACCTAAGTAAGACCTAATGAGCTACCTACATGTTGATATAACTGACTTAGCTTAGATCCATCCCCTTGAGTGTATAAATCCCAGGATGCTTTGCACAACCAATATTGGTTACATGTGGCATCCTTCTTGAAGGTTTGGATTATTGCCTTAGATAGTGACAAAAGTTTGGGTTATTGATAGCTACAGCAATTACCGTATCCACTGTTAATCCACTCCTGTACATTTACCGAGCACCAGGAAATCTGAATTATTCTATGCCATCAGCAGAGCTTTTGGTTGCCTTATTCAGGAAGACTGAGACTAGCTAATACCATAGGCCAAAAAATGGACCTTCTGGTTGATTTCCTTCATTTTCAGAAGACCTGGTTTTAGCTCCCTCCACTCCTATGCCCATATGCTGGCCCACAGCTGCTTGTAGCTCCAGTCTCTAGGCTTCTGAGATCTGTGCTGCTGTGATGCACATACACTCACACATACACGCACACAATTAATGGTGGCCTTTCATTCCAACGTTTGGGAAGCAGAGGCAGGTGGACCTCTGAGTTCCAGTCCAGGACATCTAGAGCTATTACACAGAGAAACCCTGTCTGTCTCAATACCTTCCCCATACCCAAAAAAGAATTGAGTTAATCAGAAGGTTCTGATTGTCTGCCCCACTACTCTACCTTCCAAGCAATTTAAAAGTAGTCTAGGCATGGTTGGAGAGCAGCTCAGTGGTTAAGTCTTTGTTGGTCTTGCAGAGGACCTATGTTTGATTCTCAGTCCCCATGTAGTGACTCTCAACTCTAACTCCAGATCCAGGTGACCCAACAGTCGTGGGTGTGGTACACATACAAACATGTAGGGAAACCATTCATAATTCTAAATCTTGATGGATTTTTTTTTTTTTTAGTTTTTTTTTTTTTTTTCGGAGCTGGGGACCGAACCCAGGGCCTTGCGCTTCCTAGGCAAGCGCTCTACCACTGAGCTAAATCCCCAACCCCTTGATGGATTTTTATTAGCTTACTATTGTGTTTGCTTCTAATGTGTGTATGTATGCACCATCTGCATACCTGATGAAACTGGAGTTGTGGGATCAAACCCAGGTTTTTCTAGAGAACAGCCAGTGCTCTTAACAATTGAGTGACTCCAGTCTTGAAACTTTGAACAAGGAGGGCTTGGGAGTATTCTTAATGTAATTCTGCTAAACAGAACTTGTTACAATTCCAGTCCTAAAATAGTATACCGGTCAGCAAAGTCTTAGCCCAGCCACCTGTGTGTACTTAGGTGAATGACTTGCACCCCCTTCCTCAGAATACGATAGAGCTGTGGTGGCTTCCTTCCCATAGGGCATTTGCAGGAGCTACTGTCCATGACTTCTTCAACTGGCTCTCTGTGTTGGTGCTCTTACCTCTGGAGGCTGCCACCCATTACCTGGAGAAACTGACCAACCTTGTGTTGGAAACCTTCAGCTTCCAGAATGGAGAAGATGCCCCAGACATTCTGAAAGTCATAACAGACCCCTTCACAAAGCTCATCATCCAGGTAATGGCTGTTCGTACAGCTCACCTCTCTGAGCCTAAAGAGGCCGGGGAGCAGGACATAAGCCATAGGAGGCAGAGGTTAGGGGTATCTGTGTCACCTGTTTTCTTTGACATAGCCTGGTTTGCCCTATTAGGAATGGGGGCTAATTGGGTGTGGTTAGTGAGCATTTGTGAATATATTTTCCATTTTATTGGTGGTTACCCACCTTTCCCAGCTGAGCCCAGTCATGCCTTCTGATCCTTGGTGTCTGTCCTAGATACGGGTGGAAAGGGCCAGCCAGGACTTGAACAGTAGGTCTCTACGACCTGCTGATTATTAGCACCCTTGCCATACAGTCATGCTCTGAATGTCTGCCAGTTTCCAGGGCAGTGGTTCTCAAACTTCCTAATGCTGTCACCGTTTAATACACTTTCTCGTGTTGTGGTGACCCCCAATCATAAAATTATTTTCATTGCTACTTCATAACTGTAATTTTCTGTTTTGAATCATAATGTAAATATCTGATATTCCTGATGGCCTTGGGTGAACCTTGTGAAAGGTGCTGAGAACCATAGGTTGAGAGCCACCAGCTCTCAACAGGATAATACTGTTCTCAGCAGGAGGTTGGAGGGTAGGGAAGGGTATATGTCATTACATATAGGGCTTTATTATACCAGTGGGCTCACAGGTCCCCTATCAGCAGTAATCACTTTGTCAGGCATCACTTCTGAGGATATGCTGACCCACCCTACCTCCTTGTTCCCCTCAGCTGGATAAAAAAGTCATCCAACAAATTGCAATGGGTGACTCAGAAGCCCAGAACAAGAGCCTGATCAAGATCTGGTGTAAAACTATAAGCAATGTGGTAAGTGTGGAAACGGTGGATGAGTAAGTTATCACTGGGATGAATAAGTGTGTCACTGGAAGGGTTCAAAGCAGCAAGTCAGAAGTCAGGGAGGGGGAAAAATTGGGCACCTGGAAACCTGGCCTCTGCCTTTCAGGGCCACCTTTGCATCACTATTAGATGCTTGCTCCTTGGTCTTGTGTATGTCTCATGGAAGGCTGACTCTTGGCAGCAGGGGCATCTTGCTTTCCAGACTGTTTCTGAACTGGCATACAATTTATGACTTGCTCTAGGAATTTGCCCAACCTGCTGTGCAGTGGGGTACAGCTCACCCTTAATTCTGGGGTGTAGCATGTCCATGCATGCATACATGTTCTGCTAAAGACTGGTGATGAAGGGAAGGAAAGTACCCTGCTATGGAGCCATTGTAGAAACCCAAGGATAATGTCCCATTGGTCCCCACTTTGTTATTTCCCACCATGGTTGCACCTCATGTTTGTCATTGTTGTTTAGATTGAGGAGAATGTCACTGTCCCCTCGCCTGATAACTGCACCTCTCCTTCATATTGCTGGACTGATGGCATACAGACCTGGACCATCCAGAATGTGACTGAGAAGGAGAACATTGCTAAATGTGAGTGGGAATTGATTGGCTGGCCAGCTGGGTGGGTAGTCCAGGAATCTGACTAGTGTATCAGGATTACAGTGACCAGTGATTACAGGAAAGAAGGGAAGACTATGCCCGGACTTCCAGTGACTCTATGCCACCTGAAGCGCTTGTGATGGGATTCCACAGTGCTCCCTTGGTGTACCTTAGGATCTCCTGGTCAATAAGTCAGGGATAATTGATTATATGGGGTCTGTTCACTTAGTGAGTTCCTTCTGAGCAAGGCACTGAGGCCACTTGATACTCCTGTATTTTAGAAAGCCCTTCATCCTTCTTGAATTCCACTTTCTTCTATCCTACCACCATGTTTTGGTGTGATTATCCCTGCAGAATCAGGATGAACATGTCATCCCCAATGCCTTAATTGCTAACTGTCAGTAGAACTATGCTTTCCTGGATTTGACACAAGGGATACATAGGAAGGACTTTAGTTAGTAATGTCTCAATGCTTTGTAGTAACCATCACTAGGGAAATCATCAAGGGGTCCAGTGGTAGAACTGGGCTGGGCACCAGGGCTTCCTCAGCACATGATTTAAAGATTGCTTGACTTTCCAGTCTCAGGGAGTGCAATTAACACAGACCAGGGTCAGGCCTGGTGGTGCCTGCTTTTAACCATAGGAGGTAGAGGTAGGAGTGACGATCAAGCTAGTCTTGTTGGAGAGCAGCCTGGGTTATACCGGATCCTTTCTCAAACAAAACTTAGATGCCGAGACATGGCTCAATAGTTAGCATACTGCTCATGCAAAGAACTGCAGTTCCTACATCAGGTGCTTATACTGATGCACTTCTATGGTAGCAAATTCTGACTTCTGGTGTATACGGCACCTGGCATGGGCACGACAGGTGTGCACACAAGACAGGTGGGTTCCTCCCCCACCCCCCCACACACCCAAGTTTTCTTTTGAAGTTAGCAAACAACATTGTCAAGGCAAACTGGGACACCATCAAGTGAGTCTCCATATTTCTAGTTGCCAGGCAAGATTGTTTCCATGAGAAAGAATGAATAGATAGCAATCTGGACAGGGTGGGCCCTGATTTCCTCACCAGCCTGTTTTGTCTCTCTTCAGGCCAGCACATCTTCGTGAATTTCAGCCTCCCAGACCTCGCTGTGGGCATCATCCTGCTCACTGTCTCCCTGCTGATCCTTTGCGGCTGTCTGATCATGATTGTCAAACTGTTGGGTTCTGTGCTCAGGGGACAGGTTGCCACTGTCATCAAGAAGACCCTTAATACTGGTAAGTCCAACACTTGCACCCTGTTCTAGCCTTCGGGGGATGTGTGTGTGTGGACACCTGAGTAGGGCTCTGAGCATTTGCATCTCAGGGTTTGCCAGAACCAGGGGCCCAATTCCATACAGACAGTACAGGGGTGAGTTCACAGCTCATCCCCAAATGTGCAGGGATGCCAGACCAGGCTGAGGAGGGGGGGTGTATTTTTAGGTGTCCATCTTTGTCAATCTGGTCTTGCTCTCAACATATCCTTGGCTTATGTGAACTTGTTAAGATGATGTAGATGAGGGAAGGGTTTTAGAAGCCTACCTGGTAATTCCAGGTCATGTGTGGGGTTATAACCCTTCACTCACTCTGGCTTGCTCCTCAGTCCTAACTAAGGAAGTGCCAGCAGTCCTAGGGACTCATGGCATGCCCTCTCTTTGTCTTCCAGATTTCCCCTTTCCCTTTGCCTGGCTGACTGGCTACCTGGCCATCCTTGTGGGGGCAGGCATGACCTTCATAGTGCAAAGCAGCTCTGTGTTCACTTCTGCCATGACGCCACTCATCGGTGAGGTTTTGTCCCTGCCTTCATTGGATCACCATTGCCTCTTCCCATGATTACTTGGGCTCATTCCATGTGTTCTATGCTTTCTCAACAGGTATTGGGGTGATCAGCATCGAGAGGGCATATCCACTCACGCTGGGCTCCAACATTGGCACCACCACGACTGCCATTCTGGCTGCCTTGGCCAGCCCAGGCAACACATTGAGGAGTTCCCTCCAGGTCAGCAACTGCTACTGGGTTCTGAGTGGGTTAAAACGTGTCTGGTTTTACAGAACAGTGTTTTTTCTGTGTTTGAGTCAGAATCACATGAAGCCCATGCTGTCCCCAAACGTATTAGGAACGGCCTTGAGAGGTCCTGCCTCCTGGGCTGGCAAGGGATGGGCAACACTACCATACCTAGCATGCAGACTATTTTCTAATGAGAGCCATGCCCTCTGTTATATCCATAAGGGAGAACTAATACTGGGTGAAGCCATGGGGAGCTGTGAATGAGGAGCTATGGGTTCCTAAGAGGTGGGCATGTAGAACATCTACTCTGCTATGAGGCAATGGATGAAGCGGCAGGCAAAAGCCATGTCAGATGACACCGTTAGGATCTGAAGGCTGAGCTATTCAGTGGGGTTGCTTCCTTCTTTCCTGATCTCTAGACAGTAAAGTGATGTGTGTTCCCAGAATATAACGCCCTGAGCCAACTTGGTTATACTATACACAAGGAAGACTATGGGTGACCTTTATTTCTTCCTACCCTCTCTGTTTCAGATTGCCCTGTGCCATTTTTTCTTCAACATCTCTGGAATATTGCTGTGGTACCCAATCCCATTCACCCGTCTGCCCATCCGTCTGGCTAAAGGCCTGGGCAACATCTCTGCCAAGTATCGCTGGTTCGCAGTCTTCTATCTCATCTTCTTCTTCCTCCTGACCCCGCTGACAGTGTTTGGCCTGTCCCTGGCTGGCTGGCCAGTGCTGGTGGGCGTGGGTGTGCCCATCATTCTGCTGATCCTCCTGGTCCTGTGCCTCCGGATGCTGCAGGCCCGCTGCCCTCGCATCCTGCCCCTGAAGCTCCGGGACTGGAATTTCCTACCCTTGTGGATGCACTCTCTGAAACCCTGGGACAACATCATCTCCCTGGCCACCTCCTGCTTCCAGAGGCGCTGTTGCTGCTGTTGCCGTGTGTGCTGCCGTGTCTGCTGCATGGTGTGTGGCTGCAAGTGCTGCCGCTGCAGCAAGTGCTGCAAGAACCTGGAGGAGGAGGAAAAGGAGCAGGACGTCCCAGTCAAGGCTTCTGGGGGCTTTGACAATACAGCTATGAGCAAAGAATGCCAAGATGAGGGCAAGGGCCAAGTGGAAGTTCTGGGCATGAAGGCCCTGTCCAACACTACAGTGTTCTAGGAGCACCTAGGAGTCAGGGGTGCCTCCCTCCCATAAGACAGAACAGAGATGTAGACTGTGAACATGGCCCACAGATGACCACATCCACCCATGGCCTATAATGCCTTCAAAGTCCATCCTCACCCAAAGACATTAAGAGGGAGGCATTAGGGAAGGTTCTGGAAAGATCCAATGTAAAGAGTATTTGTAAATATATGTACAAAGCAGTTGTTTCTTGGTATAAAACCTCAGCCACATCTCTCATTTTATAAGTCCACTCCTACCCAATAACTTCTCCTACTCACCCCTGCCCCAGAGCAGCCAAGTTCAAACACACTGAATGTTTGTAGCCCATAGGTGTGAGCCTTTCTAGCTCACACTGCAGGGCATGTTCTATTAAGGCATCGTCTGGTATAGTCAGGCCAAGCAGCTGACCACAGTGTCCTCTGAAGTCCGCGGTGCTCAGCTTCCTAGGATGGAGTGAATGGGGTTCACGACGTGTTTGGCACATTGTTGGTTTTTCTATGCCTAGGGCTGGACTAGAATAGGAGACATTGTTGCTACATATTTCTGATGGAACTTGTAAGACCTGTGTCCCAGGCCTTCTCTCCATTGCTACTGCCTGGGTCATCTGCTGGTGAAGGGTCTGCCTATCTTTCTCTTTTGTGCAAGGAGACTTTCCGGGCCAGCTTTTCATGCTCTGTTTCATCCACCCCCTCACCCTCCTGCTCATGTATTCATTTCAAACCCATCGTCTTACACAGATGAGCTTCCTACCCCTTCCATGCCTACAAAGTTCCAAGGGATTGCTTAGGAGGGAGGAGATGGGAAATGGCTAAAATGCCCTTAGAATCAAGATGAAGCCAGTAAGTAGGGTTGGGAGTGTGCATGTGGGAGCCTGTATGGCACAGGATGCCATAGTCATACGCTGTGCTCATGTGCAGTCCCCATGGTGGCTCTGCAACCATTCCCATCCCATCCCCCTCCCCACAAGAACAGGCCTCAGCTTGACTTGGGTCAGGCTGTGTGGTTCCACGGCCATCCTCTTCCATCATACTGCATGGGAAGAGGCTGAGGGCCAGCCCGAGCCCCTCTGTAGATAAACGTTCCCCAAGAGCCATTTATGCGGCATAATTTATAGCCATGCATCTGTACAGAATACTTCATAACTTATAGTAAATAGTGACTTGTTTTATAGTGTCTCATTTGGAAATGAGGCAGGGTTCTTTTATGTACTGTGAACAGAAAGAACACCTTTGTATATTTTGTAATACTGCCTTTAAACACAACTCTCGAGGTCATGCTACACCTCCCCCTGTAAATATGTAAGGTACACCCCAGGAAGTGGCTTTGCCTTCTGTTGATTACTTTTTTTAAAAAAAATGGGATCTTTGTTTCTGTGTTAATTGTATTTTTTTAAAACGGGTTGAGGGAAGGGAGAAATACGCACCCCCGCCCCCAAGTACTGCTTCCAATTGCAGGGTGCTGTAAACAAGAGAGGTGTATTTCCTTACTCAAACCTCACCATACACCACCATGGGAAGCTGTAGTTTTTGGGGTTCCCAGTGACACTGGGACACAGAGAGGACTTAGTCCCACCTTCACTCAGCCTTCTCTTTCCCTGGTCTTGTGGACTAGCTACTGAGAGCTATGCTAAGTAAAGCATAGCATTTTGTGGTTAATGAATCTTACCGGGTTTGGAAGCTGATTTTTGAAGCTGTATGCAGGTTATCTTTTCAGTCTTGTTTTAAAAATCAATTCCACCTGTAAGAGAGAAGGGGAGGGGGGCAGTGAGTGGGATGTAAAGTGAAAAAGAAAAATAAAAAATATTAATTCCAATATGGTAAATTATGTTAATTACTTATTTGACTTGGACACCAACAAAATGTACTCTACAAACCGCTCACTCCAGTAGGCAGGCCCTGGAATTCCTTCTGCTCCTCTGTAATTAACCTAGACCAAAAGAGAAAGCATGCTTTACCTCCTGGCATCTCAAAGATTCTGTGCTCATCGGCACCACCTTAGCCAGAACTGGGGGAGGAGAATTCTGCTACCCTAGTGCACCAGTGACCTAAAACAAATGAGTCAGTCTGGGAGCTGTCACTATGCCCCCACAGTAGACAGGAGGCCCATTCTGAGGGAATTCAACCGAAGGAGCCCAGGGAAAAACAGGTGGGCGGGGAGATTCAGGAATTAGAACTTGAGACAGTGTCTACACTTGTTATCTTGTGCTTCGTAACAAGCAACCCCCAAACTCAGTGCTGTGACACCATTTTATTGGCTCACTCTAGCCATTGACCTGGGATTACAGTCCACACGTCTCAGTCACATATAGATTGGATGTGGAGACTGTTCTTGCCCATTTCCTTGGAGCATTTACTTTGGATTGGGCATTATAGATAAGACGATTCAAAGTATTCTGGAAGAAACAACCCCATTTTACAGAAAAGACTAGAGCCGCTTGGATTTTGCTGTGGTGGGCAAAGGTGATCCTAGAACAAGTCTTCGCTGAGGGTCAGGACAGCAGCTCCTTTCAATAATCACATCCGGACAAGTGCACTGTCCCGGTTCAAAAAACTGACACTATCAGGCAAATGGCAGCTAGGTGCAGAGCCCAGGCCTCCAACTGACCCAAGCTCAGTGTCACTATGCAGTGACATTTGACTCTAGCAGTTGCTTAGCTGACCTGGAGCTACTGGCAGTGTAAAACTCTCTGTGCATGCATTTTAGCTGATGATAGCCCAGTGGGATGAAAAATAGGAGTAAGAAGACTGTAAGGTGCCCTGAACTGAAGTGTAAAACACACCCTGCATTTTACACTTATAAAAGTCTTACATTTTATACTGAGTGCTTGCTGAAATTACAATATCCTGGATAGTTTGGGTTAAACACAACATATTAATTCATCGACTTATTCAGAGGATGGATGTTGGGTCCCCTCAAGCTAGGTATGGGTGCTTGGAACCGAACTCAGATCCTCTGGGAGAGGAACAAGTGTTTTTAACTGTTTCTTCAGTCATTTCTTTAGTCTCATACTTGTTTGATTTTTTTCGAGATTTGATTTCTCGATGTAGCCCTGGCTGTCTTGGAACTTGCTCTGTAGACCAGACTATCCTCAAACTCACAGGGATCCACCTGCCTCTGCCTCCTGGGATTTAATCCCTGAGTGCTGGGATTAAAGGTGCGCACGTGTGTGTGTGTGTGTGTGTGTGTGTGTGTGTGTGTGTGTGTGTGTGCGCGCGCGCGCACGTGTACACATACGAGTGCAGGTGTGCGCGTCCTTCCACTACTACCCAGCCTCTTTGCTTTTAAGACAGGGTCCCTCAGACTTACCTGGAACTCTCTGTAGATCAGATGTGTCTGAAACTTTTTATAGCAATTCCCTTGCCACTGACTGTAAATGCTGGGATTACAGTAGTATGCTACCACACGGCTACCAGGATATTTTAGTGCACACACGACTCGATGGTACATTCTGATACCACAAGCTTAAACTACTAATATGAAATGTGGCTTTTCCAGTATTCCTAGAACATTCTAAGATTAATTTTATACCATTCAACAAAGAAACTTTCCTCTGTATTAAATGCAGCTAGAGTTAATAAAAACTACTCAACCTTATGGAAACATAGGTATTTTCTCCCCAAAATATTTCTCATAGTGATGAGATCAAGACAACATTTAATCCCAGGAAACCCTGACAGAGAACTGATAGAGATCATACCTAACCTTGTCTGTCCCAACAAAAACCTGACAGCCTTGTAGCAAGACATAACTGAGCAAGACATTTTCTCGGGACTTTTAGTTTACAGGAGGTTTTGAATGTCTAATCGGAGATGTGGCTCTTAGGATTCTGGAATCAATTTGGAGTCATCATTGTCTTTATTGTCATTTTATTTACCTCCCCACAAAGTTTCATACTTCAAAGACGTTAAATACATGCTAGTGTTACATATCAAGTAATTGCCATGTGAATTAGACACTCAGGAAGCTCAAGGGTACTATCAGCCCAGCCCAGAACAATGTTATTTCAGATAATGGTTATTTCAGATAATGGTGGCTATGTGACCTTTGCTCAAATGCATCCGTTGACATACCTCAAACAGTAGTGATGATAAGATCTATATGGCTTTGCTCCTGGGAGCGTGCCAGATGTGCTGACTGGGAGAAGTGCTATATTTAATTAGATTATCAGTGTATTGAGAGGATGATCAAAACGTGGGAGCTGTTAACATCAGTGAAACAGAGACCAGGTCTGAAGAATCCCTGAGCAGAGAACACTAGTTAGATTTCATTCGTTACCTAAGCCTTGGTTGAATTGCACAAACTTAAGCAAAACTTAATCTCAGTGTGTTGGTTTGTTTTGTGTTGAGGTCCAAGTCTGCCGCTACACACACTCTAAGTACGTCCTCTGTGACCTTAGCCCCAAGCTATTTCTTATAAATGCCTATACTGGTTTTCAATATAGGTATAAATTTCTATATTGAGTTGGCTCAGCTGGTGAAGGCTCGGCATGAAGGTCTGTGCTGATACCGGGAGACCCACGGGTGGGAAAGGTAGAAGGAGAAAATTCACTCCACAGAAGTTGTCTTCTGATATCAGTGTAAGCACCACAACACATCTAGCCCTCCTCCCTACATATCGTAAACACTCATGTGAGCGCCAGTGTGCGTGCACACACACATACACACAAATAACAAATGAACGAATAAACAAGTAGAGAGACAAATGCCTACACGAAGAAAAACAGAACTCTTTTCTACCAGTCAGAGGTAGCCAGCGAACCATGGGTTTCTAGTGCCTAGACTGAACTGCATAGCTGCAACACTCAACGACCACGTGCTTCTTTGGCTTTATCTCAGTCCTCCTGCAGAGCCCCCTTTCTGGATGCACTTCCAGTTCACAGCTGCCAGATTCCTGAAGTCTTGCCTGCTCCCCAGTACACCCTCAATGTGCCTCTTCTTATCCTCTTAGCAACCCGGGGCTGAATCTGCTTCTCCCTTCCGTACTCTGAAGTTCAAATTCCTCCACTGAGTCCAGCGGAAACTTGATGATAACCACCTGGCTGTAAAAGTCACCAGAGGGCAAGCATGCTGTGTGATCAGGTTTTCCGACTGGCTAAAGTCCTCAGTTCAGCTAGCATGCATTCGGGCTTCTGGGGCTCTAGGCCTTTCAGACGAGAACAAATCTTTAGCCAGATGTTGTAACACACCTATAATCTTAGCACCAGAAAAGAAAGTCAGGTGGCCTTTTTTATTTCCATATTTTCTTTTTGAGGCTGGGTCTTATGTATCCAAGGCTATCCTCAAACATGATGTATAGCTGAGGATCACCCTGAGTCTCCGATCTTCCCGCTCCATTTCCTGGGTTCTGGGATGGCTAGCATACACTGCCATACCCAGTGGACTTCAGGGATCAAATCCAGGGCATGAAGCATGCTAGGCAAGCACTCTACAAATGGAACCCCACCTCTACCCCATGTTTCCACATTTCCACTACCGTAGGGTACAGCATTCATAGTGTGAAGGAGAGAAATGAGCAAGACTGTGGCTGTGTGTGTGCACATGTGGACACCCAAGTGTTGTTCTGGTCCCGAGATGTTCCCTTTGGGATCCACCCTGTCTCTAAAACAATGGGATGCAGGTTCAGTCCCCTCAGCTGAGGATGTCTAAGTGCTAGTCATGACTTCTGGCATGCATTCGGGCTTCTGGGATCCTTTCTCCCTCACACTCTAGGCCTGCTGTTCCTAGTCATTGAATTGCAGCTTGGTCCCACTCTGTCCTCTCTGTCCTTTCTGTCAGCCCACAGAGCACCACACCCCAGCTATTTAAAGCCAGAGGATGTTCTAAAAACTTGAAAATGCAACAGAGCAGGTAACGTTTTCATAATGAAAGCTTAAATCTCATGGTCAGATCATCTGAATCCCTTATGGTCTAACTTTCTCCATGGCTTCCCAGTGTGGTGCTAAAGCCTATGGACTCCAACCTCCAGCCAGGCACAGGGCCCTCAAAGTCCCTGTACCACAGATGCCCATTAGGGATCTCAGCTAACATACAGGCTGATTGAGATATGCACGCCCTTTACTACACAGACTGGTTGGACTTCCTTCGGAATTGCATGTGTGGGCTGGGGAGATGACCCAGCAGATAGAAGTGCTTGCTCCATGGGTCTGACACCTGAGGTCACTTCTCAGAACCCTCAGTAAGAAGGAACCAACTCCCAAAGCCCTCCGACTTTCACAAGCACACCATGGCACCCACGTGCGCACACTCACATGAAATCACTACACTCCTACACACACTCGAAGACATTATTAAATTAATTTAAAAGTCGCAGATGCCCTGCTGGACAGGAGCAGTGGGATAGTTTTTCTCTTTCTACAAACATTGCTCCCCACTGCCCTCCTGTCCCCCAAAACAACTTCAGCCAGACACCGTTCTGATGGGGGACTCTCAATTTTGCAGAACCCGCTAAAATACAGGACCCAGGAGAGCTGGAAACAAGATCTGTAGCAATTGTTCCTTGTCATTCTGACTAGGTGATCCTTAGTTTGGCCTTTAAGAATCCTGGCAAAGGTCAAACTCTAGGACAACTCACCCGAAGCCTGCCACGCCCTTCCCTCCTTTCCCCCTCCTTTCCTATCTTCTATCTTTTTTTGATTTTCTTCTCTTCCTCCTCTCCTTCAGTTTCCCTTCCACTCCCCCATACCCCCACTGCTTTTCCTGCACTATTCCTTTTTGCTATAATGACATAAAAATTTATAGTCATAATGGGGTCGTGAAATTACAAGCCATTGTGTATACCCCATTTGTATTTTTCCTTCTGCCATTTTTCACTTACCTACCATAATGAACTTATGTTATTTTTCATTAGTAAGAAAATATAATAAGAGACAGAAAACCTCAAATGACAATTGGGAACCTGGGCTTTGCCCAGAGTCTATTCTTGTTCAGGGGTGATGCCTCATTTCCCTCCATGGATACTGTTTTTCATATAACTCAAAAAATATTTCATTACATCTCATTTTAGTGTGTGTGCACATGTGCATGTATATATATGTGAGCATGTGTGTGTGTGTGTGTGTGTGTGTGTGTGTGTGTTACCACAGCATAAATGAGCAGGTCAGAGAACAACTTTCTCATGGGTCCTGGGAATCTAACTCAGATCATCAGGTCTAGTGTCTCGGAGCTTTACCGACTGAGCCATCCCAGTGGTCTCAAATAAAATGTTTAAAATGGTAGTATATGCCACAGGCAGGAAGTTCTGGCTTTCGGCTACTGAGGTAAGATGCAGAAATAGGAATCGGGGTCAAGGTTCAAGGCTATCTGCAGAGAGAACTACACCATTCCCAGTCCTTTCCTCTCTCCTCTGCTCTTGTCTCTGTCCACCCCCACATTCCATGTCTCTGGGAATCTGTGGCATCTCAGAGAGACTTCTCTTTATCTGCGTCCCTCTCAGCTTGAAGGCCAGAGAATCCAATCAAAGGCTGGTGGTAGGGCTTTGTGAGCTGATGAAGACAAGCTCTCATTAGCTCCCTACACTGGTGAGTCTCCGTGGACGCAGGTGAGTACGGCAGGTAAGCTGCACCCACCCAGCTGGTGAGCACGCAGTCCTACCTCCAAGGACCATCCCTTGTCCCAGGAGAGAGGCACAGAAATAGTGTCCAGTGTGTCAACCCTTGCTGGGGAGCTGGCCTCAACCTGAGAGTGAATTCTATCTATGCCTTTCATCTTATGAATGTGTTTTGAGTACCTCTGAGGGTCCGTTATACTAAAGAAGTTGTCCCCACCATGGCAAACCAGAAGATGAGATGACGGTGGGTCCTGGTAAGAACTCTGCAATTTAAGAAAAAATTGTGGTGTGTGTGTGTGTGTGTGTGTGTGTGTGTGTGTGTGTGTGTGTGTGTCTGTGTCTGTGTGTCTGTGTGTCTGTGTGTCTGTGTGAGTGTGTTGCCACAGTACACATGTGGAAGTCAGGGAACAACTTCCACTTGGGTCCTAGCATGCACAGGGTTCCAGGTTCAATTCCCAGTTCCATAAGAATAAATAAATAAGCTGGGTGGTGATGATGTAAGCCTTTGATCCTAGCACACAGGAAGCAGAGGCAGGCAGATCTTTGAGTTCAAGGTCAACCTGAGTACCAGGACAGCTAAGACTAGAGAGAGGGGGAGAGAGGAAGAGGAGAGAGGGGACCCCAAAAGAATAACAAAAACAGTTAGCTCGGTCTCCTAACCCCTGTATTAGCATTACCCTGAGCAACAATATTTGTGAAGTCAAGGGATTGGAGTGCACTCTTATTTTTTCTAATAAATGGTAAAGCAAATGGTAAAGTCAAATTACTATGTTTTTTTGGAGACAGGGTCTTCCTGTGTAGCCTTGGATGACCTGACAATTGCTATGTAGACCAGGCTGGCCTCAAACTCATGACCTGCTTCAGCCTCCTGAGTGCTAGGATTAGAGGCATTAGAGGATTAGATTACTAGAAGTTTAAAAGTTCAAGCAGATACTACATAAAAAAGCTCTTCCTTCCCCAAGGGCATCAGTGTAGGCATCAATGAAGGGTGCGTTGAAAACTCCTCACGTAGGCTGGGTGCCAGTATGGCTGATAGACCTTCTGTCCATTGTGAGAGGAAGCACAGGGAGATGAGAGGACCTCAGATGCAGGGGCAGACACAGGGGAGGCAGGAGACAGCAAGAACAGCAGTGGGGCCTCAGTGGTCATGAGGCAAGTCAAAGGAGATGAGGGTGGTGCTTTCCTAGAATAAGGAGCAAAGGTCACAGGCAAGGGTAGTAGGACCTTAGGACACTAGAACGTTGTCTGCTGGGCAGGCGGCACCAAGAGGGAAGCAAGGGAGAGAACTCAGATGAAGATAAAGAAAAGCAAGCCTGTTCTTGTGGAAGAGTTTGAACCCTGTCCCCATGTCCATGCTGGGGGTGGAGGGTGGGGGCGGGAGCTTTAGGCCTGGGAGTCACGGGATCTGTGGTGCAGCTGGAGAGGACCTCACGGGGTGACTCTGGCTGACTGTACTAAAGTCCACATCCTGTTTCCTCCTTCTGTGCTTCCCTTGGGTCTTAAACACAGGTCCGCAAGTAGATCAGGCCATTCATTTCTGGAGAAATAAGTGCTTTGTTCTGCTTGCATTGTGTCAAAGAAGCTGCACCTGCTTGGTGGTGCAGACCTGACCTAGGAGCTGCTTCCTCTGGTTCATGCTCCACAAAGCAAGGCCAGGAGACCGCCATTACCACCATCAATGCCGAGCATACCTTGTCCCCTCTTGGGACCATTACTCTTCTTGTTTCAGGGCTTGTGTTGCAGTGATCTGTGGAGCAGCCTCTCTCTGAGTATATGTGCATTCCCAGGGACCACAGAAGCCTAAGCAAGTGCCTTCATCTCATCGGGTCTCAGTCTGTCCATCTGTCAAGTGGGAATGGCCTATTGATATATACACCTGTAAGCTATTGTGGAGGTGACATGAGACAGTGAGGGTAAAGCACTTACCTTATGTAGCATGTAGATGTCCAATAAAGACTAGGTATGAATATTATAACTCATGCTGTCACGGGAGAAGTTATAGTCAGAACCTGGTCCCCAGCACCTCCACAAGTCAGGCTTACCTACCTTTGTCTTCAGTATGTCAATGAAACAGATAAGTAATAATAAAAATGGAAAGAGGTTGGTTCAGTGTCACTACACTGGAGAGAGGTTTGGGACCCCCTGAGTGCCTCTTTGGGGTCATAACTTAAGGTTGAGGTTTAGACGGAGGGTCAGAAGTATCCTAAGTAGTACTGGTGAAGGTGTGCTCTTACGTCCATCGTCATTGGTTCAGCTCCAGTTTCTAATGCAAGGCTGTCTGACTGATAATCGGAACTTGATGACCTCTCTTTCCAGGAGACAAGCTCCCCCACTGGCTATCACCAGGCTCCTAACTTGCTTCCTCTCCCAGCATGAAATTCAATTTCAGTTTCTTGAGGTGTCTTATCCTTCCTTCACTCCCTCCATCTGTCCATCTCCCCCTCCCTTCCTCCTTTCTTCCCTTCTTCCCTTCTTCCCTATTTCCTTCCCTTCTTTATTTTCTCCCCCATCCCCCCTTCTTTTCTCTTTCTTTCTTGGAAACAGGGTCTCTCCACATAACCCTGGCTGTCCTGGAACTCACAGAAATCCACTTGCCTCCCAAGTGCTGGGATTAAAGGTGTACACTGCCACATCTGGATACATTTTAACCTTTACTTTTGTTTTATGTATATAAGTTTTTTGCCTGCTTGTAGGTTTCTGCACTGTGTATATGCAGTGCCTGAGGAGGTCAGAAGAAAGCATCAGACTCCCCCGGGACTGGAATTACAAGGCAGTTTTCTGTGTGCTAGGAATTGAATTCAGGTCCTCTGGAAGGTAACCAATGCTCCTAACCATTGAGCCATCTCTCCAACACCACAGGGTCCTTGTTTTAATTATCTGATATTCAAAGGGAGGTCACAATATCTGTTTTAATATCTACACTACTGCTGAACCTCTTCACCCATTATTACAGCTGCCTAACACATCCCAGATTAGGAGCTTAAATTAACAATGATCACTTCTTCTCCCCCAGAGTTCTGGGAGTGCAAAATTGTGTCTTCGCAAAATTCTGCATCCAGATGGTGGCTGGGGTTAGAGTCCATTTATGATCTTGTCTTGTCACATGAACTGCAGTTATCACGTGGCCTGGACTGATTCACCAGAAGGCACCTAGGGATCAACAAAAAATGTTCCAAGAAACCCATGAGGTTGTGTCATCTTTTATGACCTAGCTTCAGAAATCACATTACTAGCTGGGCCGGGTGACACTACACACACCTGTAATCCCAGCACCCTGAATGTGGAGGTAGGAGAATAATTAATTCAAGGCTATCCTGAACAATATTGGATCTCTCTTTCTCCCCCTCCCTTTTTCTCTCTCTCTCCACATATACACATGAAATCACTACACTCCCTCTCTCTTACACACGCGCGCGCACACACACACACACACACACACACACACACACACACACACACGCACACGAGATCACTACCACCACCAGCACCAGAAAAACTCCAATGCTGCTTCTGCAGGGAGTCTCTGACGACAGCACTCTTCAGTTATGGGAAATAGAATCTGTCTTTTGACAGACACTTGCAGGCACATTTTGAAACCCCCAAAATGCACCCTATGGTCTCAAATCATTTACATTCCTCCCTTCTGTCTTTTCCAGACATGTTTACTACAGCACCAGACCTGGTCAATTGTCCAAGATTCAGTCACCTACATTAACTTCAAGTATGCACGAAGATCCTGGCCGGTGATTTCTCAGGTCTACGTGTCCTGGGTGTCATTTCTCTTAGTCCAAAGCCCTATAAGATCAGGACATAAGTCACAAAGCCCTGTGCATGGCCTAGTGTTCACTAGCAAGAGGTGTCTACTATAGACCCTCACATTTGGGGATGGGGGTAAGACACTCCTTTACTGATCCAGTTTATGGAGCAGGGTCTGGTCCTTGTGCTGGGAATGCTACATAGTTAGATGTGCCTTCATACATTAAAGCTCTGATTTTCCACAACTACAAAGCTATACACATATACATATACTTACACACACTGGAGCACCTGAAACCACAGAGACTGATAGTCTCTCGGTTCTGGGGACTGAAGGTCTGACATGAAGATTTCAAAAGAACCATGTTCCTTGTGTTGGTTTGAGTAAAAATGGCTCCCGTAGCTCCATAGGGAGTGACATTATCAGGAGGTATGGCCTTATTGGAGTAGGTGTGGACTTGTTGGAGGAAGTGTGTCACTAGGCACAGACAGGCTTTGGGATTCGAGTGGGCCTAATGGTTCATCGTTTCTTCCTCCCGCCTGTGGATCCAAGTGTGGAGCTCTCAACTCCTTCTCCAGCACTGCATCCGCCCGTCTGCTGCCGTGTTTCTCGCCATGATGATAATGGACTAAGCCTCAAAACTGTAAGCCAGCCCCAATGAAATGCTTTCTTTTCTAAGAGTTGCGGTGACATGGTGACTCTTCGCAGCAATGGAAACCCTAACTAAGACAATCTTCCTAGAACCTGTGGGACAACCCTTACTCTGGCATTTCTTTGTTGGAAAACGCATTGCACTTCTTTTCTAAATACTTAGCGCATTCTGCCTGTGTGTCGTCATGGTGTCTCTGTCTGTGTCCACTGTTCACAGTTCCAAATTTCCCCTTGTTATAATGATACAGGCTGCCCAAAGGAACACATTCCACTCACTTTCCTGGGTGACATTTCTATTAAATCAAGATACATCGTGGAGCTGGAGGTTAGGAACTTGTGATAGTTAGAGCTGATATTTCTCATAAGTCTTGGAAATGTCTCTCTGGAGCTCTGGCTGTCCTGGAGCTCTGGCTGGTCTTGAACTCACAGAGATGCACTTCTTCTGCCTCCAAGCATTTTAAGCATTTTTATACTTGGTCCTAAGCTGGTGGCCATTTGGGAAGAATTAAAAGGTATGACTTTGTTGGGGGAAGAATGTCACTTAGGGTGGGTAGACTTTGAGGTTCCAGAAGACTCATGTTGGTTTCAGTTAGCTCTCTCTGCATCCTGTATGTGGTTTGAGCTGTAAGCCTTCACCTCTCAGGAGCTGCTCCAGCTGCCGGACACCTGCTGCCTCTCTACCATCACGGACTTTAATCTTCTAGAACCATAAGCTCCAAATAAATTATTTTTTTCTGTAAGTTTTCTTGGCCATGGTGTTTATCACAGAAAAAGAAAAATAACTAATACAGACCTCAACATATCTTTTTTTGGAATCAGTTTGACTCATAACATCTGGGCTCAGTGAGATGGTTCTCACCCAGATCTCTGAAGCAACTGTTGTCAAATGCTGGCTTGGTTGATGTCATCTCTACTTTGCTTGTATCTGGTGCTGTTATCAGTTAGAATATCTCCTGAGTTCTCGTCAGATGGCTGGGAATCTCAGAGCATCACTGTCAAAGAGAAGAAAATCTCTCCAGGACAGACTTACCAATGAATTTATAGATCTATTTTAAAATCATTCTTTGCTTCCTAATCATTCTTACTGTTGTTAGCAAAGCCATTTTGTAAAACTCTGATCATGGTATTCTCTTAATTACAATTCTTTTGTGTGTGTGTTATGTACATGCATGTATGCATGTGTGCTCATAAGTATCTATGCATATTTATGTATGCATGCATGCAAAAAGCCTGAAATTAACAAGTCTCTTCCTCGATTGCTTTGCATATTATTTATTGAGGTGGAGTCTATCTGAAAGCTGAGGTGCTCAAATCAGCCAGCCTAGATAGCCAACTTTCTCTTGGAATTCCTTTTCTCGGTGGAGATCAGAGACACCTGCCACATCTGCCTGACTTTTTACATGGGCTCTGAGCACCTGAACTTTGGTCCTTATATTTGCACAGCAAGAACTTTATCCACTCAGCCATCTTCTCCCACCACAATTCTTTAACAGCATCTCACTGCTGGTGAGAGAGAAGCCAGACTTTGTTGTTGCTCTTGTTTCACTGTATTGATCAGGCTGGTTTTGAACTCACAGAAGTCTACCTGCCTCTGCCTCCAAAGTGCTAGGATTAAAGAAGTATGCCACCACATTTATCTAGAAGCCAAACTCTTGAATGTGACCTCTGAGCCTTGATTTCTGCTGTCCTGTCTGTCTACCTTAGACCATGTAGAGTCCAGGATTGTCAGTGTGGCATCTCCTTGGAAGTAATGGGGAACATGGCTTCCATTTGAAGAACTTTTCAGAGCAATACAATGACGTCAAAGTAGACCTATACAGACACCCAGAAGAGAACAACTCCCACCCAAAACACTTGGCTAGAAAGACAACAAAAGTTACTGCCTCAGAACTGACTTCGTGACTTCTGCTTGTTAAAAGCATGTGTGTATGGTGAACCACAGAGGCCTTTCACCGACCCCTCCAGTGAGTATCAGGGGAGAGGAGATCTGGTGCAAGGGTCCATGCTGAAATCCCCACAGTGGCCATAGGGATCCACTGACTGAGTGACTCCGTGCTCAGCTTCTCCAGCTCCCACGTTTTGTGTGGAGAGAACATACTGTAAGCGCTGCTTTGGGGGGATTCGACTACCAACACACATCCATATCTCCCCACAGATGAATAAACTGAATTTCTGGCATTCATCACCAGCCTCCTGGGGGCGGTAGATGAGAGCCAGTCTGCTTTGCAGTGTACCTGATGGGCAGCTTCAGATTTCTGAGCCTGTGGCGGCTGAGGGACTCTAAACTGGAGAGAGTAGAGGGAGGCAACCGGATGGAAGGTCTGAGGAAGACGTTCAGCTCAGAACCTTCCAGTCACTTCCTTTGACTTTGAGCCCTTGATCGTCTGCCTCGCCCTAATAATCTCAGCCTGGGACACTCATGAGGAGTTGCCATGACGCAGAGCCATCTCTACTCACAAACAGTCTTGCTGTAGAGGGAGGACAGCCTTGAGTTAAGGTTAAGGCCTACTCCAGTTGCCTCTAGGTGGAGAGGTCCTTTGAACAAAGAACGGGCTCCTGGTGTGACAAAAGAAAAAAACAAAAAACAAAAAAACAGGCAAACTTTCATGTCTCTTAGATGCACCATCACTCCAAGGACAGGGCAAAAAGAGTCCTCGGGTGATAAAGGTTTCCACTGACTCAACAGAATCAGTGTTCTGAGTGCCCACACAACAGGACTGTCCAGGGGTAGAAACCTGCACCCAGTCCCAACCACACCAGGCTGGCTAACAGGCATGTGTCCTCTAGTGTAAAAACAAACACATGGCCCTAGACATTTTCTCATTTCCCGCTCAGCGTCTGCTAACAGAGGGGTTCCCCAGTTCAGCCATTGGTTAGCCTTGTCCAAAAGTCATTATGAAGTGTGGAATTTGGTGGATGTCCTTTATTTTTTCATGGCTTGATCAACCATGGGTTGCTGATGACAGAGAACTCTAGACACCACTGGGTAGGATCTTGGGGTTCTGGGATGGACGGACGGGAGGACAGGTGGACAACTCTGCTTGAACCCACCACATCCAGTGTGAGTGAAGTGATGAGTAAGAAGATCTAACTTGGAATGAGATGAAGGGGTAGTGGTTGCACATGCAAGCACACTAAATGCTACTGAATTTTCTGTGTGAGTTATGCAAGGGCACAGGATGGGAGTGAGACAGAACTAGAGGACAGGGAGAGGTCTCAGACTTGCCATGCATCTGTCCTGGCCAATGTCTTGGAACTCCTTTCAAATCAGTGGGGTAATGTGGCGAGGCGAGACCATATCAGGTTGTTCCCAGTTTGCTACTTGGGATTAATGTATCGTGAAAGGAATAAAGGATGTGGATGGAGCCAATTAGAAAGTCAGCAGGCTTTTTCACCCTGGGGACTTGCCATTGGTCCCGTGGTTTTTCCTTCTTCACCTCTCATCCCAGATCTACCAGTCAGCTTGCTCCAGAAAGAAAGCATCTCATGGAGTGGAGCCTCTGGATGAAGCGACAGCAGTGGGTTCTGAATTGAATTCTGGACTGCCACTGACCATCAGAGAGAGTGTGGGCAAAGTTATTTTAGCCTCCTGGGTCTCAGTTTTTGCAGCTGTGGAATGGAGCTGTCAAGAGGGTGGAAGGTTCAATGGCTTCTACCTGAGATGTGTTTGGCAGGCAGTGCATTCACATTCCAGTGACGATAGTCACTTCTGAGTTTTCTTACTGTGTCTGGGTTTTGTTTTTCAGACGATGGTTGTTCATTTCTATAATCTTAATATGAATGGAGGAAGTGATTGTAGCACAAGGTTTTTTGAGGAAGTTTTCCTTCCACAAAGCTTAGTGATAATGATACCAGATCTTTCCAGTGTATGGTGTCTTACATGGCCTGCCTCGCAGGATCTAGAATCACCTTGGTGTGTCTAAGAGGGATGATCTAGTTAGGTTAATTGAGCTAGGAAGAATCACCTTAACTGTAAGTGGCAATGTGTCCTGGGCTGGGGCCCCAAGCATAGGAGGAGCCAGCCCTCCAGTCTCTCAGCATCTGACTGCAGATCCCTGTGACCTGAACCACCCCCTGCTTGGGCTAGTAACCCTTCCCTGCCCTGATGGACTGTGTCCCCTTCAACTGCAAGCGGAACCAAACTCTTCCTTTCTTAGGTCCTTTTGGTCAGGCATTTTGTCACAGTGGTGAGAAAAGTGGCCAATAGATAGGGCGTTTCTCACATTGCAGCCCTGATTTGGTACTTTGCACACACGATGTACCAGCAGGGTTCACTGCAATCTGATTTTATACAAGAGGAAATAACACCGCTCAGAGAGCAGGCTTGTGTATACCAGGAGTGGTGGCTCACGCAAGAACTTTCCATTAGAAGAAGTGATCAAATCTCTCCTGACTCAGACAGGGCACTACAGCAAACCAAGGGACTGTTCCTCCAAACTGGGGCAACTGTGAATTTATTGAGCTTATTTTCAGAGCCCGTGTGACTCCCAACACAGCACCACTGAAAAGTCTCATCCCAGCATGGACAAGGGTAACCCCACAGCTACATAAAATCCCCTTTCAGTTAACTTTCCACTGTTTATGAACTCTAGCACTTCCCTAGACTATGAAGCCCAGACAATTGGGCACAATCAGAAGGCTGGCAGGGAGCCCACCCTGTCCTTCTGCATGCAGACTTGAGCAGTCAACAGTCCCAATCTGGAGCATGTCATATAGGGAGTCATAGCTGCTCTCCTGAAGATGACAGTTGCTGTGTTTACAGGATAGCACTTGGCAAGAGTGTTGCATGCCTCTAATCCAGCACTTGGGAAGTGGAGGTAAGATGATCAGGAGTTCAAGGTCAACCTTGGCTACTTAGAGAGTCTGAGGTAGTCTTGGCTCAAAAAAAAACAAAAAAACAAAAAAAAACAAAAAACAAAAAACAAAAAACAAAAAACCAAACAAACAAAACCAACCAAACAAACAAACAAAAAAACCCAATAAAACAAAACAAAAATAGAAAAGCAGGTTCAACTATACTCCTGCTAGGATCTTTATTTGTTGGAGAAAATCTTTGTCCCTCTACTTATTTTTTTTAAAGAGGTATTTAGGTAAGTGAAAGGAATAAAGGATGTGGATGGAGCCAATTAATTTTTAAAATCTAAATTTAATTTTTAAATTGTTAATTGTATGAGTAAGGGTGGGGCACACATTGGATCCCCTGGAAATGGAGTCACAGGCAGCTGTGAGTTGTAATGTGGGCACAAGGAATCAAACCTGGGGTCTCCTGGAAGAGCGTTCAGTGCTCTTAATTGATGTACTACAGCTCCAGGCCCCTGAGGTGAAATCTTTACACAATGAACTACTATAAAGGGAAAATGCAACAGCATTTATTATATTCACAATGTTGTATCGTTATCAGCTTTGTCTAACTTACAAACATTTACTTTATTCATTAAGTAGATTCCTCCTATTCCATTCTAGATACTGTAACCCACAAATCTGTCTCTAGATTGATCTATTTAGGACATTGCATATAGTGGATTATATATGCAATTACTTTAGAATATGCAAGCTTATTCTTCCTATTAACAGACACTGGGACCTACAGATCTGTGTTCTGTCTCTAGACTTCCCTGTTCAGGACATTGTGTATAAGGGAATCATATACATAATTTCTTTTAGAGATGGGATCTTAGTAGCTAAGTCTTGCTTAGAACTCATTATGCCTTAATATGGCCTCAGATTCATAATAATCCTCCCATTTTAGCCTCCTGAATGCTAGAATTACAGGTAAGAGCCACCATGCTTGGCTCAAGGTGTTAATTTTGCGTTTGTTGTCGTTTCTGGTTTCTGGGTTGGTTTTTTTTTTTTTCTTAATGTAGTGTTTTTTAGGTTTCTCTATATCATGGGATGCACCAGCATCTTCATGACGAAAGAGATCCTTTATTATGTATGCAAAGTACAGTCTGTTTTGATAAATGTTTAGGTCATTTCTGCCTCTTGTGTGTCACAGAGATGAACATTTACGTACAAGCACCTGCTTTCATTTCTGTTCTCAATTCTTTGTAGCTCATACCTTGGAAGAGTACTGTGCTGTTGTACGTCGATTCTTCATAAAACATTTTAGAGGAATCACTGAACCGTTTTTCTCAGAAGTTGAGTCACCTTACAGTTCCACGGGTAAAATTTCTCAACATGCTCAACAACATGTTTCATTTATTTTTGTGATGCTAGGGACTGACTCCACAGCCTTGTGCAGGTTAGGCAAGTACTATGTCCCGAGTCCCAATACTTGGCTCCTCCTCCTCCTCTTCTTCCTCCTCTTCCTCCTCTTCCTCCTCTTCCTTCTCCTCCTCCTCCTCCTCCTCCTTCTCCTCCTCTTCTTCTTCTTTCCTCTTCCTCCTGCTCATCCTCTCCTTCTCCTTCTTTATGACCAAATGGGTTCAGAAAGTTGTATCTCACTGTGGTTAACTAATGATACTGACTTCTCCTGACTATCCCTTTGTGTATTTCCTTTGGAGAAACATCTCCTCAAGTAGACATATTTTTTAAATTGATTCGTGTCTTCACCAGTTTTGTTGTTACAACACAAAGCACAGACTTAGGAATTTACAAGTACATGGGGTTTATTTTGTTCATAGTTTTGGAATCTAGGGAATCTAAAAGTTTAGCACCAGATCTTTGTTCTGTACAATGATATGGTGGGAGGTAAATGATGAGAAACCACACAGGAGAGTAGAGACAGGAAGAAAACTGAACTTCTCTTGTTAGCAGGAGCCTACACCTGCAGTTAATAATCCTCTCCACAATAGTGACACTAATTAGTCCACAATGTACGACAATGACGTAATTACCTCTTAAGTGTGCCAACTCCTAATGTCTACAATGCAACCCAATTTCAATGTGACTTTTGACTCTTGTTGAGTTATGAGAGCCCTTTAGACCAAATTCCTTGACTTAGAATAGGGCTATGTCCAGATAAAGCCAACATAAATTGAAAATATCATAGATCAAAAAATGCACTGAATACCCCCAATGTAGCAATAGCACAATGAAGCATTGATTATCTTCCAGAATTCATCTTTCTGCTTTACTGGTAACTGGTCTCCAGACCTTAGCACAACTTACACAATGATGGCAATACCATTCAGGCCATGAAACTCAATATCACCAGCCGCGTTGAAAATAAAGTCCATAGTTATGGAAAAAAAATCTCTAAATGTACTAACCTTCCTCTTTGGCTTCTCTAGCCCTGCTTCTTCCTGTTTCTGTTAACTGAAATATGTCTGTAGAGTGTAATTTCTACTACACTGCTTTAGGCTCTGGGCAGACCACACTACTAGCCCCTGACCAGCCAGGTTCCCTTGGGTCTGCGGGTGAAACACACACACACACACACACACACACTTATTTTAATATACTTTTAGCTCAATGGCCCAGCTCTTCTAAGCCTTCCTCAGGTAGCGTGCCCTTACCTTCACTCCCAGCTCAACACCTCTAAATCTTTCCTCGGCTCAGTTATCTTCTTGCTCAGTACACTGAATCTTCCCTCAGCTTAGTTACATTACTAATCTCCCTCCTGCTACCCTAGTGGAAGCTGCCAATGGCTATTCCACTTGAGATCTCACATTGCTATCTCTCCCTCTGAAGCATGGTAAATCCTTTTTATCCTCCTGCATCTCTTAGCCTGTCCACGGGAACCTGGAAGTCCTGCCTCTTCCATCCAGCCATTGGCTGCTAGCATCTTTATTGATTGATCAAGAACTAATTGGGGAACAGGGCCTTCAGCGTTCACAAGCAGATTCTCGATCAAAGCATCAGAACTGCCCCCTACATAAGTCAACCCAGGATATGGTTTTTGTGCTTAAAAGCTCAACCTGAGAAAGGCTTGGGGATATACTGGGATTCCTAACACGCAGCGTGAAGTCGCCAGCAGGATAATAAAGACTTTGTACTGGCTTAAACTCAGAGAATAATCCACAGTACTGCGAACATTGAGAGGATATAGGATATTATATTAAATGTTGCTTGCCCATGAAGAGATGGCGATTCAAAACGTATGGTACAATACTTCTCAACACAAGCCCCAGGTTTGCCAGGTTTTTAGATACTAAACCCTGACCAGATATACGGATAGTTACTTTTTTATTGCTGTGGTAAAACACAATGACCAAGGTGACTTACAGAAGAGTTTATTTGGAGCTTATGATTCCACTGGGATAACAGCCCATGGTGGTGGAGAAGCAGTGGCAGGCAGCTGAAGCAGCAGCTGAGAGCCTGCATCTCTATCCACAAACATAAGAGAAGCTAACTCAAAATGGTACGTCTTTTGAAACATTAAAATGCCCCCTTCCCCAAGTAATATACTTCCTCCAGCAAAGCTGCACTTCCTACTCCCCCACCAACAGCCACCAAGTGGTATCCAAAAATTCAAATGCCAGAGGCTTTATGGGGACATCTCTTTTGAACCACCACAGTTTGCAAACAATTTCTCCCATATGTAGGTTGTCTTCTCACTTCATTAATAATGTCTTTTTAATTTTGTTTCATTCTTTTTTCTTTTTGAAAAAGTCTAGTTAGGGAGGTTTAGCAGGGTGGGGTAGGGACATCCTCTTGAAGATGGGGGAGGAGGAATGGGATGATAAACTGTAAAAGGATGGTCTGGGAGGGGGTAATGACTGGACTGTAAAAATAATAATAATAATAATAATAATAAAAAAGTCTTGTTAGGTTTCCCTAGCTATTCTGGTGCTTCCTGTGTTTCCTGGGATGGCTTTGAACTCATGGTAATCCTTCTGTCTCAGTCTTTGAAGGCTGGGCTTACAGGTGCACACCACCAAATCTAGTTTGATAGTGCCTTTTGATGCATAGAAGTTTTCATATCTGATCAAGTCTAGTTTAACCAATTTCTCTCTCTCTCTCTCTTTTTTTCCTGCATGTGCTGTGATGTCACAGATCACAGTCCATCACCAGACCCAAAGTCGTAGCATTTTATTCCAGGTTTCCACGGGATCTTCATGGCTTTAGCTGCTACATTCAGAATGTTTATTCACTTTGAGATCTATCATCATCATCACCACCATCATCATCATCATCATCATCATCATCATCATCATCACCACCACCACCACCACCACCACCACCACCACCACCACCAATGGAAAAACTCAGTTTTCCCAGTACCAATATTACAAAAAACCCCACTGAATGGTCTCCCTCTATGATTTCCACCTCTCTGGAGTAGGCATGAACAAGTGGAGAAAAGTTGGTGACCCCTCTTTTGGTCTAGCCACAGGGAAGATGCTGAGATAGGCTCCTCAGCATGTCAGAGGACACTGGGGGGGGGGGGGGGTTCCAGAGCTGCAGGACTTACTGTAAGTGGGAAGAGGGTTTGGTTGATGCCTTTATCAAAAGTAACTCGAGTGGCACAGTGAATGATTTGAGTCATAAAATGCATAAGACTAATGATACAAATCATTATGATAATATCTAAGTTCAATAGTTGGAGCTCATGCATGTGACAGGGGAGGTGACATGATTTCCCATCACTTGAACAGTTCACTTCCTTTATTTGCTTTCCTAATACTTCTGAATGCCAAACATGGTCCAATCTTGTCATTACAACTGGCATTTTACTGAATGCACATTTTTGCTGTGGCCTGTGAAATATTCTTATCAATGCTTACAAGAAGCAAAAATAAGTTAATATTCTTTCTTAAGACAGATTTCTTTCGTTAATCCATGTAAATGTATATATTTTAGGAAGCTTTGATAGTAATATATTTACATATTTAAGGCAGATTTCTAAGAGGTAGATGAAGCTGAGAGATGCCTGTAATCCAAAGAACATGTAGGTGGTCAAACAAGAAGATGGCCCAAAGTTTGAGGGCAGCCTGGGATACATAGTGAGTTCTAGGCTAGCCTGAGCTATAGAAGGAGATCCTGTTTGAAAAACTAAAACCCCAAACAAAACAAAATATAAGAACTGGATCTGAGCTCTGGGTCCACACTAGAGAATGTCAGCGAAAACCCAAGCAATCTTAGTTAAAATACAAAAATATAAATAAATAAGCCCCAAACAGACCCAACTAATTAAATCTGGAGCCTTTCTTGCCTATATATATATTTCAGCCAATTAAATAGAATCGTGTATAGGCCTCCAGTCAACTAGACCAGAGCCAATATAGCTAAGTCTTTTAATTTATGTAGATAAGATGGGCTTAGGGTATGCGGTATGTATATTTTGGTTTTGTTATGCTTATTTGCTTGTTTTGATTTGATTTTTTTGAGACAAATCTAAAGATGTAATGTATGCTGGCCTTGAACACTCTATACAGTCTAAGCTGGTTTCAAACTTTGAATGATTAATTTCCCTTCATAATTGATTATGTAATAATAACCAAGATCTGAAGTGACATAAAATTCTCATGTAAAGGATAAAATAAATCAAATAAAATACAATTTGAGCATTTAAAAAGATAAGTCATGTTTTGAAATACAAAGTTGTTCTAGAGCTGGAGGGATGGCTCAGTGGTTAAGGGCACAAACTACTCTTATAGAGGACCAGAGTTTGATCCCCCTACCCCCACTTGCTTGGGCAGATCATAACTACCTGTAACTCTGGCCCCAGGGGATCTGACAACCTTTTCTGTATTCTAGAGGCACCTGAAAACACATGGATACTGGACCATACCATATAAGCATAGATTTAAAAATAAAATAAATATTTAAAAAGAAAGTTGTTGTAAGTGAAAAAGAAGAGTTAAATGAAAAGGTGTATAGTGTTGCTTTCCCTTCCTCTTCTTTCTCCATCTATCACTATGATGGCTAATCTTTACTTTTAACCTAATGGGATATAGAACTACCTAGGGGACACACTTCTGAGTGTATCTGTAGCCAGGGAGGTTTAACTAAAGTGGAAATACCTACCCTGACACCATCCCATGGGCTGTGGTCTTTGACTGAGTCAAAGAAAAGTGAGCTGAACACCAGCATTCTGTCTTTCTCCTTCTTCACAGGGTGCAGTGTAACCAGCCACCTTATTTCCCTACTGCCATGCCTTCCCATCACCACAGACTGCAGTCTCAACCTATGAGCCAAAACAGACCGTTCCTTAGGCTGCTCATGCTGGGTATTTACATCATAGCAAAGAGAAAGGTAGCTGATATAATTTCCAAAGGCTAAAAACTATGGAGGATCAGGGAAAATTTTGTGCTTTTCCAATCTTTAGGTTTTCCTATAATTTGCATGTTATTTTAATATGAAAAATCATAAATGCATAATATATGTTTATTTATGGACAGATATAATATAAATATACATGTGCATGCAAAAATAAGATAAAGCCCGAGTTTCTTAGCTGTTTTTAGAAGAGAAAATCTGAGATCTTCAGTCAAGTACTTTCCTAAAAGGAAGCTTGTCATTTTAAACATAGATGGAGACCTGTGGGACCGAGTTTAGCCCCAGCTCTGGAGTGTGAGCATGACCCTGGGAAGGCAAAACACAGGAAGCTAGACTGTGCTTATCCCATGCTGCTGTGCTTCTGGGAAGTGCTGAGCACTGCTCTGGGGGTGGGAAAATGTAGTCTGAGATGAGGGGTTCCCTGACTCCCAGGTGTCCATGTGTCATTGTATGTCAAGTTGTATTTGTATGTCTAGTCGATTAGGGGTCAATTTTGCTGGCTAGTTGTTTTTTAACTTGAGACAAACTTGGGACATCTGAGAAGAGGGAATATCAACTGACAAAATGTTTTCATCAGGGACACTAATAAGCAAGCCTCTGGGGGCATTTTCTTGATTGATGATTAATATGAAAACTCCCCTTAGGCAGGTGGTCCTGGGTTGTATTATAAAGTAAGCCTCCGTGAGTCTCAAAGAACAAGCCAGTAAGCAGCCCTCCTCTCTGAGTCGCTCTCGTTTCTGCCTTGAGCTCCTGCTCTGAATTTCCCTTCCATGATGGACTGAAAGTAGGCAGCTGAGTTTTGTTGTTGTTGTTTTGTTTTTGCCTCAATAGGAAGAAAACTAGAATAAGGAGTGATTTGAAAATTCCCTTGTCTTAATAACCCAGCAGTGACATGCAGGAGACAAAACAAATATCAGGGAACAGGGAGGCCTGACTAAGGACAGAAGTGTGTTCATTCTTTTGTTTTATTCTGGGGAGGTTTGCCAATTGAAGTAACAAGAGAATAACAGGTGAAAAGACACAGTTTTCATGACTGTGTTTATGCATGGGAGCTTACCAAGGAAGAAGAGAAACCTAGGTAGCAGAAACAGGGTCCTGAGTATCATTGTAACCAAGGAAAGGGAGTCTGTACCTCAATGAAGAGTGAGTCATGGGAAGTCCCTAGGACACCTTGGGGTGTTAGTGAAGGAGAAGGGTTTCAGAGAGTTTTTTGTTCTGTTTTGTTTCTACTGGCCCAAGGCTTTGCTCGGGACTCTGCCTCTGAGCAGTGTCTCCAGGCCTTAAATGTGTTAGGTTGCCTTAACGCACGCTCAACTCTGAACTGAGTCTTACTGATCACGAGTCTCCTCTCCTGGTACGAGAGGGCACCCTCCAAGGAGAACACTTGCCTTGCTTTTAGGCAGAGAAATGGAAGGCAGACATTTCCTCTGTATCTACTGATTCTGAAGACTTCTTAAGTAGCATAGTCGTGTGGCATATCCTGGTCTATTTAAGGGAAGTAAGGTCCGGCTGCCCACTCACCCCAGAAGAAGGAGTTGTATAGAGCATGCGCAGATCCCCACACCCACGGGCTGGAACCACAAGTAGAGTCCGGCCTGGATCTGTTGAACCACATATGCCCCCCAGGTGCCTGGCTTCCAGCCTAAAGATCTTGCTGTTGTTTCTTTTTCAGAATTGCTGTAGCAATGGCTGATTCATCTGTGAGATGCGGGAAGTGTGTATCTTGATTTGCAGTGGTATTGTGGGAATCAGACATCTATCCAGAGTCTCAGATTTCGACACTCCAAGAATGCAATTGCGGTCACCTTTACACGGAAGGCTGATTTACCATGGTTTCTCCAGACCAGAAGAAAACACCGTCCCAGAAGAAGGTCCTACGAAGTGCTGACTGAAACTCTGCCAGATGGCCGTTTTGAGTTGGCTCAGCTCCCTTGAATGGACTCAGGCTGGTCGTGAGTGCAAATGCAGTAGCTACTGTGACTGAGCAGAAGAGTTGAGTTCCACCATGTGGGACGGCACATCTGTCCCACACTTGGAGAAAGTTTACACTGAGCCAGATGTAGAACTATTAAAATGGCGACATGGGGACAAGGACAAAAATGGTTTTTTGTCTCCTTGTGCTCAGGAATGAACCACAAAGTCTCCTCAGACCTCAGGAAGTCAGTTTGGAGAAACAACTCATTTGATTTTGAGAAGCTTCTAGATCCTCTGAAAGCAATAACAATACACTTGCCCTGTCTCCTTCAGCCTTTAGGGCCTATGGCTGGGTCTGGGCCCCAGATTGTCAGTGTCTGCCCCACCTCCACCATTGGAGTCTGTGCTTGGGATCGAAGAGCTAGACCAGGAAGTGACCTGGATGCTGGCCCCTGGGTTGTGGGATGGGAAGGATGGGATGGTCCTCAGATCTGAGAGTACTGAGAGTCACTTGAGAGATCTGAACCCTAGTCACCAGCAGAGGTCAAGATATTTTCCCACAGGACACTGTAGTCTCCATGCTGGTCCAAGTCTGTATATTCTTGTGGGGTACAACCAAGCCTCCTGATGCACTGGGTGTCACCAGGATCCCTGCTTACAGGTGTGGCAAAGCAACTGGAGGGAAGGTGGACTTGTTTCGTCTTACAATAAGAGAGGACATGGTTCACTAGGGAGGAGGGGAGGGAGGGGAGGGGAAGAGAAGGGAGAGGGGAGGAAGGGGAGGGGAGGGGAGGGGAAGCTGCAGGAGCTCAGAACAGCTGGCCAGGTGGCATCTGCAGTCGGGAAGCTGAGAGAGATAGATGCAGGAGTTCAACTCACGTTCTCCTATTTGAACCCCAGCCCATAGGATGGTGTGGCTCACTTTTAGAATGGATCTTCTCACAACGCTAATCTAAAAATTCCTTCAGAGATATGCAGGGGTTTTTCTTCTAGGCGACTCTAGTCTGTGCCATTTTGACAGTGCTAACCACACACAGTGACAAGGAAAGCAGCAGCTTGTTGAGAGAGCACATTCAAGCAAGATCTGCAGCATCTCTAACTCCGGAGGAGAGGAAATAGCTGCATGCTGAGCATTTGGAATGCGTTTCGGAAGTTATGTTAGTGCTTCGAGGCCTGAGGTAGATAGACCCCAGTGGCCTGGGAGGGGCCTGGAAGCTGACCTCTGGGTTGTGCATCTGGTAGAATGGGGTGCTTACTGTCCTCTGCAGGACAACTCAGCCCTCTTGTGGTGCTGAAATTCTTCTAAGGCTTTCCAGAATCTCTTCAGACATCTCCTAAGTCCTAATGTGTACAAAATTCTTACAGCCGTGTCTCTGTATTTATTTGCAAAGCCTGCAATATCAAACTGTCACAGGCTGGGTGGCCTGAGCAACAGAAATGTATGGTTCCATGGAGCCAGAGACTCATCAAGGCAGAGCCCACTCCTCCCCTCCTTGATCTGTTTCCCTTGAGGGTGGGAGTCATGCACCCCCCCCCCATTCTCCTTTGGAGCCATGCAGAGGGCAGCCTTGGGCTTCACATGCCCTCATCACTTTAAAAGAACACTGATTCATCCTGTGCAGATAGACTTGCATGTGTCCCATGACAGGTGTGTGTGTGTGTGTGTGTGTGTGTGTGTGTGTGTGTGTGTGTTAGAGAGAGGGAGAGGAGGGAGGGACAGAAAGAGACAGGGAAGGACAGAAAGAGGGGGGATTGTTTGATTCAGAAAGGGGCTGTTGAGCAGAACCTACTGGAGCCTTGAGGGGTGGCCACGCCCAGATCTCAGCCTGTACCGACTGGCACTGTTCTCATCTATGCTCTTCCAGCAAGACGTTCTGCCTGGCTGAGTGGCTCAATCACCAACAGAGGTGATGTGGAATGTGAGCCCAGTTCTGCAAAATCAATCCAATGCATCTTTGTGGAGCAAAGAGAAAGCATAAAATATGAGCTGTCTTGGCCGGGTCAGCTGGCTTCTTAATGCTGCTCTCCGGGAGGGGAGCAACGTTTGGGGACTGTATGTCCCAGACCTGCCCCTGAAGCACAGATCCTACTTTCTCTCAGTGACTCTTGGAAGCTGTTTGCCACTCTGAGAGATGTCAGATGGACCACTTTCAGTTTCCAGAGCTGTGAAGTGGGCAGCTAGCCCTGGGTAGCCACACATCCCTAGCTTCTATCCGCAGTTTCCAGAAGGCAAGTATGGGCCAGTGGAGAGCCTGTCTGCTGAGCTCATGCATGACTGGGTTTCTGGGCCATTCTGACCAACTGGGATACTGTTGGCCTCGTAATCAATAGGTGCTCGACTATGTCCTCCCACCCCACCCCCACCTTCCACTGTTCCTGCAGTACTGTGAAGGCCCATGGCTAGGTAATTCACAGCAGGTGACACCTCCTTCTTCCATCTACCCTGTAGAAGTCCTGCCCACCTGCCAAGGTTCAGCTCCACCTCTGTAATCATTTTGTATTAAATGGCCACACTCATTGCTGAATACCTTGAAACATCTGCTGTGTCTGTCGTGGTAGTGGAGTTGAAATGTATTTATACAACGCTCAGATGTACATTGAAATATCTTCTCTTTTATCTACAATCAAGTTTTCCTTCTGAGTCCCTGGACGTCAATAATGGCAGGCGGTTGCAAGGTTGGAAACACTATTTTGTCCAACGTAATAAACTAATAGGTTCTTTTGGGAAACCCATAGTCTCTTAAAGTCAAATGCCATCACTCTCGGAATGTGTCCCCATAACCCTCACTCCTCTGGAAGCTGGTATAATGCTGGAGCCTGGTGGGGATGTATTAGATACTGTCCAGCCACGACAGCAGGCCTGTCATGGCAGCACCTACTGTGAGGCAACGTAGTATTTTGCTCAGGCCGTTCTCCTCAGATTCCTCTCACTGATGGTCCTGCTTCCAGCGTCATTGGTGCTTACAGATTCCTATGAACAGAGCTGCTGCGGCAGCAACTAAAGCCAACACCCGTATCCTGAAGCCCCATGCCCCATCCCCATTCCCCACCCCCACCCCCATGTGCATCTCGCTCCAAGTCACATGCAGATGCATGGATACCTTCAAACTGTGCAAAAGAACTGAGGACATCTCAGAGAAGACAGGTATGAATGAAATTTGAATGAGAAAAAATGTTCTCTACAGGTTCATGTATTTAAAGACGTGGTCCCCAGTTGGTGATGCTGTTTGAGAAAGTTGTGGAACCTTTAGAAGGCGGTGGCTGACTGGAGGAAGTATGTCGCTCAGGGTGGGTTTCAGGAGTGAATAGCCTTGACCCACTTCAGTTTGTTCTCTGTGCTTCCAGTGTATGACAGGAGAGGTGACCCCTCAGCTTCCTGCTCCTGCTACCTGGTACCATCCACACCCTGCTGCTGTGGATTCTTACCCTAGAACCCTGGATGACAAAGAACCATCCAGTCCAAGTAGAACACTTGGTCTCCAGTTGGTGGCGCTGTTTAGTGATGTGGTATAGCATTGCTGAAGAAGTATGTCATTGGGGGTCACGGGGGCGGGGTGCGAGCCTTGAGAGTTCATACCCTCATCTCACTGCTGGTTCACTGTCTCTGGTTCATGTTTACACTGAAGATGCGCTCTCCCAACCTCCACACCTATCACTGACTGTCTTACCTTTCTTCCATGACAGGGATTCTCATGCCCTGGAACTGTAAGCCAGAACTTTCCTAAGTTGCTCTTGGTCATGGTGTTCTACCGCAGAAACGGAAAAGTAAATGGTGAAGGCAAGACTGAGGAACTGCTCCTATGTCATGAGCAGTGGGACGGAGGATACTCTTGCAAGGGTGGGACCCACTGTGTAGCTGTGAGCCGTCAGCGGTCTTAGATGCCAGCACAAAGGGAACGGGTGTGTTTGTTCTCCATGGATGTTGGAGGCAGAGCCCAGTGCCTTGGAGGGCTCCTCATATTTCTCATGCCAACAGCACTATCAACCTGCACTCAGAGCACTTTCTTGTGGGCCACACACACAGACACACACACACACACACACACACACACACACACACACACACACACACACACACACAATCTCGTGTAAGCCTTATGAGATGCCCAAGAAGTAGATTTTTTTTTAATATCCTCATTTTATAGCACAAGAATATGGAGCCCAAGGAGGGTTAATCCCAGCATTCCTGAGTAAGTTGCAGGACCAGGATTATTAGAGCCCGAAGTCTGGCTTTTACACAAATGGCTTAGATATTTTTGCTCAAATAAGAACAACACACCTAGGAGAGAGGGTAAACTGGAAGGCTAATCTAAAATTCAAGAAAACACTCATTTCAGCCCTAACAGAGTGTGAGGCTGGGCAAACATCACAGGTGTTGGCTTAGGATTCTTGGGAGGGAACTTCCTGCCGCCTTCACCTCCACCTTGTCAATGGTTAGCAGGACAATCTCTCCTGTCAGGCGTTGTTTTGTATGTTGGGGGTGGGGAGGCTCCTAAGGAAAACACTTGGACCTTAGCACTTTGAATAATGACCAGAGTGACAATGAAAGGAAAAGAAGCCACTTCCTGGGAGTCAACTGTAGAAAAATAATTTTATTTACTCCTGTAAATAAAGCAGTGCAGAGAGTAGTTTGAACCCACAGTATTGCGTTGCTCATTTATTTACTACGGTAGCAGCATACGGTGCACAGACACGCTGTTCTTTTTTACCCTCCTACACACCCACATCACACTGCACCACACTATACACATACACACACCCCTATACAGACACACACACACCCCTATACAGACACACACACACCCCTATACAGACACACACACACCCCTATACAGACACACACACACCATACACACACACACCACACACACACACACATCTATACAGACACACACCACATATACACCCCTATACACACACACACCCCTATACAGACACACACAGCACACATACCCCTATATAGACATACACCCCTATATAGACATACACACCCCTATATAGACACACATTCCTATATAGACACACACATACCACACACCCCTATACAGACATACCACACATACAAAGAACACACACACACACACACACACACACACACACACACACACACCCCTATACAGACACAGGCAGGCATAGGGGATGGTGAGGAACCTATGAACTAACATCTTGTTTCTCTGCGTATTCCATTGTTGCAGTCTATGCTAACGGTGATTCATGGGAAGAAGACTACACTTAAATTGCGAAGATTCTCTAGATGTTATTGCATGTATTATGACAGAAACATAAATGATACCCAATAATGTCATCAAACGATTTGGAAGCACTATGACCTCTAGAAAAATCCGCAGGGAAAGAAATGTAAACCAATGTGCAATGCTATCGCCTTCCCAATATATGCTGTTCCGTTTGTTTCAAGGCTCTTTCTATCTGCTGGGTTTGGGACTCAGAGAGCAATCTGCCAGTTGGGCCTCTGAGGAGCAGGATGTGGCAAGCAGAGGTACTGAAGCCTCATCAGCCAGTTCCCTGGTAAAAGGGGATGAAGAAAGACTAAAACTTTTAAAAATGTCTCTCCATGGGTGGGAATACGAACGCTTGGCAAGGCGGACTGTGGTTCCCAGAACAATCACCAAGAATGAAAGTCGGATGCCTCAGCTCACCTCCCTCCATGCCCCTGTTCTCAAAGTAATCCTTGAATTTGTTTGCTCTGGGTATGTTCTTGTTTAAACTTAAACAAAAAGACACCAAGGGCAAAGTCGGCATCCAGTTCACAAGACCTTTAAGGTATTTATCAGTATAACGCCTGGCCCCAGCCTTCCAGAACCAACTGTTGAAAGGGTGGTCTCTCAGCTGGAGAGGTCAGAGGTGCACAGTTCACCCACGAGGCTCGGGGTTGTTAGCCATCATAGGTGGGTCGTGGTCGGAGGCATCTGCAGCTGGAGGCACAGCTGGACTTGGGGTGGATGAGGCGGGGTCTGCCAAGACCCAGGCTGGTGCTGGAGAGGAGCCACTGGCTGCAGAGACACATACAAACAGAGTTGAGCATTTGAAAGAGGCCCATGCAAAATACCACACCAAGTCCCACCCAGGATCTAGTAAGCAGGAGGGGTGCTCCTTGGCGGGGTGCCCAAACTCTAGGTAGAGAGAAAACCTTGGACCCATTATCTAGGTTCGTTGAACTTTGCTGTTCCCTTCTATAAAATACCAGGTTGGAACAGCTGTGAAAAGATCCCTGGTGGTTCTCGTGGCCTACGGCTCTAAGTCGCTGTATATTTGCAAGGATTTTCAGGTAAAAAGTTGCTGTGATCAGTTTCATGAGCTAAGACCCTAGTCCCCTTCCCTTCCCCCATGATGTCAATATAATACCACCATAAATAGTGTCACACAGTCAGAGGAGGGCTAGTTTTATTTACATCCTCATCCCATTTGGATGATGTGTCAAATTCAGCCCAAGTTATTTTATTTAAATAATTGCACAACACAACTGAAAAAATACAATTGTTGCCTTTCCACAAAATTATTAGGTTTCAGTGGTTTTCAATATATCTTTAAAAGAGAAGATAATGACCCAGCTTTTAGAGGAGTGCATATCAAGTCTATGTCAGGAGCAATTTTCTTTTTTTTTCCACTTGTATCTTATGAGTGTTTTGCCAGTGCGTACGTTTTGTTCCGCTCGAGTGCCTGGTGCCTACAGAAGAGGGCACTGGATTCCCCGAAACTGTAGCTACAGATGGTTGTGAGCAGTCCTGTGGGTTTGGGGAACTGAACCCAGGTCTTCTGCAAGAGCAGCCAATGCTCTTAAAAACTAAGGCAATCTCTCTCCACCCGCCATGTCAGTGGTTTTCAAAGGGTAGTTGGTTTTTCCTTCCCAAGGACAGAGCCAGTCTGGAGACATTTCCACTTGTCACACTGGCCCCAGGACTGGGGATAGGATGATGGTATCTACTGAGTAGAAACCAAGAATCCTGTTAAGCCTCCTGCAGGACTCATGACATGCCTGCAGCTAGGAGGGACCAGCTCTGAATGCCGTCCATGCTGAAGTCCACAAAGCCTGCTGTATGAATTAAAACCCAGAGGTGCCCCAGGTGATGGTAAGCTCTGACCTTTAACAGCTGTGTGACTTAGGTGAGTTATCCACATGTCTCCAAGAAACAGAGAAAACGGGTGGCTCTGTGGCACGGCTTAAACGAGAAAATGCACTTACTTAAGAGGCTTAGAACAGTGTTTGGCAGGTGTAGGTATGCGGGAAGTGTTATTGGGGAAATGTGTTAAGATCTGTCCTTTTAGGTATTAAAGTATTTGTTTTCTGGATGCCTGCAGTCCCCTGTTTGACGCTCCAGGATAAAAACAACATGAACATCAAAGCCAGAAGAGAGTTGAATAGTGCTGATGTTTACCAGCTGGGTAGGTAATCTTGAGCCGGCTTTTAACTACTCCGAGCCTTAGTTTCTTTAGCTATAAAAATAGGGACAGTGACATCCAGAGCTGTGATGAATGGTTAGCTCAGTGGTCAAAGTCTGTGCAGACACAGCTGGTTTACCTGTCAGCAGTGATCTAAATTAAACTTGGTAGAGTTTTAGCTTTACTAACTTTGTAGAGAGCAGGGTGTGTGTATGTTTGTGTGTGTGTGTGTGTGTGTGTGACAGAGAGAGAGAGAGACTTTTATCTTATGTACCATTTTTATACCTATTTATTTATAATGCATATGTATAAGTGTGTGCACGCACCAGGCACATGTGGAGGTCAGAGAACAGATTGCAGGAGCCAGTTCTCTTCCAACACATGGGTCCAGGGATCGAATGCAGGGTTTCAGGATTGACAGCAAGCCTCTTTAGCTGCTAAGCCATCTTGATGGCTCTTTGGAGCCACTTTTAAAGGCCATTCTGAAATGTATGTACTATAGAAAGATGCCACTCTGTGCTGACAATCCAACTCTTCAATGCCTGTCTTTGTATTCCCCACCCCCGCCCCCAGGGCCACATCGGGAAATCGGGGCATGAGCTTCCTAGAGGGTTGGCTTTTCTGCGGATGCACAGGACTTCTCTTTAGGGCCTCTTTCAACACCCACAGGAGATGTGGAACCAGAGAGGAGGGGAGGGGGAGGGGGAGGGGAGAAGAGGGGAGGGGAGGGGAAGGGAAAGGAGGGGAGGGAAGAGGAGAGGCCAGGTGTTGTGGGATGGTGGAACATTACTAGGGCTATTATATGCTCAGAGGCAGCTGACCAAGTGAGGAGGTTCAAAGACCACTGTGCCACAGTCAGGAGGCTTAGTCTGGGTGTGTCTTCTTTACCTGCTGTTATCTACCCCTGGGCTAGATACTGACTTGCGGATAGTTCCTTCCTAATGGGTTAGAGTCACTGGTTCCTCTGTTTCCTCTCCTGGGAACAGAAGGACTTGGAGCAGCTGGTGTCTGGACCCCCTTTTGCCATAAGATTTGCCTTTCCGGTGACCTCTGTGGGAGTTAATACAACACTAAGGCATGGACTTTCAAGCTTAGGGAATGTCTAAGTCACCATGGTAACAAGATAAACCAGCAATGGGTTTTCCGATGAAAACAAAAAGTGCCAATGTGTTAATGTAGAAAGAATGCCTAATTAGCACTGCCACCACGTAATGCCCCTGGACCAGGACAGCAAGGAATGCTGCTGTTTCCACAGCAAGTTTGTTATTATCTTTGTGAGGGTTCTCTCCCTTCTGTTGGGGGGGGGGGGGAGGAGGGTCTGCAATCACTACATGAGCCCTCCTACTGCACGTCCTAATTTTAAAGTGGCCCCTTTGTTGCTGCTCGCCTGGAAGCCATGCTAATTTTATTATTGGGCTAGAATCGAGGTACCCAGGAATGTCATCAGGCTGCTTAAAAAAATTACAGAGTAATTCCTGAGCCAAAGAGGACTGATTTGTGGATTACTTGCTGGCTAGGGGATCATTTTCTGTACATTAGTGAGAATAAACAGGAGCTGGCACACACAGGACCCCAGGGCAGCCACTGCCTGTTTTTGTATGGCTCACGATCTAAGAATGGTTTTTACACTTTTAAAGGGGAGAACAACAAAAAAAAAATCAAAACAAGAATAAGATTTTGTGATGTGTGAAAGCATTTGAAATTCAAATGTGTCCACAGTACGATTTTATTAGAAGCCTAGCCATGAGAGGTGCTTCGGATTTCCAGGGACAGAGTAGAAAAGGCAGTGCAATTGTCATCTAACAGTGTGCTGCTGGGGGGTAGCTCGGATGTAGAGCACTTGCCGAATGTGCATGAAGCCCTTGAGTTCATCTTTAGCATTAAACTGGACTAGAGATGCTGGCCTATAAGCCCAGCATTTGGGAAGGAGAGGCAGGAGGTTCAGAGGTCAGGCTCTACTACAGGGCAAGCTTGAGGCTGGCAGGGACTTTGCCGACCCCTGTTACAGTCATTGCTTACATTTGGCTGCCAGCTGCCAGTTGATCAGATGTGGGTTGTAACAAAAAAATAAAATAAAATATGAGCGCGTATACTGAAGTGGCAGGCCACTGGGAAGAATGAGGGACACACAGGTGGTCCTGGAAATCTCACACCATGAGTGTTTGTCCTCAGGAGCCTGCTGAGTCCCGGACAGTACAAGATTCCTGTCACCAGGGGGTTTCTAAGCGCAGGTACTGGAAGGCACCAAATGCTGGGGAATAGGAGAGGTGGGGAAGACTCCTTGCTGCAAAAATCTCTGACTTCAAGACTATCAACTTTCTCCACGAGCACTCTGTGTGGCATTTCACTGTGCTTTTAGCGGAGGCCTCATTAGCTAGAAATGTAGGTGATAGGAACAGAGCAGAGAAAGGTTTAATTAGTCTTACTTAGATCATTTTACATTCTGTTAAAAACACACACACACACACACACACACACCAAGGCTAACCACAGCCTGAGGGATGAGTCAGTCAGTGTGGGGGGGTACATGGGCAGTGTGAGGACAGACTGGCCGGGACTTAGACTACACAGTCATCCCTGGGAGCTGGACGCGCCACACATCGTGCTTTATGCGGTGTATTCTTTAGACATCAAGTTTAGAGTCCTGCTGCAGATGGAGCTTTGTCTTTTTTTTTTTTTTTTTTTTTTTTCTGAAATGAACAAGACCAGACGGTTTCAGAGTTCAGATTTGGGGCTTAAATTAGACTATGCCTAATGGAGTATCTTATGGCCTCAAGTCAAAATGTGAAATCCATTGTTTCATATATACTCCTTATGTGCATAAATTGAAAGGTAACTTCATATGCTATTTTTAGTGCCTCTGCATTTTGACTGCGACCTGTTACGTGAAGTCAGGTGTAGAATTTTCTTCTTGTGGCTTTGTGCTGGCACTCAAGATTCAGGATTTAAGAACCCAGGACTTAACAGAGGTGAACACTAGCAGGAAACCACTGAAATGTAAATATATATATCTCCTCAAGATTTAGTGTCGTCCTGACTCTGTTTTCAAATGTCAATTTTTCAAAAGGAGGACTCTTTCTTTGAAATGGCACTTCTGCTTTCTCTTCCTATTGTCTTTTTTTTTTTTTTTCCAGAGCTGGGGACTGAACCCAGGGCCTTGCGCTTGCTAGGCAAGCACTCTATCACTGAGCTAAATCCCCAACCCCCCTATTGTCTTTTTGTTTTGTTCTGTTTTTTTCTCCTCCCTTCAGGCAAGCAGTCAGGCTCCAGGCTTCTTTTGTTTGAGGGATGTTTGCAGCAGACACAGGTGGAGGTTTACTCTGGACTTACTTTACTTTGGGATATTTGGGGTTTCAAAATGGCTGCTGCTCCATTAAGGTAATTAGGCTTGATGTCTGTGGTACGAGTGGGAAGTGATGCTTTTGCAACAATCTCAAGCAGTGAAATAAAGCTCTTTCTGGAGTCTGAGAGGGGGACTGAACTGTCTGTGGATTGTTCTGACAAAGTGCACCCCTCCTTTCCCTAGGAGCAATCAAGTAATTCCAGGGACATTCTTTCTCTGAGAAGCACTAGTCTCCTAAAAGATGTGGCTGCTTTGAGGAAGCAAGTAACCATAAACGATAATGGCAGTAAGAGATGTGCAGTGCGTGTCCCTTATCTTGTTACTTGTGATGGATTGGTTACACATTCATTTAAATGCTTCTAAAGTAAAAGTCCCACAGCATAGCAAAAGCATGCTAGGTTTTGTTTAACTCTAACAGAGGCAAATAAATGAGTCTTGTTAAGTATGATCACCTCCTTGTGGCAAAATTCTCTAGTTGCAGGCAAAATGCCCCACAGGACAGGATGGACTCTTTAACAGCTACCAGCTTATATACACCAAGTCATCTCATTTGGTTCTCTCAGCTACAGAAAGAAGTAAGCAAAATATTCTTTCTTCCATTTTATAGAACAAATGGAGGCACAAGCAAGCTTCTCCCTTGGTCAGCATTGTTCCACAAGTAACAACAGGGTCAGAATCTTAGCAGGTCCCTTCCCCATTTCTGGAGGGGCTAACTCCTGTCCTGCACCACCGAACACGAGACCATTTCATGTGGCAAAGGCTGTGGCAGGTTGTCTCTGTGTCAGAGGGCATCATACAAACTTGGGAGGAAAATGAGACTGGCTGGAGCTGAACACACAACAGATGTGAACAACTTCCTGATGAACCATTAAAATGTAAAATCAATTGATTAAAAAACAAACTCTAAAATCCTGGATGAATAAGAACTTCAATTTCTAGGAACATTCCTTGCCCCATGCTGTTTTGGGGAAGCTCCCAGCTTTCAAGTCCATGCATTCTTGACTCACTACTAACCAGCACCACTCCCTCATCTACCACAAGTACCAGTAATCCACACCCCCAATTCCTGTGGTGCCAGGAAGGAACATGTGGGTTCCATCAGCTCTCCAAGGATATGCCAGTGGCAGAGGCTTTAGTCTCCAGGGAGCCCACTCTTCTGGGCCCCTATCATTCTGCCCATCACCTCTTTAGTCACTTGCTCTTCTGGGTTGACCAATCTTATTTCAAAATGGCTGAAGTGCTTTTACTCTGAACACGGACTTTAGACATCAGTAAAAGGAATGAGAGAGACACTTCCACTCTCTGCATGAGTTCACATGGGGCTGGTGGGGCTGCTGTGGGCAGGCACATTCTGGAAGCAGTGAGCCTCCCCTTTTTATTCTTGCCATGCCTGGTCTAAGCACATTTTACAGGCCGGTAGTGTGGGCATGACCCCAGAGGCTTGCTGCAAATGTCTAATCTAGGCTCATTCCATCAGAATCCTCATGGGGTCTGATTCCTGTGTGATTCACGTGCCCAGTAAAACTAAGACACAGTAGGCTAGAACTTACATATAGAAACGTTATTTTTTAATAAGTTATTTTCTTTTAATTATCCATTATAGTGCGTTTAAGGCAATATGTGTGTGGGCAGGTTGATTATGAATTTTATTTCAAGATACTAAAACCAATTAGGAAAGATTCCTCCTGCGAAAGGGGTAATTAGTTTGAGGTAGACATTTTAAAGTGTGGAGGTTTTGAAAGCACATTTTTAGTTTCTAATTTACATCCCTCTTGGCCTCACTTCCTTAGTTGAACAGGGCAGTTCACCTCTCCCGCCTCAGTTTCATTGTCTGTAACATGCTACAAGGAGAATTAAGTTCTTTTAAAAGATCTCATCCCAACTAAATCTTCTGTGGCCATCAAGAAGAAAGGGGGGCGGGGTATACTGGAAAAAGCAAAGAAAAAAATTTGAAAAGTGAGGGAAAGAGAATGACAGAGTGGCCCAGGGAGACAGGGCAGGGAAATATATGTGGCATATGAAGGGGCAGGAGGGACAGGGAGATGAGAATGCTGATGGCTGACAATGAAGACCGGAAGAAGCCAGGATCTGATAGAGGAGCTCCCACCTGCCCATGAATTTTCATGGCCACCAGCTGGCTACAACCATCAAGGCAATTTTCAGCAACCTTAACAGAGCTGCATTCACAACAGCGTTTCCACAGAGTAAAAATGACAAAGATAATTTGAAATGGAAAACACTGACAGGATACAAAATAAATGTGCCCTACCTGGTAGCACACTCGGGGACCAGACAGAATGCGCCCCAGGGAGATTTATGCCGGTGCAGAGGACGAGGCCTCCAGCCTGCCAGGGCTATGGAGGGCAGCCCGCACCTCCTTGGAGAAATGAGAGGAAGACTCTGCATTCGCCAGCGCTCCTCTCCAGAGAGAGGCCAGCCCACTCCTCTCACTTTTGATTATCTGTTACACAAATAACAGCCATGCGAACACTCCGCTGCCTTCCGCCCCTAATTGCCCATTTGTAAGTGTTTCTGTTGGTCTTTGTGATCTGCTTCCTTTCCTTGTTGCCATTGGTGAAAATCTGTCGCTTTCCACCAAGAGATGTTTGTGGGTTTGAGCCTCTGCTGAGTGTGAAATATTAATGTAAATGGTAAAATTTGGGCCATCTTTAACCCTAGAAAGACAAATAAAGTAGCTAACATCCATTGAGAGGGCTTAATGTGCTACTTAAGTAAAACAGCTCTCATTTAACCAGTGTCACCATTAGGATAGGCATCTTATATGCATTTTTTAAAACAATTCCCCTCATTTTACATCTTTTAGAAGTTATATTAGACTCTCTCTAGATTGATGAGAAACTGGGAGATCAGAAAGGTTGAGTAACTTGTACTAAGTCACACAGCTACCAAGTGGCTAAGTCTGGAGTCTAAGCCCAAACAGAACAGATGAGAGAGTGCTTACTCCGTTAACTACTTCCTATGCTAGCTTGAAAAAGAACCATGTCTAGCAAGAACCAAAGTGGCCTTTCTAAGTTAGCTAGGAACACTTATGCACTATAAATATTAGTTTATTCTCTCACACTTTTGACTGTATGACTGGAATGACTGGGAATACTTCACACAGTAGCTGTGTTTAAAATGGGGGTTTCAAGCTTATATAGGGGAAAAGAAAATACTTTAGTTTGTTTTCGTTTTTTTAAGCTCAAAAGATAAACCAATAAATCACCATTTTTATTTAAGATTTGTAATAGTCTAAGGCTCCCTGACAGTTGGGGACTGGGGGGCACCATAAGGACTCCTTTGTACCATGAACGGCCATGCTCAAGAAATGAAGCATGACCAAGATTATGAGGAGAGAGTGTGCCACTTGATGGGAGAGAAAAAGAAGCTCCTCTGTCCTTCCCTCCTGCCGTGGTTTTGAAGGAAGCTTTACCTGAGACACACTGGAGATAAAGCACCATCCAGGCGATCACCACAGACAGCAGGAAGGTCCCCAGGAAGTAGATCTGCAGACATTTGGAGCATGCGTCAGATGACTGTGGGAGAGCGGAGCTGGTAGGGCTGGGGGAGGATACTCACCAGGGTGGAGTGCATAAGGGCACCGCAGAGAAGCCGCAGGTGAAGGTAGAGCAAAGCCAGGGAGCAGGGGCTCAGGGATTCCTCGTTACCGAGACTCCAGCACCTGCAACAAAGCCCAGGGGAACTGGTGTCACTGCCTTTGGTGGCACCAACCATGACCGGTGCCCTCATCCCCACAGGTGTTTGCTCTGCATACCCAAACTCCCTCAAGATGATGATGGAGAATGAAACTAATCACTTCTAAGCACCGTAGGCCTGACTTAGTGTTTGGAGATCCTAGCAGAAACTTCTGGAAAGGTCATACCTCATTCTTAAGGAAGGCCCTGGGCATAGGGTTTACTGAAACAAATATTTCTGAGCGTCTGTACAAAGTCCAGGTGTAGGATGGCCTCCTTATCTTCTAGAAAAGCTAACTAGGTGAGGTGTTTTTGATTTTGTTTTCTCCATTGGGTTTTTTTGGTGGTTGTTACTGTTGTTGTTTTGTCCACTCTTGTAGAAAATCTTGGTGAGCACTTGAACTTCAGATCTAGAACATTCTATGACAAACCAGGTGCTCAATGGAAAGAGAAGAGCACCTGGGCTTAGCTGAAGGCTCTCTGACAGAAGCAATTCTGGCAATACTTTCTACCATTCGACATCCCAAAAGTGGGGTGAGCTAACTTGAAGTAAGGCCAAAGCATCACCCACTTGCCCCCTCCCTGCCTTCCATAGGATTAGAGTGGCTCAGAGCTCACCTTTCGTACAGCTCCCGGAGTATGGAGGTGTTACTGGGATGGAGTGATGGGTCGATTTCCAAGAACTCCAGAATGTGGTGTGGGATGACAGCACCTTCCTCTATCAGTGCAGCAAGGTTGAAAAATCCCTAAAAAATGAGAAAAGTCGAACTCAGTAACTCCTGAAATACCCCCCACCACACACACACACCCTTCATCAAGATATAAACTTTTACAACCTCTAATTTTTTTCCCACGGTCCCTAGACCCAGATGGTTTTGTCATGTTCATTGATGAATTGTTCCCCTAAATATATGCATCTGAGAAATTTATTTGCAGGAAAGTGGGGAGGTTTTCAAAGAACACTACAACCCATCTGCTCAAATGCCAGGAAAGTGAGCCAACTTTCCCTTCTCCAGAGCCCACACAGAACTTGGGGAAATGAGTTCTTGTATCATCAGTGAAGCCATGCCTTTTATAACCATTAGCCTACTGGACACCTAATAAGATAAACAATATATGAGCACATGATTGAGATGTTCTAGGTAAGTATGGAAACCCTCCCATGATTCTTCTTGGTGCAAATCTCAACTATGGGGAATTTTCCCACCTCTTCCTTCTATATTTTGTTCCCAACGCTCAGAGCAGGACCTATCTTTTGGACTATGTAGTTCTAATAAAAGAATGTCATTCAAGAGCCAGATGGTAGGGATGTGTCTAAAACATGGGTACCAGTAAACTATCAGAAAGAGACAACCCCTTCAACATGAGGGTATGTGGCCAGACTAGGATGCCCCCGAAGTAAATGGCCTTTACGACTAGAGATCCACAGAGACAAACTGGTGTTGTCCTTCAAAGAATGTCTGGTCACATTTTAATGGCCTCCCTTTGACATTGTATTTCAATGGTCACTGGTAATAACTAATAGGCCATAAAGATGCACCATGTTGCACATACCAGGACACACCAGCCCATGCAGTCATGGTCGACACAATAGCAGCTAACTTGGGAGGACCTGCTGTGTGGGAGGCAGTGCTCTGCTTTATAAACATTCACGTAATCTCATAAGGTGACTCCATTTAGGTCCTTTTCTCACCCTCCCTATTTTGGCACAGAGAAGTTAAGGGATGTGCTCGAGTCACCCAGCTGCAAAATGGCAGATCTAGGATTCAAATGAGAGAGGACAGGGTCCAGGGACTCCACTCAACCTTCAGCACACAACCTCTAAATTGAGTGCGATGTGTCTTTAAGATGCACACACACATTCAGCAGAGCGCACACCATTCTCCTGGCTTTGAAAGGAACTCTTAAAATTTGAAGTGTTAGAAGAAAAGAGAGAAAGTGGTTATAAAACCGTAAGGACTCTGATCAATGGGGAAATGAGATCAAAATAAGTGGTAAGTAAGTAGACTAGGGGAATGAGCGTTTGTATGCAGCTCAGTGGCTTATGGTTCATTATCAAGTAGGCGACTTTATAAAGAACTAATTATGACTTGAGTTTTTAAAACTATCAAAGGACCAAGAGATAAAGAACCGGGCAGAGAACAAGAATAAAGAATTCACATAAAGAAGATATGAAAAGCAGTTCATCGTCAACAAGTGGAGATGAAATGGCCCTCTTTACCAGGCATTACATAAAAAGCAATTTGAAATGAGAGTCAAGTGTCAGCCTGTAGTTATGAAGTTAACAGAATTAAACTACCCAAGTCAGCAAGGTTTCTGTTGTTGTCCTCTGCTTATCTGCTGCTCCCTGAGATGAAAATATAAACCAGCAATATCCTACCGTGTAGTCAGAAAACCATTGACACTCCATAACAGGGTCTCTCAGCAGAGAGGTATTCAAATGAGGGGGAGAGGGGGAGACCCAAAACTATTCATTACAGCCAGAGAGGAGGCACTCCCCTTCTCCACCAGGAGATTCCCAATCCCAAGAAAGCAAGAATAGTGGGTTGTCTGTCCCCCGCCACCCCATGAAAGAGTAAGCGAGCAATCATAATGAGCGCCAATGAGAGAGGCTGTGTACCAGAAGGTGCAGTGCATCAGTCAACAACGAGGTGATGTAACAGACACATCTGATGAGCAGGACTGGAGGGGGACATGAAGACAGTGTGAAGAAGTGGAAGGCAGCCATAGTCTCCAGAGAGAAGACTCGATGGGTAAATGTATCAGGATGTTACCAATCCTGATAACCTGAGTTTGATCCCCAGAACCGACATGGGGAAAGAAGAGGACCATCTCCCTTAAAGTTGTCCTCTGCCCTCTGCATGCATGCTATGACATGCTTGCCCCCTCCCATAAACAAACAAACAAACAAACAAACAAATAAATATTAAGAAATAAAAGGCCCTCCATGGAACTGTAGATACATTTATTGTTTTCACTGTCTTTTTGTTTTTTGGTTGGTTGTTTTTGTTGTTGTTTGTTTGTTTGCTTTGTTTTTGCCTTTAAAGATTAAATTTTACTGGTTTTAAAACACAGTTTTTCTTTAAACAAATAAACAAACAAGAATAAAACTGAAAGACAAGCTAGCAGGCCTGATTTTAAACAATGGCTGATAGCCAAGTGAGAGTGTTTGTTTAGCAGATCTTGGAAAAGTAATATTTGATACATCATGTTCATTAAGTGTACTTGGCATGGGATCAGAGCTTTGTAACAGACATCTCACTCAGTACTCACTTCCTGTGGGGGAAGGGTTATAATGACCACAGTTGACAGGTGGGAGAATAGAGAGCTGAGGGTCTAGTGACCTGTCATGTGAGAGTATCTCAGTGGGAGAGAGGCAGGACTTTTAACCTGGGCCCCCGACTTTACTGATATAATGCCTCTATGACATAAGAAAAAGAAAAAGGCTGTGACAGAAATAAACTTCAAACTTTGCTCTGTGACCACAAACCAGCCACCCACACAAGCAGGCAGCAACCTTCTATTCCTTCATTATAGAAAAGAACCCGAGATCTTTCCATAATTTCAATTATGAAGCCAAAGGGGGAGGAGAAAAAGAAATATCATTAGACACTGTTAGTAATTGTGGCACACAAGATCTCCTAAATTTCTTAGGAAAAATTGAAGGTAAGCAAAATCCTTGAATAGTTTTCAGCTATCTCTCTGAGATATTTATGAGTTAGAAATACAAAATATTAACTTTACAGAAATCACCTGCTGTGAATTCAATGTGAAATGTTCCCACAGGGTCATGTCCTTGAACACCAACTGGTAGAGCTGTTCGGAAAGGTTGTAGGCCCACTGGAGGAAGTGGGCCAGGGGAACTGGTCTTCATACTCTACAGCCCAGGCTCCCTTCCTGTTCACTTTCTGCCTTCAGAGTGTAATAAGCCAACTCCTATTTCCCCAGCATGCCTCCCTTCCTTCTTGTCACATAGAGGAAAGCCAAAACCCTTTCTCCCTTAAATTGCTTTTGGTTACGGTATTTTGTCACACCAGATAGCTAAAATAAGTTTGCCACTGATAAGGCATTCTGACTGTATGCATTCCTGATACCATGCTTAGGGTATTAACTTCTGCAGTGCCTTCCACCAAGACAAGACCTTCCTGTGTAGCCTAAGCTGGTTTAAAACGCACAACCCTCCTGCCTCTGCCTCCTGGGTGCACTAAGTACTTTCCATGTTATTCTTGTCCCACAAACATAACCTCAATAGAATCATTAGAAAACAAGAAACAGACCCAAAGAGAGGGCTGTCCTACAAACTATCTACCCGGAGTCTTCAGAAACTCAAGGTCATGAAGACACAGGACCGAGGAATTGTCACAGCTTGGAGATTGGAAAGAAAGACAACATCTTCATGTCATGTGGGATCCTGCTTGAGATTCTAGAACAGAAAAGGGATACTGTGGGAAACAGGGGAAACGTAAATCAAGACTGGAGTTAGGTAATGCTACTGCCCTCTGTTAATGTCTTCAGTCAACGGGAACTGTGCCTGTAAGAGGTAAACATTAGGGAAGCTGGATGCACGGTGGACTCTCTGGGTTCTTCGTATAAGCTTTCTTTAAACCTGAAATTTACAAAGATAAGGTTCCAAAAAAGGTCCCAGGGGATCATGTCCCATCACTTAAGTCTTGGCTCAGTGTATGAGCAAGCCACTTCCTCCTGTGTGCTTCTAGGGTCTTGAGGAGTTTCTACCCCGTGAGTTAGTATTATGGAACATGGTAGAAATACTGTAGGTTTCCAGCAGAGATGTGGCCTTGGCTATTTTGCTTATAATCTGTTATTTGGCTTTGGGAAATTTATTACTTTGACCTATGTCTGGGTGAAAAAACAGTGTGAAAATTTCAGCTGTGCAGGATTGGTGTGAGATTGGCCTGGGGGAACACAGTCAATACTCTGTTCAAGATTCATCATAGAACTGTGGGAAGGGTGTGTGGCAAGGAGGACAGATGACATCCAGTCATGCTCCTGAAGCCACAGAACAGGCTGGTAGGTCCAGGGCCTCGAGAGACAGTTACTGATGCTTACCTGGGAGTCTCCATCCAGGGCTGCTTGGGCGTACATCTGCACAGACAGCTCCAGATCTTGGGACTGGTTTTGGTGGCCATAGTAGTAAAGGTCTCCCATTTTCAAATATGCTGTAGAACACAACCATGTATCTATTTGTCGGATGGTTTTATTTCCAGGGGTATCTAATCTGTTTCTCATAGGCTGCGAGAGCATATACACTTATTTGGGGTTATATTGTGATATGACATTATCATCTAAGATCTCAGAATCTAGAACCATGCAATCAAGTTACAAAAATTTTGCAAAAACATCCACAATAGTGGATTGGTGTGGTGGTACACACTTTAACCCAGCACTTGGGAGGCAGAAACAGGAAGATCTCTGTGAGTTTGAGACCAGCCTGGTCTACAGAGTGAGTTCCAAAACTGGCCAGAATTGCATAGTGAGACACTGTCTCAAACAAACAAACAAAGAAGAATAAAACAAACAAACCCCAAAAGGTCATATCATTTTTAAAAAGTTTGATTCTGATTTGGCTCTATTTTATACTCTCTTGGGTCACAAGTGGACACCCCTGTTTTAGACCAACATGTTAAATCACTGATATTTCCTATTATAATATGTTTATACAGGCTTGTAAATCACTGTTCTAGCTTTAAATGTCAACCTCTAATTGTAAAATTGCCACAACCTAAAGTCATCTGAAAGGAAAATCTCAGCTGATAAATTGCCTAGGTCAATCAATAATTGGTTCAGGGGTGTTGGGTCCACTGTGGGTGACACCATCCCTAGGCAGTCCATAAGCCTACAGATGAGAATACCAGGGAACAAACCAGCAAGCCAGCTCCCACAACAACTTACCTCATTGATGCCATGTGACCTGGAAATATATGCCAAATAAATACTTCCTTCCCCAAGTTGCTTTCAACTGGGGTGTTTCTGTCACAGCAACAAGGAAAGTAGAACGAACATTTTTATGTTTTCCTTGGTGGAAGTCTTATGCCCAGAGTGCCTCCATCTGTAGCCATGCGGTATTTCCCTATTGGCTCCCTGAACAGATCCGCTGGGAGAATCTCCATCAGCAGACTTATAACCCATCCATTGAGGTTGCCTCTGACACCGTGTCACAGCTGCAGTGCTGTGCTGCCTGTCCTGCATCTTTTGACTTTCTCTCAGCCATGTAGTTCATCTTCCTAGATGTATAGCTATAACTCAATGTTAAAAGGGAAATGCAGGATCCATCTCTGAAGGCTGCACAGGGGACATTCACCATGTGGAATTCGTGGGTGCTGGTGTTGGAAGAGCATAGGGGTGAATGGGAAATAGGAGATGATTCAGAGAGCAGCATTTAGGAAGCAGATGTCATCTTTAGGGTACAAGAGGATAGTATCAAAAGACAGTTGTGATGCTGTCAGGGCATCATGGTCCTCTGTGAGCTGAGACCAAAGATAACAGAGATGCACGGGGGAGGCTAGAACACTGAGGGCTACTGCCAGAAGCTAAGGGCAAAGAACAAGATGGGGGTGAACCTGAGGTTCTCCCCTCCTCCCGAGACGCAATCTTCCAACAATGCCTCCAATTGGTAGACATTCACCCAAATGTCCTGAGCAATGGAGTCTGGGCACAGTAGCTCCTGGAAGCTGCCCTCTACCCAGAGACCAGAGTGGAGAGTCCAGGAGCCCCTCTGTGAGCACAAAGACAAAGGACTAGGCCAGGGAACCACATCATAACAGCAAATGTCTTGGTTTGGAAGAAGTTGTCAGTTTGCAGGAAGTACACAGCAGGGGGTTGACAGCAGTTTAGCCATGACCTTAATAGCAGACATTTTTCACTTTCTCCCCTAATTGTTTAGAAATATCACACTCTGTGTCAAACTGTTAGATGGTCCCTGTTACTAAAACCTCCCCCAACCCTCCAGTTTAGCACCTGTTTTTCTATACATACCAAATGAAGGAGCATCGATTTGAAAAACAGAGAAATTATAGTATCGCCAAACACAATTAATGCCCAAGTATCTCCCAGCCAGGTCCTAGGAGGCAAAGGAGAGAGAAAGTTAATTCACTAATATTTCGGCCCAGTGACTAATTTGGCCCCGGTAAAACTCAATTCATTATCTTTAACCTCATAGCTTCTACTGAGAGAAGAATAGATTACATTACTTACTGGCCGCTCCTCGCAGATGTGTGCTAAATTTGTCTGTGACACTTCAATTCCAGTTTCTGCTGCTAAAACATAATACAGCAAAGCCTCGTGCCTAAAAATAGATGATTAATAATAAATTTCATATAGTGGCTCTTACTAATACTCAAAGAGCTTTATATTCAGACATAAGAGGGCACAAAATAAGCAGTTTTTTAAAACCACAAAATCATGAGTTTTTTTCCCCCTTTAAATAAATACTGTTGTTAAAAATACTGCCTGCACTGATTTATTTTCTCTTAAAAGCTGAAGGAACAGATAAGGCCGGGAGTGCTTGATGCAACAGCTACCTCTACTGGTTGAAAAGGCATGTGGCCATGCTGGCTGGGGACTTTCTTCAGGTCCTAGGTCCCTGAAGCCTTCCTTCATCATTTAGGATGAGTGGTATTGAGAAAAATCCCAGAGCTTTACAGCCTGAAAGGCTTTCTGGGGCTTAGAGTTCTAACAAGCTTAATTAATCTGGGCTTTTGTTGTGCATTAGAAGTTTGACAAAAGTAGGCAGGTTTACAAGTGCTTGAGCGTTGTCAAAATACACAAGAAAATAGATGGTGAACACAGTAAATAACTTTCTAGGATTTCTGCAGGGGATTGTCACAAGGCCTGGGGCTATACATCCTACATCAGTGGTCCTACATCCACTGGGAGAGGGAGGGCAATGAACCCAATGGCTCTGGAGGATGAGGTCGTCATGCCAACCCAAAAAGCATCAGTAATATATGTACCACATGGTCACATATACCACCTATACACCTCACCCGTGGGGTTTACTCTAAAGGGAAAAAGCAGAGCTATGTACAAGGACTTCATAGTCATGGAGTTTGTGGGAGGGCTGCTCATATAAACCATAAGAAAGAAAACAGGAAACAAACATCTAACAACTAGTGAGTGGTACAGATACTCCATGTGTAGCTGCTTTCAGATGTGGCCATTCAGAACAGCACAAGATGGTGGCTGGTGCCTGCCCATAATCTCAGCACTTGCAAGGCAGAAGGTGGGGGTGGGGATTCATAGTTCAAGGTCATTCTTGGTTACCCAATATGTTAAAGGCCAGTCTGAGTGATATGAGACCTTGCCTTAAAAAACAAACAAACCTGGGGTCTGGGCTTGAAGCTCAATTGTTAGAGTGCTTGACTACCAAACACAAAGGTCTGGGTTGCAAAAAACAAAAAATAACAATAACCAGAAAGCATGTGTTTGCACTCATGCACACATGCAAATGCACACACAGAAGACAAAACTCTTCTGCCCAACACTAAATTATCTCTCCTTATCTATCTCAGTTGGTGAGAGTGCATGTAATTTTCATTTTTTTCTTTTTAATTACCTGCTTCCTTAATTATGTATATGACCCAATTTATGAGTAAAAATGAATCATAAGTAGTTGTTTCAGAAGCTTATTCTTCACTCAGAGCTGTTGGTATTGGTGACACTTCCTTCATTTTAGCTCTACTATGGAAGTGGATGGGGGAGGGGAGAGTATGGGTGAGACAAAGCCAGGTAAGCAGACTAAAGTCATGTCTGTGACACAGCTTTGGGTCATCATGTCTTGGGACAAAGAGGTGTTAGGAGGTCAAATTAGGGTGGTTAGAACTTCAATCAGACACATGTGGGCCATGGGCCCTGTGACTAAACAAGGAGTTAATTCTTAGCTATAAGAGACCCAAGAGAGCAGACCTATTAGCTGTGACTCATGCTAAAGAGAGACAAGGTCAGCTAAGCAGTGTCCCCTGCAAAGACAAGAAACAAGCAGGCAACTGGATGGCAAATACCACAAAGGCCGCAACACGATGCTTTGGTATCAGATTCCCCAGAACAGAGCTGCCCCAGAGAGCATATCATGTCAGTGGAACTCAGCAGAAAGCTACCTCCTTCAGTAACAAGGTTCTATTCTTACATATTGTCTGTCTGTCTGTCTGTCTGTCTGTCTTCGTTTTAAGATAGGGTTTTATGTATCTGTACACCAGGCTGGCCTGAACTTATTCTGTAGCTGAGGGTGACCTTGTCTCCTTTTTTCACTTCCCAAGTACTGAAATTACAGGGCTGTATCCCCGCCACTGGTGCTGGGGCCCAAGGCCAGGGCTTTAGTATGCTAGGCAAGCACTCTACCAACTCGGTTACAACCTTAGCCCTCTCAACATCTCAAATTGCTTCAGAGACACTTGGGTTGTACTCATGCCTTGGTTTCCACCCAAAAGGCACAAGAACCTGGTGAGGTACCACACGCCTTTAGTCCCAGCACTCTGGAGGAGACAGAGGCTGGAGGATATCTGAGTTTGAAGCCAGTTTGGTCTACATGAGGAGCTCCAAGACAGCTAGGACTACAGAAGAAAGAGGAGGAAGGAGGGAGAGAAGGAGAAAGAGGAGGAGGAAGAGGAGGAAGGAGGAAGAAGGAAGGAAGAAGAGAAAGAAGAAGGTGAGGAGGAAGAGGGGGAAGGAGGAAGAAGGAAGGAAGAAGAGAAAGAAGAAGGTGAGGAGGAAGAGGGGGAAGGAGGAGGAAGGAAGAAGAGAAAGAAGAAGGTGAGGAGGAGGAGGAAGGAGGAGGAGGAGGAGGAGGAGGAAGAAGGAGCAGTAGCAGCAGCAGTAGCACAAGGGAAGGACATGATATTGATTTTCAATCCAAGGTCAAGATCTGGGCCATGAAGAGATGGAATGTGGTTGACATTAAAACATAATGTTATGAGCTTCTCTTGTGCAAGAGAAACTTCAGCCGGTTGTGAGAACTGAGTGAGAGGTGAGCTTAAGATTGACATTCTACATAAGAGCAGACCTAGAAGAAGGCTTCTAATAGTACCTCATCTCTCAGGTTACCTTGGTGATGGGGGAGAAAGGAGACTTCTGTTGTCCAATTATTATATAAATAAACCAAGAGGGAAGTTTACAGGACTCTGAAGCATTTCCATCAAGGAAGAACTGAAATCCATCAAAATGAGATGTCTAAAAGCATCTAGGCAATATAGGTGCTCAACAGAATTCACCTCATCTTCCCTCCAGCAGAACCAATCACCTGATGCCTGTGTAAGGGATGAGTCACTCCAGGCTAACCTTCTCCACTTACTAAAATGTTGGAAGGGCTGAGGAGACAGCTCAGTGAGGAAAGGGCTAGCTGTGCACTCATTAGGACCTGAGTTCAGATTCCCTGTGTCTACCTAAAAAGCCAGGCATGACAGTATGTGTTTGTAACCCTAGAGCTTGTGAGGATTGGGGTGGGAGAGAACGAATACAGGCAGATCTCAGGGACTTGCTGGGCAGACAGCCCAGGTGAGATGAAGAACTCCAGGTTCGGTCAGCAGAACCCAAGAAATAAGGCGGAGAACAAGAGATCACTAGAAGAAGCACCTCATTTCCACCTCTGACCTCCACATAACACACACACACACACACACACACACACACACACACACACACACACACACACACACACACACAGACCTTTCTACATGTAACCTCCCAGCACTCAGTTGACAATCTCAACCGACATCATGTGGAAGCATTATTTACAGATATCTCTACTCCTGCACTCTGAGACAAGCTTTTGCTCCTCTTCAGAATCCAAAAGGCAGACTTCAAAGCTCCCCTGTTCTTCCGTTGAAGTCCCTCAAGATTGAAAAGGGCAACTAGAATTCCCATGCATCAAAGCACAACTCTTCCGGGACAGTCACTGTGACAGAGAGAGCGGTGGGCACGAACAAGAAGGGATTCACAGACAATGGACTGAGACAGTTTCTATCCTCTCGCCTCAGACTGGCATAAAGAGTTCTTAGCACTTTCCTGATGATGCATCTTCATAACGGCTTATTTGAACACCTGCTGTGAATGACGGGCTTGAGCATCTCTGAGTGGCTTCTCCAACAATTATACTATTTCCTCTGTGCTCTTTTGTGCTAATGCCTGAAGCAGCTCAGACAAGATGAAGGGGAAATAATAGTAATAATAAACCAAACCAAAAACCCAACACTTAGAGTCTCCGGTGGAATTCTTCAGCTTGGCGTGCTTCTCTGCCAGGAGCAAGGCAACCGTGTACTGGCTAACCTCTAGGGCTAAGTTTGTGGGGTACATTGATGACAAAGGGCAGTCAAACTCAAAGATAAAACAACACAAATAAAGCGGACAGAAATGGAACATGACAGCTGGCCCATCCTTGCTAACTCCTTCCAGTGTCCGAGGACCGCCTCGGGCATGACAACATTATCTTCCGAGTTGTGCCACTGCAGCAAAGCCCGTTTCTCCATCACAGTCTTCTCTTGGAGAATCCCACATAAATCTTAGAACAACAGAAAAAGCCACAAGCACATCAAACTGACACAGGCAATTTGGAAATAACATCCAGAGGCTGGGGACATTGATGGATGCCTTAGTTCTATTACAGCAAAATAGAAGGCATCTCACAGTCGGGGGTTGGGGCAAACACTGTCTATTTCCTGTTTACCTGTGGGGAGGGCTGGGAAGCTGGGAGAGCAGGAAACCTTAGAAGCACTTTGCTCCAAATATATTTTGACAAAGATCCTCCCACTGTGAAGGAGATAGATGATATTTTTTCCTGTCAGACTGAGGCCTCAAATCCAGACTGATTGCATCAGCCATACTGGCAAGGGCGAGGGGGAACAGAGACGCGTAGATGAGGGCAGGACAGCAAAGGGAAACCATTTGGGGAGGCAAGTAGCATTGCTATGTGAGGCTGGACAGGTAACGGATACCTCTGCAGAGGTGCAGGGACCCCACTGGCAAGTTTCAAGCCACACGGGGTTTCAAGACAACAAAAAGGAAAGACAAACATGCATTAACAAGACAGCCTTGGTGAGTGACAGCTGTGGATGCGCCACAGTGCTATCTAGAGGCAGGAATCGAACTGTAGAGACATGCCCGCTTGGAAAAGCGGTGGAAGACTATATAATGATCTTAGTAATATTAAGGTCGGAAGTAGGCCAAACTAAACCCACTGCATACAAACATCCATGGACAGAAGAGTCTAAAAGCAAACAAGAGGTGGGTGCATAAGAAGATCCAGCCAAGGGGTATGTACTTCCAGGTCGTAGGGTGGAGCTGCTGCTGTTCAGTCTGGGAGGGACATGCATCATAGGATCAGAGCACTGCCTCCTCACCTTTCCTTCCCTTCCTATCCTGTCTTCCCTCCTTCCCCATATAACCCTGGCTGGCCTGGCACTTACAGAGATCTCCCTGCCTCTACCCACTGCCTGCTGGGATTGCTGTCACACTCAGCCATCTCTCCCTTCCTCCCTCCTTCCTTTCTTCCTTGATGAAAGATTTCACTCAGTTGCCCAGGCTGCCCTTGAACTGACTACACAGCCCGGACTGACTTTGAACCTGAGAACCTTCTGTCTCAGGTTCCTCAGTGCTAGGATCCAAGGCATGTACCCTACCCCTGGTTCATGTACGATTCAAACTTAAGGACAAAGGCTGCCCTAGGTAAACACGAGGTGGAATTTGGGATAACACCGTGCTCCAGGAAATGAGCTGACCGCCCTTAGCAGGGATCCTTCACCACCCCCTCTGTCACCACCAGTCTGCGTGCCAAAGCTATTTCCCCACCAAGGGCCTCCAATGAATTCAAAGGACAATAGGCGGCCACCAATGAATTCAAAAGGTAATAGGCCCCATCAATGAGAAATAACCAACTCATGCTGTAACCTAAAGCCTGCACCCCGAAACAGTATAAATGGTGTGGGCCTTTGTTCTTCGGGGTCACCTCTGTCCCAATTGCAGGGTCACCCCAGTGTACTGGTATTAATAAACCTCTTGTTTATTGCATCAATCTCCATCTCTGTGTTTCCATGAGTGGGACCTCCCTGACGTAGGGCTGATTGGGTCCTATATTCACACTCATTTTCTTAGATAGAGTAGACCTTGTTGACCTTTACTGTTAGCTTCTGAACTCATGCTGACATAACACACTATTTTGTGTGGGTCTCTATTAAGTAAACAAAGGAGAACCAGTCAACAGATTCAAACCACATCTTCAGTTCACAAGCTTGGCTCCCTTAACTGGGTTTCTGAACTATCCCCCTTTCTATTCTTGTCATCAATTATGTAAGAAGTAGATACTTTGTCACTCGTAATCCCATCAAACAGAGTGTCTTAGGCTTTACATCTCTTAAGAGTTGTTCTTGTTGCAAATGGAATGGCTTAAATTTTCCAACCTTGCTCTTTTTTTTTTCTTTACTTCTGCTTCTGTAGTTTTCTTTGCTAGAAACTCTGCTCCATGCATGACTAAGAGGACCTTCTATCCATCCTTCAGGGCTGTGTTCGCCCTAATTCTGTCGCTAAGATTTCCCCAAGCCTCCCTAGCCAGGTAGCATCATTTCTTCATCCACATTTCCAAAGACGTTGCCAACATCCTTCATTCTCCTTAGTTAATTCATTTAGCAGTTTCTGAACGCTTCCCAGGTGCCCCTACATGCAGGGCACTAGGATACAGGCTGTGACAACCAGCAAGCTAGGAGCAGGCGTGCCCCATGAACAAGAACAGGGAGGAGCTGGGCAGGATTCCTGCCTGGGTAGAAGAAATGATAAGGGCAGAGGCTTGGAGTCAGACTGAACATGGGCCACGTGAGAAAACACAGTGTAGAAGAGGAAGGACGGTGAACAGCTGAGAGACGACGTTTGCCATCCTTGTGGCTGGTGGCAAGGTACCCTATATTTAGGTACTATGCTAAACTTTTGCTTTTCTTTAAATAATGCATTTTTTATTCTTTGATAGTATTTTTTCATACAGTTAAGGTTTTAAAAAATTTTTATTTTTAATATTTTTAATTGTGTGTATGTGTTTGTCTGTGTAGTAATGTGCACATGAGTGGAGATGCCCACAGAGGCCACAGGAATGTACGATATTGCCCTGGAGTTGGTTGTGAGATGCCTGATGTGGGTGCCGGGAGACAAGCTCAGGTCCTCCGGAGGAGCAGTGTGTGCTCTTAAACTCAGCCAACCTTCCAGCCCACGAGAGTGAATCAGAAACGCACAGAGGGCAGGAGTCCCCTTCTTTTCCCCTGCGACCTGTAATGTGTAGGGGACCCCGTGCTACGGCTGGATTTTAAGAAAGAAAACGAGCCGTGCAACGCCCCTAATCTTCCAACCCTTTGTGGCAAGTTTTGAAATGTGTGAGCTGAAGTGTTTTGTGAAGTTTAATTCAAAAGCAGGCAAGAAAACAAAACCATCAGCAAACCCTCTGTATGGAGAGACAGTCCTCAGTCATCTGAGGGTGTGCTGCAGGCCTGAATGTGTTCATAGACACGTTCCTCTTTGAGGAAAACACCACAAAGGAGCACTTTGATAACTGGGTGCTTAGTTCACCCTCAGAAGCTTGGGAGCAGAGTCAGGGAGGTTGGGAAATAAGTTAAAGTTAGATTCGAGGAGGTTTGGTTTGTTTGTTTTGCAGTCCGGGTTTTGCAGTGTAGCCTTGGCTAACCCGGAACTCACTCTGCACATTCAGCTGGCTTTGAATTTGCTGTGATGCTCCTGTCTCGGTTCTCCACAGTGCTGGGACTAGAGGCCTGCACCACCACTCCCAGCTCCGGGAGTTGAGATTCTTATGAGGTAAATTTCACTTGGGAAACAAGATATAACACAACACAGACATGGCAAGGCATGTTCATGGTTGGGGACAGTTCTCTCATTTAAAGAAACATCTTCCTGATCACGAGAGGGGAAGCTACAGATAATGAGCTGCTCCGGGATGACAAAACAAACATTTGTATGTGGTGCTTTTCCAAGAGCTTCATTTCCCAGCATGCTTTGATTTAAGGTCCTTGCTCACTGATCTGTTGGTTCAGCTATGGACCAGAAGGGAAAATGGCATCCTTTTGGGTCTATGCTTTTATTTTTAATTAAGGTTCGTATCAGAGTGTGATCTATTCTAGGTCTGGTCTAATGTCTTTGAGGCAGTGGACCGAGGGGATTTCTGATGATTTGCATATCCATTTTCGTTATTATGGAAATACCCAGATCGTTTAGGCAATAAGCCGGCCAAGAAAATGTGGCCCAAGGGAGCAAAGATGGAGTGCTAGGCTCCACAGAAGAAAGCAAAATGGGGGGGAGGAGGCAGGTGGTGCTTGGAAGCTGCCCACCCACAGATTTATAAGATCTCCAAACAGTCATGGGGTTGCAAAAGTTTTCTCATCTCCATGCAAAGCTCAGAAAGGGGGCATCTGTTAGTGAGTGACATCCAACAATCCTGGGTTCCCAGGTATGGCCAACTATTTGTGAAGGAGACGCACTGGCCTTTCTTCTTCCCACCAACCAAGTGGGTATGCTACTAGTCACTTGGTAGGGGAAAGAGAGGTCTTACCCAGGACTGCCTTGTAGTTTCTAACTCTACAGCCAAGAAAAACAGGTTTGAGGGAAAGAGAAATTGGCGTCTGCGAGTTTCTCAACTTGATGAATGTGGACACTCCCCCCTAGAGAACTAATTTTTGTGTATAATTAAACATGGAAATGCAATGTTTTCCAATCAACAGCCAATCAGTCTGTGTGACTCTGAATATCATTACTGGGAGGCTGTGATTTCCCTGCAAATTGCTTTTTGGGTTGCATTTTAAGGTTCCTTCTTCTAAGACTATGTTGACAGGTTGAACATGAAGGGGTGGGGAAGTTTACTCTGGGGAGGGCCCCCAGCTTACCACAGACCCTCCAGGTAGGCATTGAGGCCTTTGCGAATGACATGTCCCAAGTATCCGTTTTTCTCAGCCACATGTTTTGCCCATCTGAAAAAGAAAGGAAAGAGAGGGGAACCTTGCAGGCTGCAGCAGATTAAACAATCACCTTCCCTCATACGATCGTCATAAATCCCACTTGGGGAATATTTTCTTGTTTGAATTTTTATAAAGCAGCAAAGCAGAACGGAATATTAAGAAGGTAAAGAGAATACATCTTGAGAGCTCTCGTTCAACGTCCTCATTTATAAATGCTGAGTAGCACTTGGCTGTGGAAACAAAGACATGTACCACACATGCTAGAGCATTCTACTGACAGAGAGACATCTCCGACAATTCTCCTAGTAAACTAAGATTACTGGACCCGTCAGTACAGCCCAGAGGTACAGCAGTGGCTTAGTACGTGTCAGGCCTTGGGTTCAATCCCTGGTACCACAAAAAAAAAAAAAAATACTGACATATGGTACAGTGGTCAAGGCTCCTGTGTTCTTTAATCTGCTCCCTAATGTACCCTAGAGGGGTTATTAACAATTAATTACTACGTTGTAATCTGTAGACTTAAACCACTAAAAAAAAAGTATGAAGTCTTGCCAGGTGTGGTGGTACCAGCACTTGGGAGGTAGCAGGAGAATTTTTGTGAGTTTTGATGCCAGTTTGGTCTACATAGTGAGCTTCAGGACAGCCAGAACTACACAGAGAAGCCGAGCTCAAACCAAGCCAAACCAAATCAAAAGTGTAAAAATGAATAGCTTTGAGTTAGTAGAAGGGAAAAATAGAATAAACTATAAAACAATTAATTAACACAAAAGAAGGATAAGAAAAACAAAACAAAAGATGAAAAAGGAATCAGGTAAGGTAAACAGAAAATAATAATATGGTATATTTTAAAGGTTTATTTATTTTATTTGGTATGTATGAGTATTTGTGTGTGTGTGTATCACGTGCATGCCTGGTACTCTCTGAAGGAAGTCAAGAGAAGGCACTGGATTCTCTAAAAGTTATAGATGCCTGTGAGTCCCCAGGAGTGTAGTAGGCAAGAACAATAAGTGCTCTTAGATTTTAGAGCCAAGTATATTTACAAACTGCATTAAAAGTAAATGGGCTAAATATGCCAATTAAAAAGTAAAAAATTAAAAAATGTTTACTCCAAATTAATAAACTCTAAAGCTGTCAGATGGAATCATTCATATAAAACTCAACTCTATGCTGCTTATAAAAAATTATACATTAAAGAAAAAAAGTGATACATTAAAGGACTGAGAAAAAATTAAAATAAATGAAGACTAAGGCCATGCCCACTAACAAAGATAAAAAGAACATTGTAAAATTATACAAGAATTCTGGCTGGAGAGGTGGCTCAGAGGTTAAGAGCACCTACTGCTCTTCCAGAGGTCCTGAGTTCAATTCCCAGCAACCACATGGTGGCTCACAACAATGTGTAATGGGATCTGATGCCCCATTCTGGTGTGTCTGAGGACAGTTACAGTGTACCCATGTACATAAATAAAATAAAGAATTAAAAAAAATTATATGAGAGTTCACTCAAAAAGCAAAACAAATCTATGTGATCCAATTATATAAATTCAAGATATACAGTATAAAATTGTCTATAAATATAAAGAAACAAGTTTAAGTCTATATACAGAGAGAATTCTAACACATTTCTTTCAGCAAATGGCTTAACAAGCAGGGCAGGAAGAGCAGAAGGAATACAGAAGCTCTGCACAATGTAATCAACAACTTTGGTGTAGACTTTGTGTGCAGACTTTTGAACAGAGTTTTAAAGACAGAAGAAAGCTTCTAACAGAACTGTTCATACACTGCTCACCAAGAATGCTTCACAAGGACGGAGGTCACTAGAATATGCTGTCTGATCATCAAAGACAAAAGAGTACTAAGAAAATCTACACCGCGCCAATGTTCACCCCAGATACCCTACATAACAATGAGAAAAGGCTTCAAATTAGCCTAAGTTTTATCACTAAGGCAAGGTCAAGATGGATTTGATCCCAGACCTCTTTAGGAAAACATCCTTTTAGAGAGCCAGGCTACAGGTGAGACGTAGCCAGAGGGGTGTTTCCTTTTTCCTACAAAGGGTGAAATATCTTAACTTTGTAGGCCACAGGCGGGCTTTCTTTGTTTTCTTTGTATCGTGTTACAAATGCAAGGAGCTTGCAGAGCCCAGCCCAGCAGGCAGCAGCCCATATCCCATCCATGAGCCACAGCGGGCCAGACTTTAAAAGGCATTTTGGGTAAGCTAGGGTCACCCTCCTTAGTGGCTGGAGAGGCGGGTCAGTAGTCAAGAGCACTTTTTGATTTTGCGAAGGACCCTGAGTCTGTGCCCACACAGGGCTCACAATTGTTTATAACTCGAGTTCCAGGGGATCTGACGCCCTCTTTTGACCACTGTGGGCACTGCATTCACACAGTACACAGGTGTACATGCACGTAAAATACAAAGGAGCGAGTCCTGCTTGAAAATGAGCCTCCTCACCTATCTTCGGGAAGTTATTGCAGGATTTGTGCCAGCAAAACCCTGGCAAGAGGAGGACTGGGAAAGGGCGGGTCGGCCTGGGAGCACTGTCAGATGGGAAGATGGGAGTGCAGGGTCACACACTGTTCCCCAGAAAGACTCCGGGAAGATAATGCTGAGAGATCAATTGCTAGAAACCGCTGTGTATCTGGGCAAACCAAGGCGGGATTTAAGGGACACACGAATTTGATCAAGAATCTGGAAAATGATGGAAAGACGGCTCAGCGGTGAAGAGCACCCACTGCTCTTCCAGGGACCTGGGTTTCATTTCTAACCTCCACATCATGCTTACGACTTTCCATAACTCCAGTTCCAGGGTGCCGAACCCCCATCCTGGTCTCCTTGGCCACTAGGCATACTACATCATATACAGACATATACGTGGAGGAGAACACCCAGACACATAAAATAATAAAATAAGGCTAAAAATAAATAGAGGTTTATTTTTTAAATGATATAGAAAATGATGCACACAGACATATATAGGAAACAACAATAATACATCCTCGAAAGATACTTAGACAAGAAAGAAAAAGCTAGGATAGTGTGACTCATGGCTTTGCAATATTAATTCAACCCTGATACTATTTTAACCAGGACCAAAACCAGGAAGGATCCTGGAAGGTAGCAGAGAAAACCGTGACTCTGTTTCCCAGGAAGCATCCCTACACAAGGCCTGCAGGGAAAATACTAAAAACAGTGGTAAGGACGCGCTGCCTAGAGGTAGGGGCCAGGAAGGGATAAGTATAGTCAGGGTCTTATTCTATGGACCAGGAACTGGAATGGGGTGAAGGGTGGAGGCAGGGGTTGCTTGTTTTGCCTTGCTGAATTTTTTAAATTAAAAATTTAAAATACTTCTCCTATCAACTATTTGGTTTTCTTTTATACACGAATTGTAGGTTTTAATTTTATTGGTTTCACCCACATGTGTGTCTGGGTAACACATGTGTGCCTGGTAGCTGAGGATGTCAAAAGAGGGCCTATGGTTATGAGCTGCTGTGTGTGTGTAAAGGACTCGGGTCTTCTGCAAGGGCTGTAAGTGCTCTTAACCTCTGAACCCTCTCTCCAGCCCTAGCTGGTTTTATTTCTTTTAAATCTACACTCACGTGTAACTGATAAAGGTAAAAACTGACTTTTAAAAGGTGCGAAGAGACAAAGAAATCAGCAGAAAGGGGAAGGAAGTGGGAAGAGGAATGAAATGAGAGAGGGTGGGAGGGTGGAGGGAGGAAGGGAGGGATGGAAGGAGGGAGAGAGGGAGGGAGGGCAAGAGGAAAAGAAAGAGATCCCTTTTATTAGGCAAGGTGAACAGAGGACACGGCTTCTCAATGGAAGGCAACATCTGACAGAATCTTACACAACAGCTTTCTCCGGATCTCTAGGGAAGGTCTCCAGGTTTCCGGTGATATAGTAAAGAGAACACCACAATGTCCCTTCGATGTGCCCACCTTGTGCAGCTTTATGGAAGTATTCGCCAGCTAGTGTCTGTAAAGAGAGATGAGCAAGAGTCCCTCTCATAAGTGCACAGTCCTCCTGGCCACACTGGCTTCAGCAGAGCCAAGGGCAGGAGGTACCTTAAGGCCAGCGCTGTCACGGGCTTATGTCTTCTGATTCTTTAAAGCAAACCAGGTCAAGAAATAGTTCCAAAAAGACAGCCCATCCCAGAGGCCCAGGATATAGGATGTCTCCTAGAGCTATTCTATTGATTAAGTTTAGCCAATAAAGAAGACACCATGTAACCAGGAATGTACTACGGCCTCACTGGGTCCTCACAAAAGCTCTTGCATGCTCCATGGAGGGGCGTGACAGGAGTCACACCGGGTGACAACTCAAGCGTTTGCTTTCGTAACCTTGCTTAATACCTTTCTTTACGCTCATGCACAAAAACCACTTCTAGTGGCAAAGTGAGAATTAGAACATAATGGGGAATAAATACACGCTCACAGATGTGTAGGAGGGGTACCAGACATTGGCAATGCATAAAAATTTCAGCTTTAGTGCAGTCGGGGAGGGGTGGAGGGAGGAAAGACAACAAACGTTTGGGATGTGTGTGTGTGTGTGTGTGTGTGTGTGCGTGTGTGTGTGTATCTATGTGTGTATGTGTGTGTGTCCATGTATGTGTGTGCATCTGTGTATGTGTGTGTGCATCTATGTATGTGTGTGTATGTGTGTATGTGTATGTATGTATATGTGTGTGAGTGTATGTGTGTATGTATGTGTCTGTGTGCATATGTGTATATGTGTGTGTGCATCTGTGTATGTATGTGTGTGTATGTGTGCATCTATGTATGTGTGTGTATGTGTATGTATATGTGTGTGAGTGTATGTGTGTATGTATGTATGTATGTCTGTGTGCATATGTGTATATGTGTGTGTGTATGCATCTGAGTATGTGTGGGTATATAGTTGTGTGTGGATGTGTATGTATGTGTGTTTGAGTGTGTATGTGAGTATGTATGTGCATCTGTATATGTGTGTGTATATGTTTGTGTGTATATGTGTGTGGATGTGTATGTATGTGTGTGTATGTGAGTGTGTATGTGTATGTCCATCTGTATATGTGTATATATGTTTGTGTGTATACGTGTGTGGATGTGTATATATGTGTGTGAGAGTGTGTATGTGAGTGTGTGTGTGTGTGTGTGTGTGTGTGTGTGTGTACACTGACTCCCACTGATCACCATTATTTTCAGAAGGTGGTGAACTTTTGTTTTTTAAGGCATGGGCTTCCCAGCACACTCTCTGACAATCTCTGTGGCCTTATTCTCTCCAAACCTCTTTTGTGTTTGTCTTCAACTGTAAAATGTAGCTTCTGAAGACAAACATGGTGGCATGCACACTTGTAATCCTAGCCCTTGAGGGGCAGAGGAAGGAGGTTCAGGATATTTGATCAAATAAGTTTGAAGTCAGCCTGGTCTACCTAAGACCTCAATTCTTTTTTCCAATAGTAGATCATTTTCCTTTCTGTCCTTCATGTAACCTTTCTTCCTCTACAAGAACTTTATGGCTGCTCTGGCCTTCCATGGTTTTGCCCCTGGAAGTACTTAGATCACCTCCCATGTGGCCTAAGATGTCCCCTCACGCCTTCTTCACTACACCCCCAGATCCTTGAGGGCAGGCCCACACCTCAGGGCCTCCTCTTATACCCTCCCCCAACCCCGGCCACGCCTAGTCCAGGCTGGGCACTCAGCATCCCATCCACAATCATTCCTGGCCAGCCATTGACCTGATATAGAACTTTCTCAGTTTCACTCACCAGATTCCTCCCAGGAAGTCCTGGGAAAATGCCGTCCAAATATAGGACCCCAAGATTGTAAGATGCATCTGGGTTTCCCATTTCTTCAGCTTTTAACCAGTACTTTGCTGCTTTGGCATAATTTTTCCTGAATTTGTGGTAATACCATCCCAGGCCATTGACAGCCTGATGCAATCCCTAAATTTTAGAACAAGAGGGAAATTATTATCATCATCATCATCATCATCATCATCATCATCATCATCATCATCATCATCATTGTAACGGAATCTAAAGGCATCTGGAGGCGTTGCTGTGGCAGCATTCTTCCCAAATCTTCCCCTTTCTCTTTTTCGAGGGGCAGATGGCATTAAAGAAAGCTAGCTGCTAGACAGCATGAGCCCGCCTAAGAGACTTCCCAGGCGGATTCTGCCCGGCTGCTGCTGGGTTTTCTGCCTTCCAGCTCAGTAGTGATGCTGGTCCCCAAATCATCACTCCACGCCTATGGGCTCTTATGTAATAGACCTGCAGATGCCTCTCCTCACCCAGCCGGACCCAGCGTGCCCTTCACATTTATGAGAAATGGGTTGTGGCAGGATATTTGAGTTTGACTTCTGAGCTGGCTTGGGATGGTTTCTAGGTGACCCGCCTGCCCATCTGTTGATTTTTCTGCCCTAAACACCAGCAAGTCTCCAAGGGCAGCAGCTGTGACAATTCACTTGCATCGCAGAGCAGCCTTGGTGCTCTGAGATCAGTTGGCATCCCCAGCTCTGATGGGACTCAGGGTCTGACAGGGACTGGAGCAGCAGGGGGGGGGGTGAGGAGGACGGTTTCAAAACTGAGCTGGTAATGTCGGCTCTAAGGAAGGAGCGGTTTATGTCAGTCTGTGTTAGCATCCTTCTTACTGAGTTTAGATGCTTAAATTGTGAGCGTTTGGGTATCTTACAGGACAAGAATGATCCTGAGAGAAACTCCTGCTCTGCCATTAGATGTCTGGGTACAAACTGAGCTCTCATTTCTCACTTCTTGCCTGACCAAAAGAATGGGGAGTGGGACCAACAGTGCCCTGTGTCTGTGGACTTGTGAGGACAGAGTTTCATTGTGAAAGCATATAGTTCAGCCTCCCCTCTCATCAGGGAAGGACTGGCATCTTGGTTTTTATGCCCAGCACAGGGTAGACACTTAAGTGCCATGAATAGTATGAACAGAAGCTACATTCTGAATGCAGGAGCAAAACACAACCCTACACCCTTAAGGTGGAGGGTCATACCTGCAGGTCACCGAGATACCCAGACTCAGGGCATCAACTGAGCATAGTCAGCACTGTGATACCCACAGGCGAATTCTTTTAAGCCTGGACAATGTAAACTCCCTGTAAGTGCTTCACACTCTGTCTAAAGAAGCAATAGACTAAGGCAGTGTATAAAATGGTAATAAATATTTTGGGGGACATGTGTATACTAAGGAGGCATCCAAATGGCTTCTCGTGGCTTACTTGGAGAGGACACAGCCTGATTTAGATGCACCTGCCATGAATGAGCAGAAAGCTAGGTCTTCTCTGGGAACTGCACTGGGTTCTGTTCACGAGTCCATAAGAAATCCTGTCATATGGCTTTGTACTCAACCCTTGTTCTGAGCATCTCTGTAGCTGGATCACCAGATCTGCCCCCTGTGTGCCTGCGAGTTCCAAAACTGTTGTAGGCAACCTTCCCTTCTAGTCTCTGTGAAATGCTGGGCTCTTAGTGAATCCTTGCTGAATGAAAGAGAGAGAGCCACACATCACTTAAGGACACGGACTCTTTGTGGTCTGCTTTGTAATCTGAAGTAAGGCAGGCTAAAGGGGGATTCACCACTGTGTGGAGGACTAAAGAGATACATCTGCCCCAACAAGCCTCACAGGACTTCACCTGAGGATGCCCTGGACACAGTAAACGCAGTGACCATCATTGAGCTGCTATGTCTATTTCTGTGCATCCCTTGGCTTAGGTCAGTAGCAGGTACGCACGTAACACACAGGATCGTGTGCACTGCTAGCACCTAGATAGAAAAGCCTTCTGAGTCTCTCTCTCCCTCTCTCCCTCTCTCTCTCTCTCTCTCTCTCTCTCTCTCTCTCTCTCTTTCTTTTTTTACAGAGCTGGGGACCGAACCCAGGGCCTTGCGCTTGCTAGGCAAGTGCTCTACCACTGAGCTAAATCCCCAACCCCGCCTTCTGAATCTCTTACTTCCTGCTTCAGCTTCCTAGTCTAAGGGGCAGGATGCCCCGAGCTCTCCCCAAGAAACGAACTTAGTGTCGTTAGTTTCAGAAGCCTTGGGAAGAAAGGACGAGCCAGGGACCGAAAAGTATCAGAGTGGCTTCCATGAATCTACTCATCTGCATATTTGTACACAGGTGCATGTGTGTGAGGACAAGCGTGTGTGCATGCGTGTGCATGTGCGCACCTGTATGTGTTTTTATTCAAGGGCTATTTCAGCCTTCAGGGCTCCATTGGAACCGCTGGCTGAAATATAAACAGCGAGAGAGGCACAATAACTCATGAAGCTCTGACGTTGGTAAACAGCCCATGGAAGAAGCACAAGAAGTGGATGGGAAGTGGCCAGAAGAGGGTTAACTTTCCAGGAAATTAGGCTTGGGTTTTCCTGATTCAATGGCCTTTCTCCTCATTCAATGCCAAGGAGTCGCACTGCTGGTTACCAGGGCAGCTTGCGATTATAATTTTAGCCTTCAAACAAAGTCAGCCGGGGTTCTATTGGTGGCAAGGCACATTCAGGCTTTGAATGGTGCTGTCCTCATTGTAGCAAGAGTAAGTGTGTGTTATAACTTAGAAATGACTAGTCGCTGGGGTGGGGGACCCCTCCCCATCTCGCTTCCACCTCAGCTCTGTGGAAGAAAACTGGCCATTTGCTTGCACAGCTTTCTGAGAGCGTGGGTGTGCGAGAAGCTGTTTCCTCCTGACAATATGCATGGGTTACCTTGGAAGCAGCTTTCTTCATGAGCTCTAAGGCGAGCCGTCTGTTCTTTTTAACTCCTTGACCCTAAACATTGATAAACAGCAATGATTATGAGAAAAATAAACCCGGAATCCTCACAAGCATCACACAGAAACTCCAGCATTCAATATAAAATGCTTACATATAAACCCTGAACCTTTAAAAAAAAAACCAAAACAAAACAAAACAAAAACTCCACAGTCTTAAGTGGTTCTAGGCTCCACAGTATTTCAAGATACCATTGTTATCATCATCATCACCAACACCATCATCATCATCTCCATCATCACCATCTCCATCACCACCATCATCATCTCCATCTCCATCATCATCATCATCATCATCATCATCATCTCCATCATCTTGCTCATATATATGGAACAGCAATGAGCCCCAATTTTCTGCTTCATCAGCCATCAATCACCTCCATTGATTGTGGCAAGAACTGTGTCCCGACCACTCACATATGCTGGGGGAGAAGCTGTGAAGCAGGTTGGATGAATTTGGCCAACCCTGGGTGCTTTCCTCTGGGGTTATCTAATCTGACACCCAGATAAAACATGTTATCGGTTTATCAGTCAATGGTTCTTGGCTCAGGTTCCCCAGTGGTGACACTGGGGCTTCTGACTCAGTTTGAGAGTGTGCTGAAAAGGAACTAGGATCCTGAGAAATCAGTTGCCTGCGTCTGAGGCAGAAGCTGACAAATTTCCTTCTAGCAAATGTGAGATTTCCAGAAAAGATGGCTCATCCTCTATGTATAGAAACAGGCTTTGGAGTTCTTGTTGCAAAAAGCACCTAGCTTGGGCATCTAGAGGGCTGTGTGAGGGAAATGGTGGGTTGGTGTGTGGAGAAGAAAAGGGTCCCTGAGGGGAGACAACTGAAAATCTCTGTTGCTCCAGATTTATCCATAATCATGGACCCCTTCCACTCTCCCAATGCCCCAGTGGATCCTCCTCAACTTAGATAAGACTAATGGGGTCGCATGATGTGACCGTGCAGAGGACTTTCTTTGCAGGAATAGGGATATCACTCTGTTTAGTTGGCTCGATAAGAACTGGAGGTGGTGAGCAACATACAGTGTGATCATGGGCCAGCACCCACATCACCACACCCAACCCCACAGGGGAGCCACTGACATTCCCATACACCTCAGACTCCCAGAACTGTATGGTATGCCAATATGGGAGGCAGGATTCGAACCCACGCAAGCAGACTGAGCCTCTGACTACCATACTATACTTTCTTTTTTTTTGGGGGGGGGGTTCTTTTTTTCGGAGCTGGGGACTGAACCCAGGGCCTTGCGCTTCCTAGGCAAGCGCTCTACCACTGAGCTAAATCCCCAACCCCCATACTATACTTTCTAGTATGCAGTTTGGTTCTACTCTGAGAAAGTAAAATGACTCCTAACTTCCTGCATGGTAATAGGAAAGACACCGTGTGTGCTTAGCCCTACAGTTTACAGGATCTCCGATAAAAGTGGAAATCCAAGTAAAGGTTGAATTCTATCCAAGTGTCTACTGGACTCTAACTTACTCATTTAATGAAACCAAAGCAAAAGTAAGGATGAGAATGTTTTCCACGAGTATGCCTGCGCTGGCTAGTTTATGCCAACTTGACACGAGCTAAAGTCACCTAAGAGGAGGGAACCTAATGCCTCTGGCCTGGTGGTGCTGCCAACACCTTTAACCCCAGCACTCGGGAGGCCGAAGGTGGATCTCTGAGTTTGAGGTCAGTCTTTTCTACAGAGCAAGTTCTGGGACAGTCAGGACTACACAAGGAAACCCTGTCTCGATTCACTCCCCCCAAAACAAAAAACAAACAAACACACAAACGTGCCTCCATAAGATCCGGCTTTTTCTTAATTAGTGATCAACAGGGAAGGGCCCAGCCTATTGTGGGCGGTGCCCTCCTTGGGCTGGTGGTCCTGAGTTCTTTAAGAAAGCTGGCTGAGCAAGCCATGAGGAACAAGTCAGTGAGGTCACTCCTCCATGGCTTTTGTATCCGCTCCTGCCTGCAGGCTCCTGACCCGACTGAGTTCCTGTCCTGGCTTTCTCTGATGATGAACAGCAGTGTGGAAGTGTAAGTCAAACAAACCTTTCCTCCCCACCTTGCTTTTAGTCATGGTGCTATAGAAGCCTTAACTAAGACAATGCCATTACACCATTTAATTAGTGAGGAAGAGGAAGGACAACACAGAAGGGCACTTGGAAGAATTAGATTGGGAACATGATAACTTTGGACCCCAAGAAGAATAAGAAACTGCAGACTAATGGAACCCAGGCTCATCTATCCCAGTTATTTTGAAGGAATTAACCAGGCCCAGAGTAGTTGACTTATACAAAGTCTCACAGAACTGCAGCACATCCCTGAATCCAGATATTCCCGTTTCTAGGGTAGAAATGTTTCCGGTATCCTTGCTAGCTAATCCAGTATTCTAGTCAGCTTAATCATACAACTTCTTGCACAAAGACTGCAGCACCATATGCTAGTCTGAGCAGCACCGAAAGTTCTTAAGGGAGACCAATGGCATACACCAGCAGAGTGGGTGCTTGGTGAGCAACCTTTGAATACAGTGACAGAAGACAAATAGGGAGTCAAAGTCAAGGCTCCACTGTCAGGGGATGCCAAATGAGATGCATGTGGCCGCCATAACCCTCGTTCAGGCACCATCATTGCACATGGTACCTTGGGTGACCTGCCCAGCCAATGCACATCGTCACCTTTTCGCCCAGAATGCCCATTTCCTTGGAAGGCCCTTCTGTGTGCACTACATTAAAAAGAGCTCCCTGCTCCAGGCACCAGTCTTCCCTGAGAGGAAGGCTTCCTGCTTACGACCCAGAGAGAGCTTTGCTAGAATTCAACAGCACTGGGAAAACAGACAGCGTTGCTGTCTGGGAAAGGAGAGGCGAGGAAGCATCCAGTCGCAGACGCACACACACAGAATGTATCCCATTCTACACTGCCAGATCCTGGTGGGCAGAAACGATGCCTGACCCACACCTCCTTCTCCAGTGTCCAGCCCCAACTCCGGTGGACAGGTGTCTCTGCCCTATCCCACTCCTGCCCTGTCTTCTCCTCCAGTGTATGAGGCCTCTGAGGCCAGGGATGTGACTCACGCTTCCATATGTCCCTCCACTGAGCACCGAGCACACAGGTTGGCATGTGGCCAGCACAGAATGGATCTGTATTAGATAAACACACTGGCATATGGAGAAGATTCAAATAATTTCTGTTGATTTGGCGCCTGGAAAGAGAAGGTCTAGGCCTCAATTTGGAAACCATAACAACCGATAGGCTTTCAGGCTCCACTTAGGACGTAGAGGATAGAGCTGTAGCAACATCGTGGTTGTCAGTGAGTGAGTGACCACAGCTGTGGATCTGGAGGCAGGCCCGGCCAGGCGCACAGGCGGCACGTGGTTATTTGATGACATTCATTTGGGGCATGGGCGTAAGTAAGGTCCAAGGATTTCCTTACCAAAGCCAAAGCATCTCCATTTTCCAAGCTTGGGTCTGCAGCCATACCATCCTGAGTGCACCTGTTCAAGCCTGACCTCAGAAGCTAAGTAGGGTCAGGTCTGCTTCACACTCGGATGGGAGACTTTTCTGGGATTGCTGATTTTATACACGTGCATTTGGACCTGCAGACCACAGGCTTTAAAGCCAGCCTGCCTGAGTCCCTGTTCCAGGTTCGAAATGGACCAGCTGGGTGCTTCTGATGCTTTATATCCGTATAAGACACTAACATGACCTATAGCATCTCCCAGGCCATGAGAATTCACTGTTGTGGTTTGTGTTACACAGGGTCCTCCATTCATCAGTGGGGACAATGACTTTCTTGTGGAAGACATACTCATGTTACAGTTCTTAAAGCCAGCTGGTAATACTGTTTCATTTAGTCTGAGCATCACCCCAGAATATATAAGCTTTTCAGAGGTGTCCACATGGTCACAGAGGTCAGATTCTAATACCTGTCCTCTGTCTCCTGAGCTCTTCCCTGACCTTCCTCCTTAGCCTGGAACCAGCTTCATTTATTCCCCATCACGGGGACTGTTGAGATCTGGCCTAAACACGCTCTGTTGAACCAGTGACAAACGGGCAGCACCGTGGGGCTGGCGGGCCAAGTACCAAACCATGATACATGGGTGTCACCTTCAGAATGTCACAGAAGTATAGAGAAGCCGGGTGTCAAGCGTAAGATTGTCAATTAAAGATGCGCCCAGGGAAGAGCTTCCGACTCTTCATTTTCAGGGGCGCCCCTCTCCATCACTGGTGTCAGCCACTTGTTCTCAGACTCTCTGTTTGCCTGCACGCCCACAGGAAATGTCTCAGGATGTCTATTATGAGAATCGAACAATTTTAGTTCAAATTAAGCAATTCTTACCTTGAATAACACAATGGCATAGTCGTATATCAGTGCCGGATCCTCAGTCTCCAGGGCCCCCTTAGCGTACCACTCGATAGCAGCCTCAGGGTTCTTGGCCACCCCTTGCTGTCCCCAGAAGAGCATCTGAGCCAATCGTTGCTTAAAGACAAAAGCAACTTAGAACAGTGAGTTTCCTGGGTAATGTTTTGCACGACACTTGAGGGAAGGAGAGAAGAAGCCTAGCGTAAAATGTTCTGGGCTGAATGACCGGCCACAAATAGGACATCTGTATCAACCTCCGAAGGCTCAGGGAATGTTTTAGAAGTGGGGGGGGGGGCAGCGTTCTAGGCACGGCATGGCTGTTACACTCGTGTGTGTGTGTGTGTGTGTGTGCGTGTGTGCGTGTGCATGGAGAGACTTCCAGGAGTTGGTTCTTACTACCAGTTGAGTCTCAGAGATCAAATTCAGATAACCTAGGCATCAAGCTTGGTGACAAGTAACCTTATCCACTGAGCCATATCACCAGGCCACTGTACACTTTTAAAAAGTTTACTTACTATTTTTATGGGTATGTGTGTGTACCCAAGAAAGTTTGGGTGCACCACATGCATGCAGGAGTCCCTGGTGACCAGAGGAGGGCACAAGGTCCTCCGGAGTTGAGTTACAGGCAGTTGTGAGTCGCCACGTGGGTGCTGGGAACTGAGCCTGGGCTCTTTGCAGGAGCAGTAAATGCTCTGGAGGACTGAGCTGTGCTCCAGTCCTCCCACTGCACCTTCACTCTTGAAGCCACAGCAGGTGTGATTACCTGCACGTGACATCTATTAAGAGATCTACCATGGAAGGGGGCAGAGAGATCTACCATAGAAGGGGGCAGGGAGAGCTACCATAGAAGGGGGCAGGGAGAGCTACCATGGAAGGGGGCGGGGCTAACAGCTGATGAGCGCTAGGGAGACACTGTCTCCAGTGTGCGCATGCTCCTGTAAACAACTCTAATGGAACTCAGTGGGGTTTGTTCCTTTCCCCTCCTCCCCCCTCTCTTTTCCCTCTCCATCCCCTCTCTCACTGAAGTAGTTGGGAAGAGGAGAGGAAATAGTGGGAGGGGTAAATGAAATTGAAATACATTATGCACGTGTGTGAAAATATAATGAACCCATATCACATAACAATTAATATATGCTAATAATAACATTTAACATGTCTTAGGCTGAGAATAAAGAACTAAGTACATGGAGAAGCCTCATCCATCTGGCTGTAAGGAGGCAAAGCTCCATGCTTGCAAACGGAAGATACAGCAGTACTGCTGTAAGCCACTGACAGACGCTCCAACATGGGCTTATGCACACCTGTGCTGCCGCGTTGCCGCGGGTGGCTTCGTGCTTCAGCCACATAAAGACATCTCCGTCTTCTTTGGTTTGGACCTTGAGTATTTCATCATCTTTGAGTCTAATAGTTTCAACATACGCCTAAAAAGAAAGAGAAGCAAAAGGGGAGGAGGGAAAGAGAGGCGGTAAACTCCCAAATGCCAGGAGCATCCATGGACATAACATCTTCAGGCCAGCAATTGTTCAAGCAAAACCCATATGAATAACTTAGATCTTAGGCGTGACTACACCGTCACAGGAATGAATTTATTTTTAAACGAATGTACCACATCTTGCATGTCTGCATTGACGTCTGCTCCGATCAAAGTATTTGTTTGGGGAAGTCAGGATTTTTTTTCCACTCCCACTTCATTATTCAAGCTTGTTCAAAAGTCTGCCTGGTGTCATGATTCTCGGAGCCAGCTCTCATTCCCAACAGCACCAAAAAGGGTAAATTGATATTTTCTAACTATGGCCTGAATCTTTACTGAAGCATCATTATCTGACATAATAAACGTTTATTTCACAGGCTCAGCCTCAGTTCTGTTATATCCCCCCCCCCAATTTAGGAATGTACCTTGAAAAAAAATCAAACATGCTAAATTCTTAAGAATTTGAGATGGGGATGTTCTGTATGCTCTCAATGACGAACCTAGAGGGAGAGTTCACAGGGAATTGGAATTTGGGACACAGCCAGCCAGATAGCTGACTTCTTTGAAGAAAATAAGATCTATCCCAGTGTATACATTCTGGCTGTGTGTTAGAAACCAGCTCCCATTGTTCTGTGGACTGCTCGTATGCATGCCACAAGGGGACCCTGGAGCAAGCGACCCCAGCTCTGCCACAATACAGTCAGGTGTGAGCTGTCCAGAGAGAAGCTCTATTTAGCAAAGGAGGAACCAAGTGTGGTTTCCCTTCTGACTGCCTTTGTTCATTGAGAAAATTATTCAGTTGCAGGTTCTGGTCTGGTCTGTAGCTCCATCTCTTAGAAGGTCTCTCAGCTGCCTCCTGTCTGGGACTGTGTGGGTCCCAGGGTCCCTTTTGGGGTCATTAAAGGACTGGGACCGAGGAGTAAGGTTCAGGACCCAGTGCAATTTATCCTGCCAAGTGCAACCCAGAAACAATAAAGATGGCCTCCTCCCTTTACTGAAGTCAAGTATGGCGGCAGAGTGTTTAACACACCTTCACTTAATCCCCACACCCAAGTGTGACTCACCCCTCCTCTCCACACACGCCCAGCTTACAGACAAAGTAATAAATGGAGGCTCCTGAAGTGAAAACATGAGCTCAGCTCACATCGTTCTGCCCCGACAGCCAGGCTAGTCAGGACTCCACAGAGATCCTCAATCTCAGCTGGGAGAGAGCAAGTCTGACCAAGTGATGAGACCTCAGCTGGCACTCCAAGAACACTTTTGTTTTCTGTGGAGTCTGGGTTGGGCAGAAGCTTAACCTGCCTTGGTAAAGAATTCTTTGCTTTGTTTGTTTGTTTTCTATTTCCTTCCTATCCTTAGAAGTGAAAGAAAGTAGACACACAGAAGCAGTTCTCCCTGGGAACTTCGACTCATGGGTCTCTGTGACTGTGGCACTGAGCAGCTGCCCGTGACCCTCATGAGTGGTAAACCAGGCACTATCCCACTCCTTACCCCAGTGGACACCCACACTGGGTAATCTGAGGAGACTATCACGATCCATGCTCCCATTGCACACATGCGGATGACAAAGACCACAGAAGTTAACTAAACTTCCCAGATCATAGCTTTAAGTTTAGGAGTCAAGTCCAGGTTGGCTCACATTCATGTCTGGCCCTTAGTCTCCCTTGTAGGAGCAGTGCACCTGAAAAGGAGTGTATGGGACTGCTTGAATGTTCCCTGCTGTCCCATACACATGGACTCTCTGCGGGCACTGTCAGCTAGGTCTTGGCTAAGTCCCTGTCTCTGCATGCATAGCTGTAAGAAAAGAACAGATTTGCTCCTGACTCTATGGCCCTTACACTGCTGTGTGGCTACCGTTGAGCTTTGAAGCAAGAGAAAGATATCAGGGCCATGTCCTTTCCTGTGTGACACAGGGGACTTCAGTTCTGACTCACCACTAACTAAATGTGAGTTTTGGGCCAGTTACTTTATTTAGATGGTCCTGCTTTTCTGCAACCAGGGAAAGTGGCTTAGTATAGTACCTCCCACCTCCAAAACACTCAAGATGTGACCCATTATTTTGTGCTGTACAAAGGAAGATCTAGGCTGAAATCTAGAATCTGCTACTCATGTGTTGGGCGACTGTAAGTGACTAGCTTCTCTGAGCTACCTCTTCAATAAGATGGAAATAATATACTGACCTTACAGGTTTACAGACCTATATGTAATCTATACATATCTACAGTCTATATATAGTTTATGCATATCTATAATCCCTGCCCTGGTGAGGTAGGAGCCATAGGATCAGAAGTTCAAGGTCATCCTACATAATGAGTTTCACTATGAAAAAGAAAAAAGAAGGAATACAATTTGGAGAGGATGGATAAAGGCCAGAGAAGGTTTTTGTGAGCTCATATCCCATACTGAGCCCCGTTCGGCACCCGGATGGACTACTGCGTGCTCTAACAACTGTGTGAGAGGCAGACAGTCATGGTGCCCATGGAGGAGAGAGAAATGGGGAGCAAGAATGGCCCAGGGCATCACCCCTAGTGTAGACAGACTTGGAGTGAGCCAGTCAAATCTGACCAGCCACACTGTGTGCTGCACCCAGACAGGGAAGGGCTGCCTCTGCAGATTCGGGGAACCCTAAGGTGGCAGCCAGAACCACATCAGGTGCTGCGCCTTCTGTGAAAGAAGGCCTGTAAAACCACCTAGGGTCAGAATGGCCGTAAGAGGGGCTCCATGTTGATCACCCATTCAAATTGCATGCTGTGGCCAGGGGAGGGGTAGGATAGAGAGGAGCTGTGGTTGGAGTGAGGAAGGTATGCAGAGCTAGGGACGCCATACCGGACTGTTCTGAGAAAGGCCAAGGTTTCCGGAATTTTCTTTAACTGCTTTTTTCATAAATCAGTGTCAGCAGAATGAGCAGCCCTAAAGTTCATGCCTTACATCACATGGTTAGAGCCTGGTGCCAAGTCCCAGGAGGACCAGTGTCTGGAAACTGCCAGCCTCAGACCCCTGGACCAAGCATCAGAGGAAGGCGCCACATTGTCCAGGAGAAACTTCACCTCCTTCCCTCTGCCCAGACTGCAGGCTGCCAAGGGTACTGTTCCTGTTAAAGGCTATTGTCACTGGTTTCAGGAAAGGCAGAGAGGGGAGGGCCCAGAAGGGGGATGGAGAGAGAGAGAGAGAGAGAGAGAGAGAGAGAGAGAGAGAGAGAGAGAGAGAGAGAGGCAGAAGAGGGAGATGAGAAAATGAATCAGGGATAGGAAGAGCAGGAAGGAAAGAGGGAAGGAAGATGGTGCTGGGAAATGGGGAAGATAGAAAAGAAGACCAGAACAAGAGAGGAAACCGGACTGAAGGGGAGAGACAGACCTCGGGATGGGACAGCTGGCTGAGCAGCAGCTGGACAGCCTCAGCAGCTCCATATTCTCTGGAAATGCAGCTTTCTGAGGACTTGTGGGCTGCTGCCCAGGCAACCCCAGAGAGCCAAGGAGAAGCTGGCAAGAGGCAGGGCCAGGGTCCCAGCCAACGCGCACACCTGCTAACCGTTGCCAGCTCTAGCCAGTTGTACTGCTGGCTCCCTGTGTAAAAGGGGGGGGGGGTTCTTAGGTGAAATTTAACATTTTTGTTTTAAAGTGAAGAAGGGAAAAGTATTGACTATACCGGTAGAGAGAAAGGAAGAAAGATTCCATGGATGCTCACAGCTAGAGCCTGCCAAGGTCCTCGCCCTGGCTGTCTGTGGAAGGACTCTAAACCCTAACGACACATTATAAGGGGAACTTTAATATACATGTTCTCTACAGGCATGACTGAGCCATGACAGGGATGTGACCGGGCGCTGTGTGGGAAGCTCCAACAAGGCCATAGAGGATGCTGTGGCTGATCATAAGGTACAGGAGGAAGGTTCCAGAGGAAATTGTAGGGGAGGAGAGAGAAAGCCAGGCAAGAAGAGTGGACAGAGCCAGGACTGTGAACAGTGTACTGTGGCCAAGGCTGGGGAGCCAAGAGTTAGGATGGGTAGAGGGAGAAAGTGCCAGAAAGAAATGACTTGCATGCTTGTCTCATACATTCCATCCCGACTGTACTTTCCCCTCCCCCCCCCGTCTCCCCCCTACTCTCAGAAAAGGCAGGGCTCCCGGGGACATCAGCCAACCTCAGCATAACAAGCTATAATAAGTCCAGTCACATACCATCACTTCAAGGCTGGACAAGGCAACCCAGTAAGAGGAAAAGGGCCCTGCAAGTAGGTAGGAGTCAGAAACAGTCCCCGCTCCCATTGTTAACTTGCTATAGAGGGAATGAGGATCTAATGTTCTGTCATACAGTAGGGGAACAATGGCTGTCAATATTTAAAAAGAAGTAGTAGAGGGAATTTTAAACATTACCAATGATAGGTCTCTGAGATGACACTATGCCAATTTCCCCCGCTGTCACCATTACATTGTATGTGCTGAAATACTGCACCATACGTAATAAATACATCCAATTATGTGTCTACCTGTATAAAGAACTGACTCACCAAAAATTTGCCTTACACGCTCTGCAGTAGATTGGGTACTATGGGGTCTTAATCCTAACCACACATTATAATGATGAGTTTCTAATGTGCAGAAGCATGCACACCACCACATGCACATATACGCATGCACACACATATGTGTGCATGCACACTCATGCATTCATGCACACATAAATGCACACATACCATATCACATATACATATGTGCATTGTTCACAAATGAACACACACACACACACACACACACCTCAGTATCCCACAGGGATTAGTTCCAGGACCCCTACAAGCAATGAATCCTTGATTCTTGTTTATCTAAAGTGATATGATAATTGTAAACCTAGAGCTTCAAATGTGCCTTAAATGTACTTGACCTCAGTCCCACAGCCCCAACCCTTCCTCCATGTTCCTAATCACTGCTAGATTACTTACAAGGCTTAATATAGTGTAAGCAACATACAGATGGCTATTATGCTGTGTTTCTTAGGGAGCAGTGAAAAGAGAAGAAATCAACACATCCTGAGGGCAGACACCTTGTTCATTTGGAATGTTTCCAGTCTCCGCGAGGTTGCATCTGAGAGGGTGGCTTCTCAGGAAGAAAATAAACAGCAGTACACACACGTATATTACTTTTTTGTCTATGTGTGATCATAATCAGGGATACTGGGGGGTCGGGACATCAACATTTGAATTAGGAGGAACACAATCCTGCCCCTAAGATGTGTCACAGCAGCTCAGGGGATAGATGAGGAAGGACATGAGGCAGTGGTGGAGCAAAGAGAGAAACTGGTGTGGTTGTTAGAGGGGCTGAGGGGTCGAGGCCATCCCATTTCTTAGTGTGACCTTTGGTGTCCTCTGGGGAGGTATCAGCTGTAAAGGAAGAGAACCGAGGATGGCAAGCTTCCTTTGTGACGTAATGAAGAGTAAGAAGGTTGTGAGGTAGAGAGAAAGATGAGTACTGTGAATATGCAGACAGCTGTGGCCATAGGACTCCAGCCTCCCAGAAGCCTCAGAGAGAGAAAGTGTGGGGGGAAATGGGAAGGGAGGGGGAGAGGGAGGGAAGAAGAGAGAGGGGAAGGGAGGTGTGAGGGAGGGAAGGGGAGGAGGGACGAAACAGAGGGGGAGGTGGGGGAGGGGAAGAGGGGGAGGAAAGAGGGGGAAGGGAGGGGGAGATGGGAGGGAAGAGAGGGAGATGGAGGAGGGAGAGGCAAGGAGGGAGGGAGGGAGGGAGGGAGAGAGAAAGAGAGAGAGAGAGAGAGAGAGAGAGAGAGAGAGAGAGATCGAGAGATCGAGAGATCGATCTAAGATAAGAACTGGGCTGAAGAAAAAGAACTCATTTGGAATTTAAGCCACAGAAAAAAGAAGCCCTTCCAGTTTTACCTGAAGCAAAGTCTCGATCAGTCACAAGTAGGGAGCAAAGTGAGAATCCTGATGAAGATGAAGCGATGTGGACCACAGAGGCGGAGATGCAACGAGCATGGAGAGGCTTTATTGACAGACCCTTCGTTTGTTAATCAGGGGTCTGGCTTTCGAGAGCTCCTCGTTTGCTACATCACGCTGGTGAATTAATAGATACCTCAACAAAAGGACATTTAAATGAACGTGTGACACCTGCCTCAATCTTCAAGAAGCCATTAATTATGAATTCTTAAGAAAATGAGCGATGACACAGCTCTAAGTGTATAATTCCTACCCACAGTGCCTAATCACACGGCCTTTCAGCTGCGAGACACATCTTTTCTGTTCATCTCCTCCGGTTCTGACCAATTAAACATTTTCGTTCATAATCATAACATTTCACATGCCAAATCTTCAAAAGAAAAGGAGCTTGTCAGCAAAGCACCGCTTCCTGCTGCTAATTGATACCGAACCCGAACTCTTAAACGTGGGATCTATACATGCAGGATGTGGTGAACACGCTTGGGCTTTGTAGAAAGGTAAAGGCAGCCTCTTGCCTTACAACCTGATTTTGTAAAAATGTGTTTTTGCAGGGCAATAGTTTTTGACAAAAAGATATTGGTTAATTGCTGTGAGGCGGAGGTCAAAGTTTGCAAATTATTTGTGTACACACAAAGAATAGTCAGCTTAAGTGTGTGCAGGATTGTTTGAAAAAAAACTGATATCATCTAAAGGAGTTAGAAAATCTCTCTAGAGACAGACTCCTTTTTATGACTTCCGTCCTTTTTCCTTCTCCTCTTCCTCCTCTTCCTCTTTCTTCTCTGCACTTCCTCCTCCTCCTTCCTCCCTGCTCCTTGCAACAGAGTCTCACAAATCCCAAGCTGGTATTAATTTGCTTGTATCCAAGAATGACTTTGAACTCCTGATCCTCCTGTCTCCTCTGGTTCTGATTACACCTGGTTTCATGCGGTGCTGCGGATTGAACCATGTCCATGCTAGGAAAGCGACCTACTGGCTGAGATACATCCTTAGGCCCACGCTGTGACGTTTAACATTCACTGAAGGGCTCATCTCTCCGAGTGACTTATTTCACAACAGTAGAGCGGCCACTGGTGATGGACTTTTTTTTTTTCTTTCAGAAACCATCCATTTCCAAGTATCAAACAGCATTTTTCTGCATTGTGGGCTTCTGACTCAATCCCAGGGCAGTTTTGGTTTCCAGTTAATCACTAAGCTTGAGATTCAACAACTGTGACTTGGCCAGCTCTGTCCCTCAAGCAGGCCTGCCCAGCAGGCAAGGAAAGGTGAAGTTCATGGCATAGATCACAGACAAAACCTGCCACAGAGCTTTATACCGTCTGTGGCCACGCAGACTCAGATGCCCTATTTGTTTCCATGTTTCTCTGGCGGAGATCAGCAGGTGCAAAACAAACAAACAAACAAACAAAAAACAAACAAACAAACAAAAAACCAAAAAAAACCAAAAACCCTCCACCATAGTCAAAGCTTGAAATACTCACCAGCCACTCTGTGTCCCTGAAGCCAACTAGCCCACAGTCCTCTCTCCCAGGCCTAGGCCTATGCCATCCAGAAGGCTTTGCTGCTATTCCTGTGTCGACACCTTCACTGGCAGCCTTTTATTCTCATCCCGGAAACAACATCAGTGACTCTAATCTAACACATTATGTCTTTTTGGCAGATGTGAGCCACTGATGTCTTTGTCCAGTGAGTCAGCAAGATTGGGAAGCCTTTAAGAAGCAGAGGCTGCCGCTAGGGCCCCTCATCTATAGCCTCCTATGCCATGGTGATGTCTTTAAGCATCAGCCCCCTGGGAGCAGTGAGTAGCAGGATCCACAAAAAGGAGCCCTTTCTCAGACCCCAGCACTGGGAACAGGGATGGACATAAGGCTGGCTTCTGTGAGTGCTTGGACTGTGCTTGTACAAATAGAGGTGCTGGGAGGTTAATGCCTCCTCTCAATTCAATTCCTTCCCTCCTGACACCTCCAGACCCCAGCATCTCATATGAACCAAAATACTTATGTTTCTGGTATGTTTTCTTTTTTCAAGCTCAAAATCTGCCTCAGGAGCCCACCTCTACCTTCACATAGCACTTTGCCCACTCATGGACAGCTCACAGATGTAGGCTCTTGCCGGCAGTCGGCCTTCAACCCTGCACAGATGTAGGAAATGGGAACGGAAGATAAGGCACTAACGCTTTTCTCTCCATCCGACAATGCACATTCTCAGAGAGTCAACACATAAACCAGATGCAGGTGCAGACGCTAGCACATTGCTCAGAAGGCCCTGGTAACCAGGCCGTAAGCATCTCCAGCGTACCTGGTCTCCCTGCAGTGTGTGCTGGTCAAGGGGTGTCTTTGTAGCAATGTTGCTGTAGTAGGCATATGACAGTTCCCAGTCCAGGGGGTAGCTGTCAACACCCTGGTAGTGCTTGTACCCGAGATTCATTGATGACAGCCTCTCACTGCCTTGGCCTCCAACCAGACTGTATAGCATGCCCTGTTAGGAAGAAACCGATAATCGATAAAGTGTTCGCAAGACTGTATAGATAAGGTTATAAAACCCCCTAAAGCCTAAAGGTCATTTGCCTTGCTCCATCTCTATAATCCCAGCCATCCTAGGTTGGGTTATAAGGTTAATGTACCTTAAAACAAAACAAAACAAAAACAAAACACACACAGAGACAAGAATCATATGCAGAGATCAGAAATTAAAAGTGATTGGAGAACATAGTGTTTTCTGGTGATAGTGTTATCTGTCAACGTGACTATGCTGGCAGGGGCCCAGAGTCATTTCTCAGGGAGTCTGGTAGGCTGTTTCCAATGAAGCTTGGAAATGGGCATCTGAGTAAAGCAGATGGTCCTCCTCAGGGTGGGGGAGCAGCATCCCATTGAGAGCCTGAAAAGAACCAAAGGCAGAGGAAGGAGGAACTCATCCCTTTTGGCTGGCTGGCTGCCTGCCTGCCTGCCTGCCTGCCTGCCTGCCTGCCTGCCTGCCTGCCCGCTCTGGGACTCTGATCTTTTCCTGTTTAAGAAGAGGTAGAATTCACACTACCAGCTCCCTGGTCAGCAGGCCCTTCTGGCTTTGACTAGAACCCCCCCCCCCCCCCGCCCAGCAGCAGCTCTCCTGGCCTCCCACTTGCAGATGGCAGAGCAGAGAACGTCTCAGACTCCATAATTGCATGAGCTGATTCTTCAGAATAACTCTCTTCCTATATATATAAAATCTCATTCGTTCTGTTTTTTTCCCCCTCTGGAGAACCCTGACTAATACACTTAGGGAAATGTGACTCTAAATGTTAGGCACGTTGCATAATCAATTTGGATTCAAGACCCAAAGTAAAACTGTCTACTGCAGCATTTATTTTGATAGTAGAAGGATAGATGTGGTGACAACGAGGTCCAAAGACTTTTATTAGCTAAAAAGTAAACCGGGGTGAGGGCTTCGACCTGAGGACCGTTCATTCATCAGGGAAGATGTTCGTGATTTTGATGGACAGGATTCCAGTCTGCTCTCCTCAAACTGCCCCTTGGATGGTTGACCAAAACATGAAAGCCATGTGCAGAAATGGAGAAGTGTTTTTCTTTTTCCTCCCTGAAAACAGGTTATTGTGTAGTTCCACAGCCCAAGGACATTTTTTTCCCCTGGGTGTAGAGATTTTTAGGGGACTCTGAGGAGCTGCAACACATTGGTGCTAGCAGGGGCATCTCTCGGCACACATAACCCAGGTGACAGGTGCTCCAGAGAGCATGAAATACCCCACCTGCAGCTGATCCCGAGGTCCATTTAACCCAGTTTCATAGAAGACGGTGAGGTAGTAGGATGCTTTATGGTATCCACAGCAGCTGGAATACATCAGAAGGGGGACGGCAGAGCTAATTTGGTGAAGGCCATCAACGCCAGAGAGTCTCTTTACAGCCTTCTCAAATATCCTCGCACCGATTTCTAATACGGAGTCATTTTGGTTCCGTGGCGCTGTAAATAACACAATTCACAGCACACAGAATTAATTACCACGGGGCTGATGTGGCTGGAGAAGAAGGAAGGACAGCCAATTAAAAACCTTTGTTATTGACAAGGTGGGTCCTGTAGTACCTTGAAATATACCACCCTCTGGGGAAGTAAATTAAACCCTTTGGGGGAAGCTATGGTGTCACTGTGTAAAAAGCTTTTCCGCTGGCACTAAATGACAGCCTAGTATCCCGGGGAAAAGGATGTGCTTCACATAGCTGAGAAGATGCCTCAAGAGAGTAATTCACTCAGTGTAATTCACCGCCCAATCAGGGCTGCTGAAACTTCCAGAGAGACTCTTCCTCTCAGACTCGCAAGAAGAATGTGTTTTATCCCCGAAATAGTTCCTTGGTGCCGCTCCCAAAATTTGAGCAGGAGCATTTTATTTTGAGATGCTTCCTCACCATCTTTCGATTCCAGTTTTGCTTGTGGGTCTCTCGCTATAATGAAAAGAATGAGTCAACTCCTATGGAAGGCTTACAAGCCGCCACACTCGGGGTCGGGCATCCTACGCAAATGAGGCTATTGGACCTGCACAGACTTAGATGGTTGATACTATTATTAACCTCCTCCTTCACCACAGGGGATTAAGGAAGGCCTGAAGAAGCAGAACAACTTGTCTACAGTTACGAAGGCTGGCAAAGGGCCGGCCAACCTTTGACCCCTGGTGGCAGGTCACACAAGCCAGAGTTCACACTCAGCCCCTTGGGGACAGGCAAGCAGCTATGTTCACCAGGCCTCCCAGCAGGGATGGGGACTTGTCAGGTCTACCTAAATACGCTTGGTGCTTTCTTTTCCGAAACCTCTCATAGATCTATATGCTGATCAATGTCCAAGCCGAGAGACCAAGTGTGACTGTTAGGATTCTCTAAAATTTGTCTTTGCGACCCATCTCTTTTATTTATTAATGCAGCCAAGAAATGCCTCTAGGACAGACAAGGCACTATTGTAGGTGACATGTGACAAAAGACCATACAGGATGGAAAGACGTTATTCACAGGAGACACAGGACTGAAGCGTAAACAGTATCAGCTTGAATGTTAAGTTAGATGTCAACTAGGACTAAAGTGTTACATGCCTAGAAACTGGTGCTTCCAACATTTTTATTTTCTTCATCCTATTAAAAAAGTTATTTTTAAAAAAAGTGTCCAGGGGGCCAATGGATAAACCACCAGTTTCTTAGCACAGCAGTAAGGAATGAGCTGAGAAGTTTTTTGCGGAGAATGAGAAGTTTGGATTAAGTTTGCTGACGAGTAATTCCCTTGCAGTGATTCACTTTAGAAACAGGGACAGAAGGGCTGGGGAGATGGCTTAGCTGGTAAAGTACTTACCCAAGAAGGCATGAGTACCTGAGTTTGACCCCTAACAATCACAGAGAGCCAGGTATAGAGACATTTACTTGAAACTGGATAGGCAGAGCTATCCAAAGCTTGCAAGCCAGCCAGCCAAGTGGAACTGGTGACCCTCAGGCCAATGAGAGGGCCTGTCTCAACAAACAAGGGACATGACGTGACTTCTGCGCAACAATATTAGAGGTGCCCAGTAGAGATACACATGGCACATGTACATCGGCACATGGAGGTGCACGTACACACACACACACACACACACACACACACACACACCAGAAAGATCCAGGCCTGGAATCATGGACGCTGATACACTCTTTTACAAGTTGCTTCTGGAGCCTGAGCCTCGGAAAGGCAGCTATGATCTGGACCCAAAGACCCCTGAAAGGCAGACAGACTCTGCATGGGCTCTTCAGATCCCAAAGCCCAGACCCACAGTAACTGAAAGTCATCTCACTGCCTGAAGAGCAGTGTGCCTTTTCCATATCCTCTCCGTTTGCATATTTGTTTGCTTTACTCTCCAAAGACATAACTATTTGTTATGTAAGAAACATAACTGTTTGTTTTTGTAAGGCAAATCAAACAATGCACATGGTATTAAATAAAACAGAAGTCTCTGCTCCTCCACTCTGTGCTCAGTGGAGATAAAAGCCTTGCTCCCTCTGTGTGGAGACTTTCCTTTGTACGCACAATAATTCATGTGTACATTTATTTACATATATACATTTCCCCGGTGGCATGGTATGCCACTGTAGATTCTGACTTCATTTTTATATGTTTTAAGTTTTTATTAAGATTTGCTTATGTGTTTGTGTGTATATATGTGGAGGGGCATAGGTCAGTTCGTTCCTTCCCCTCTCCGGATCCCAGGGAGCAAACTCAGGTCTTCAGCTCTGTGATAGCCCCTTTACCCGACTAAGCCATTTCACCGGCCCAACTTTCTCTTTTAAATTAATTATGTATTATTAACATCTCTCTATGGCTATCACAAGTCCGCTCTGTTTAATGTTCCAGTAACTCAGAAGAAGAGGAGGAAGAGGAGGAGGGGGAGGAGGAGGAGGAAGAAGGGGAGGACAGCTCAGTTGGCAATGTGTACTGTGCAAGCATGTGGTCCTGAATTCAGATCCTCAGCACACACGCACACACACGCACGCACGCACACACACACACACACACACACACACACACACACACACAAGCTACACACTGTGATATATGCCCCTAGCACAGCCTTAGGGCAAGTGAGACAGATCAATCCCTGGAGCTCACTGGCCAGCTAGCATAGGCTAATCCAGAAGCCTTAGGTTCAATGAGAGACCTGTCTAAAAACAAATAAAGGTGGGACATGATTGAGGAAAGACACCAATGATGAGCTCAGACCTTCACACACACTGGTACACACATGTACATATCTTCCCAATATAATAAATAGATACATACATAAATAAACAAACAGATGGTAGTAATTGGGACACTACTTCCAGGGTTCCCTCCGGTTCCCTCCATTCTCGGTCATCCAAGTGGCATGTTAAACATGGCAGAGTATGTTCCAGTGTATGTGTTCCTATATATACTCCAGCATATATCTCCCTGTCCATACTCGTCCTCCTGCACACTCTGTGAAGTATGTCCCACCTGCAGCTTGTGGCCAAGAACAGTGTGAACTCAGCCTAACAGGAAATCTAAACTTACTTGAAACATTCTGAGATATTTGTGATCATTATTTTTTCTCAACTCCATTGCATGGTTCTAGAGCATGAATGTTGTGGATGACAACGTCCTATGACATTGTTAATCGGCTGTTCACACCCTTGGAGGTAAACCCTCTCTAGATTCCTTGTGTCTAATACATTGGGAATGCTAAGGAAGAGGGTGTTACCCTGAATTGTAAGGATTAACAACGAGAAAAACATGTCTATAACATATTCATTACTGATTATTGTAGGTTTTGTTTTTCCAGTGCTGGGTATTGACTGAGGACCCTCACACACATCAAGCATTGGAGATCACAGCTCTACCCCCAGCCTGATACTCTAAATAGCCTCGATCCATGGTCCGTGGTGCACTAATGCTGAATCCACAGGAACGGAGGGCCAACCGCATTTGCATTTACGGCTGAACTAAGTTCTCTATTTTTAGACTCTTGGGTTGCTTTGTGTGACTTTGCTACAGCAAGGCAGGGTAGTCAGCCCTGGACACTTCTGTCTTCCTGATGATATTTACATAATAACGCCCCTTTCCACCAGGACTCTGGTAATCTTATTTTGTTGGGTTTTCTCTTTGTCCGCTGAGGGAAGCACTCCACTCTATGGGACCATGGATTCAGCGGCGAACACGATAGTACAGAGAGATCCTACTGCTCCTTACTTACGTATTTAGTTTTAAACGTGCTCGTTTCAGATGCCCCTGTGTGCACATTCCCGGCAAAGTGGCATCTGAATTATCGTTAATGATTCATCTTGGCCTTGCCTCCCTGCCAAATCCCTAACTAAGATGATGGGTGAGCCACAGGGATGCAGCTCTGTAGGCTTCGAGGAGGGGAGGACTCCAAAAGAAATGAAACTCTAAATGAAACACCTGCCCCTCTGACCCCTGGTGCAGAGCTCCAGAAATCATCAGGAGCACCCAGGTAGCTGAGGCTGCTGGGAAAATTGGAACAAACATGGAATTCTCCAGTCTCGACTCCGGGCTCAAAAAACCCTGCAGACCAAAAGAGCGTGCTCACTTCTCCCTTATATTAAAATTCTTCACTCCCTCCCAGAAAAATATCACCAACTGGTATTTTCTCTGCCCAAGATTCTAAACAATTTTCTGCACTGGTGAATTTAATAAAAATAATAAAGTTAAGGTAAAATTACTCATTTCGCACAATAGTTAAAGTTTAGATGATAACTATTGTCTAAAAAATCAACGCCGTGGTGTCTTTGGTGATATTAAAGCCAGCTTAATGAAACTGTTAATTTCATCCATCTGGTTTAGCATATGCATTTTTTTCCTAGCCGATCTGTAACTGAAAACATGTCTTGTTTGAGGAGATTAATGGTATAATGAAGAAACAAACAAGCAGAGTGGGAGATTCCCATTTCTCCACTTCCTTTTCCTCTCTATCCCAGACAGTAAGGAATTAAAGCCGTAGCCGCCATCGCTTAAGCATGCGATGGCTTATTTTACTCTTCCTTCCCATCAGACGGTGTGTGCTGATTGTTCAAAGAGGCAAATGGAAGAAGATAACCACCCACTTAAGGCCCACGAGCTGGAGCTGGTTTCTGATTGAGGATTCAGAAGGAGAGAGGCAGCCTTGCTCCTTGTGAGAGGGACGGAGACATCAATAGGAAAGTCATTTTGAGTGTCGGGCTTCTGAATGGCAACATGCATCCAGAGTAGAAGTTTGCAAGAAGAGAGCAGAATGAAGAGGAACTATCACGCCACTGTCATGAGGAGCCCTCTTCATCAACTTTATGGACTTAAAAAACACTCATCGAGCTTCTCATTTGCATTCCGATCCTAGGTCCTGATGGCTCCAAGGAGCTTCAAGAGCCGGCTGATGGAGTGCTCAAGTACAGCACTGTGCCTTTCAGCACCGGGACACCAGTTCTATCCGCGCTGTGTCTCCTTCCCCTTCCCTCTAACACAATGGGAATGCTCTGGAAATAGGTGTTGCTCTGTGTGGCTTAGGAGCAAATAACAGGGGAAAAAATGTCTGAACATGTTCATGACAGATGTGATTTCTTCCCTTGTGATTTTTATTTTGGGGTACTGCTGAAGACTGGCCCAAAGGCCTCACATCTACCCCAGAGCTCCGTCAATCATCATTTTCTAAATATTTACCTATGATTAAAAAAAAATAGACCGTCCAAAACCAAAACAAAACAAAACAAAAAGGACCTTCCTTCCTTCCTTCCTTCCTCCTCCTCCCCCCTTCTTCTTTTCCCGAATCTTCCTTTCCTCCATATCTCCCTTCAGCATTGTTTTTTGGGGAGTTGGTGGAGGTGGAAAACTGTAGCCCATGTCTTTGTTTCCTTCTTCATAACCTCTGTATAAATGTATTTTAAAACCTAACAATACATACTTTCAACTCCCAGTAATAAAGGTGACGTCTCTCCCACAGCCAAGCATAGCTCTTAAGACAAGTGATGCTTCTGCCGTTACTGGTTCACACAACTGCATTTCCATTCTGTCCGTCCTCTGTATTTTAGGGTCTTCAAGCAAACAGTGGAATTGTTGGCAAAATCGAAATTAAAGTAGCATTCTGGTGCGGCCGCCTTCCCCTCGGCAGATTGTATGGAGACACTTCTCTAAATTGTGCTCCAAAGCCTGGGGCAAGAGGCCCTGTAGAAGCAAGGCAGATGGTGGCAGCCCTGGGAGAGAAGCCCAGGCTTGGACCTGGCCTCATCCCAGAGCACCATTTATTGGCAGCTTCTAGACTTCCTCTAGGCACTGGCAGCAGCAATATGACTTAATGGTACCCTTGCAGAATGGAGGTGGAGAAGACCATCCGTAGTTCTGGGCAGGGGTAGATATCCCCATGGGTACACAGCTATCACACCGGCCTCACTCACACATGCCTGACTTCATGGCACCTGGTCCTAACCATGGAGCCCTACCTAACCGGGATGTGAGCCTTTGAGGTCTTCTTCACTGTCCGCAGCTCTCAAGCCTGTAGCCCAGCCTCCAGTGCTACCTGGCACCTTGCTGGTCCTGGTACCAAAGCACTCTTCAAAGGGCTTTTGATTTCAAACTACTGCATTTTGACAAGGATGGTGGGACAAGAGAATATAAGAACAAAACGGACAAAACAACTCTTAAGTAATGAAAACCACGTAGGCTAAATTCTACTGTTGCAGCATCAGGAAAAAAAAAAAAAGCCCAAATGTTAACAGGGCTATCTCCATGCTCCAGCAACTGCCATCTTCCTAGAGAATTCAATGCTCAGGAGACAGCCTTAAAGCTGACCTATCCAAATGCACCGAAATCTCAATCAGAGGATCTTGTATTGGTTGCTGCCCCAGCGCCCTGCACAGTAGAAACTCAGGGACAGAGCAGGGATAGATTTACCAGATCAAGAAACGGAATCAGGATGCAGAGCTCATCTTTGGAACGCTGGGGGAGGGGGATCTTGAGAGCATCTATATGCACTGCAGCTGGGTACCCCAGGAGTGCTGCCATCTTTAATTCAAAGGCTTGCAGACTCTGTGAGGTGAAGAACAAGCCCTGTTATACATTGAGACTGCAGACACCATTGGGAACAGCTGAGTTTTACAGCATGTTAGCACATCAGCTGTCAACGTTTAGCAAGCCTCCCCCACAGCGCCCCCGGGCACTTGGCCTAGAGCTGTGTGTGGGCTGGTCCCACTCTCGGTGTGGTTGCCCCAGGGCCTAGCACAGTGCCAGGAGGAACTCAGTCTATGGGTTCCAAACTGGCTGTGCAATGTACGTCAAGGACTATTTTACATCTGGGCACCTGTACATCTCACCACCAGATTATAGCCAAAAAGCCCTTTGAAGAGTGCTTTGGTACCAGGACCAGGATGAAAGCCACATTTCCAAAATCCTTTGGTACGCATAGAATTGAAACGATTCCAGTCTACTTTCCTGAACTCTAGAGGGGGTCCACAGCTCCAAGGACCTGAGCGGTGTTTTACAGTACCAAGATGGTAGCTTCCCGGATGGAATAGGTTCATGACGAAAGGGGAAGGAGAGAAATACAGAAGGTAGGAGAGGGAACCCAGTGGACTCTGTCAGGCTGGACTGGAACGGTAGCTTTGTCAAAGCAGACCTCCTCGATGTTGGGACTCCTAGGAGTCAAATTCAAATTCATCATTCCTTCATTGATGCAAGGCCTCTGCCAAAGGTGCAAGGACGGTGAGAACACTGATTCCCAGGTACTGGGAGGTTCTTGGCATCTCCAGACTTTTGAAGTGAGGGTCTTTAAGACAGCAGGAAAAACTGTTTGTGGTACTGGACACTTGGAGTCCCCGGCCCTTGGGAAACTGAGGGAGGAAGCTTTCTGTGAGCTTAGGGGTAACCTGGGCTACATGCTAAACTCTGTTTTAAAAGCAAACAGCAACTGGGAAGAAAGCTTAGTTGGTAAAGTGCTTTTTTGCACAACCAAGAGGACCTGCATTTGATTCCCAGAACCCACATTAAAAATCGAGGCATGATAGTACATGCTTCTGATCCTAGTGCTGGAGAAGCAGATCCTTGGGTCTCACTACCCAGTCAAACAAGCCTACTTGATGAGCGTCCAGGCTACAGGGAGACTCATAAGACAAGGTAGATGGTGCCTGAGAGTGACCTCTGGCCTCACACATGTGTGTGCACATGTGCATGCGTACCCCCCATACACACATGCACAAACTCTCCATGAACAAGCCTAACCACAAGCACACACAAATAAGGGAAGCTGAGGGACTGCCCTCCATGTTTGAGGATTGTAAACCAATAGTTCTTAACCTTCCTAATGCCACAAACTTTTAATACAGTCTCTCATGATGTGGTGACCCCCCCCCAGTCATAAAATCATTTCTGTTGCTACTTCATAAGTGTAATTTTGATACATGAATCATACCGTAATATTGGATATGCAGGCTATCTGATATGTGACCCCTGTGAAAGGGTTACTCATGCAATCACAGATTGAGAACTGCTACTCTAAGCTATGTAGTGGAAGGAGACAAGAGAGCTCATCACTGTAATATGGGAAGGCAGCAATTGGGCGGTTGTACAAGGGGGCATGAGAGGGGAGCTGTGGACCTACAGAGGTGGCGAAAGGCAGGAGAAGGTGTACTGAGTTGGGCCTTGAAGGCTGCTTATCAGGAAGGAAGGGGAAAGTGAGCTGGGTTCTTTGAACAGTATGGGCAGGATCATGTGGAGGAAGAATTTGTCACTAAGTAGCTATCATGCCCCCATAAGCTTGGCTGGCACACACTGATCATGTGGATGTTATGTGCTGCCCTGCACAAGCTATCCCCTGAGGAGATCATAAGAACACACAGAAGATCCAACAGCCCTAAGTCAAAGCAGTCCATCCACAGGGGCCTGTCCCTCATACCCGCAGGGCCATTTTCTGCCTGTGAAGTTCTTTTCTAGACAGTGTGTCACCATAAAGCCAGACAGACTCTCCACAGATTAAAATACTGCATATAACTTATCAACTCGCATAGTCGTAATGGTGGCTAGCATCAAAATAAGTGGGAAATAAGTGTTGGTTAGGATTGGAGGAATTGAATTCATTGTGCACGGTTAGTAGGGACAGAAAATGGCACAGCCACTGTGATAACGGTAGAGGTTCCTCAAAAGGCTAAGAAGAACTTCCACATGATCCAGTAATCCTACTGGTGGATACACACCTCAAAACATGGAGAGCAAATATGGCCAAAGGCATTTATATTCCCAGGTTCAAAGCAGCATCTCTTAAAATAGACAAGGAGCAGAGGACCCAAGTGTTCATTTATGCACAAATGCGTAAGTAAGTCAAATGTGGCCAGGACACACAACGTAAGACTGTTCATCTTTAAAAAAGGAAGGGGATTTTGACACATGCTATACCGTGGGTGAGGACATCATGTTAAGTGCAATGAACCAACAACTAAAAGCTAGATGGTTCCACTTCTAGAGATCATTTGAAATAGTGACGCTCACAGTGACAGAGAGTAGAATGGTGGCTTTCAGTGTCTGTGGCAGACAGATGGAAATTTTTTAAAAACAAGCATATAACCAGTTTTTCAAGATATCGTGTTGGTGACCTGATGCATAGCATGCAAATACTCCTAATAATATTGAACCTGTACAATAAAGAAATAGTAAAAAAATGGCAGTTTTTATGTTAAACATTTTGGCACAGCCCTCAAATAGTTAAAGAGTAAACAGCGGCTGACCCCTCTAGCTGGGGACCTACAGTCCACTCTCTGCTCATCTCATTTGCCAATGGAACCACCATGTCTCCGCCCCTGCAAATTCCACCTCTGCTTTCAAGTGCTGGCTTCAATGGGGAGCTGATGAGCTGGCTGAAGTCACACAGTGTGTGTAGTGGGGAATCACTCTCAAGTCTGAAATGTGTATGTGCACAGGCCCAGGGGCAGAATGTTGGAGGGGAACAGATGTTTCCAAGGAAAAAGGATTCCTCATAAGGAATCAGAAGTGCCATTGTCTGGTCTCATCTTCTCTTGTTTAAAAAAAGAAAAATCAAAGGCTGGAGAGATGGCTTAGTGGTTAGGAGCACCGAGTTCTCTTCCAGAGGACCTGGGTTTGATTCCCAGCAACCACATGGTGGCTCACAGATGAACATAGCTTCAGTTCCAGGGGATCCAATGCCCTCCTCCAACCTCCCTCGGTCCCAGGCATGCATGTGATATACATATATGTAGGCAACACACACACACACACACACACACACACACACACACACACACACACACCCCAGAAATAGTAATTCTACAAATTAATTTCTTTAAGGACATAAAGGAACCTGTGGCTTATCTTTTCTTTTGGCCAGACTAACTCATGTTACAGCACGGCCTTGCTGGGGATGTGACTCAGTGGTGGCGTGATTGCTTAGCCCTGGAATCAACTGTCAGTGTAAGAAAATAAAACCATCTTGTCTAATCAAGACGTGGGCAGGCTAGATGGCTCAGGGGGTGAGGCGATCGGAGTTGGCTCCTAGAGTCCATGTGAAGGTGGGAGGGAAAAATCTCATCTCACAAAGTTGTTTTCTGGCCTTCACACACATGCACTGTCAAGAACAGCCACAAAGACACACCAGTCACACACACGGAGAAACAAATTAACAGTCTTTCTTAATTCTTTGTTCTGTTCCGGCTTAGGGAGGGCATTCGGCCGATACCTGTTTCATGAATAAAGGGATAAACGATTGGAAATGAGTTAGGACGACACTTGGCCTTATCTTTTGTGTCTATTCCAGTTCAACAACAAGAGATCCAAGCATGGAGCATCTGCACTCGAGTCCACTTTCACAGCTTATCTCAGATGTGGGAAATACCACAATATGCATGCATTCATGTGCTTTGTATTACTGTGGGTGAAATTCTTGGAGTGTGGTACTTTCTCTTTTGGAAAAGAGGTTTGGTTCAAGGCCCATCTGTAGAAGTTAAAGCAGTGTTGCGTCATCTTGGCCCTGAGGATCATCTCATAATGGGGACTTGTGCAAGTAAGAGATTCTACAGGGCCAAACAGGAGTCTAGGGAGAGAGTCTGTGTCTGGCCTTACTCTTACAATAATTCGACGTCTTTAAAGGTCAGAGGTCCCATGAGAGTGGCCATAATCCCTTCTGAGAGCCATGCCTGCAGAGTCTGAGAGACACTCCAACTCGTGCCTACTTCTTGCCTGTATGCACATGTGTGGAAACCAAAGGTTCTTCCTTTTCTGCCTTAAATCTGAGACTGTGACATTTACCAAGCCTGGACCTCACCGATTCAGGAAGACTACGTGGCCAGCCAGTCTTCTGGATCCTCCTGTCTCTGCCTCTCCAGACCCTGGATTATAGCCACGTATCGCCTCGTCTGAGTGCTAGGAATTTAAACTCAGGTCCTCATGTTTGTACGGGCATTTCTCCAGCCCCCAACTCCCACCTCTCAAACCTTCCCTTTCCTCCCACAATGCCACACTAGTGACCAAGCCTCTGACACATGAACTCTTAGGGGACAAGCCACATTCAAACCATAGTGAAGGGAGGTCTGATCTTGTCTACCGGTCAATGAGGTCAGACGTACCAGGACGACAGTACAGAGATAATGAGCACACACTTTCTACAAATGAGTTGTGAGGAGCATGCTGGGGCTGGCCAGACACTAGCAGCAGAATGACCTTGTCAGAAATGGTATTCCAGAAGCCAGGAACATGGGCACAGCAGCCTTACAGCTGTTCTTTGGATAAGGGACCGTGGCAAATGTCCATTAAATATGTAAACTGATTTTCTGCCTTCACTTTTCAAGATCAAGTTTTCTGCATTTTCCTCAACCTTGTTAGGAAGCTGGGTATGAGATATGACACTTTCTGTCTCTTGGGCTAGCCAGATGATGCTATTATAGACCCCAGCAGAGAAGAGTTTGACGGTATGTGTGCTCTCCCTCTGCAGTAGCCGCTGGGCCCTTCCAACACAACCTAAAAAAGTAGACGCCCCTGGCAGAATGGGGCATTAGCTCCACAAATTTACCTTCTTTTCCACTCCTGAGTGCCCCTGCCCTGAGAGACTGGGGACAAGCAGTGGCTGTGTGCCCTAAAGAGGCCAAAGCCATGGTTGTGGAGAGGCACAGAGCTTGGGGGCATTGCTTCCTGCTGATCTCGTTTAGCCTGGAATCTGCATTTGACGGGCAAGCCTAGCATAGTGGGTCCTAATGTGGAGGTGTGGCTTTGGAGGCGGTGGGACTCATTCCCCATTTCTACCAGTCCCACAGCCTGACCTTGGCCTACAGGACTTGCTTGGTCTAGCTTGTCCTGCAAGCTCATGATTTGAGTCTTTCCTTTGATTCTATTTCCAGTCTTCCATGGAGAATAAAATAGTCCTAGATTCAAACAAACAAAACCTCGAGCTGTAAAAATAACATGAAAACATTTGTATCGAGAGTATTTCCTTTAAAAAGAACGTATTGTGAAAATGACTCGATCCTCCTCCCCAACCGTGAAACTATATTTAACTGTGATTAGAAATCACAGACACGAGTTTTAGTAGATGTGGTGGGAAGTTCTGCATGCACTCCTTCTCCTTGGGTCTTTTTAACACCATCACTACCACCACATTCCGTTGTGTAGACGAGGAAACCAGGGCTCAGCGAAAACAAGCACTTGCTTAGGAGCACAGTGAGTGAGTGTTAGCCGAGGTGGAAGCAGCTCGCCCAGCTCCAGAGACCACGGTGTCACGGGACATACTCTTCAGATCACCCAGCAGTCGTGGACACTGCAATGCCACCTTCTCTGTCTCCATCACTCTGTCCTCCTCAGACCTCCAGCCTTTCTTCCAGGACTTTGCAATCCCCTCCCTGCTCCACACTCTCCTAGCTCACCTCCTTCTCCCCAACTGCTGTCAGCCAGCATCAGAAATTCCCCTCTGGTTACACTCTGCCTACAGCCTGAAGCCCTCCAACTAGTTGCAGACACCTGAAAGGAAAAACCACACAGGTTCCAGTGGGCCATTAAACTTTGGCTAAACCCTGGGTCATCTCTGGCTTCCCATCCCTTAGCATACATGCTGTCCCTCCTCCTTGCCTCTGCCCTGTCTCCAGAACCCACTCCTGTCTTTCTTCTCTGGCAAATACCTCCAGAAGTAGTCTCAATGTCACCTCCTCCTGGAAGCCCTTCTGGGACACCTGAGTCTAGAAGCAGCCACTCCTCTCTTTGTGCCTCCACTTCCATGGCTTTTACTCAAAGGGCTTACAGCTTGTCTTTGTTTTTAAGCCTGTCACTCAAGAGGGAGGAACCTCCTGCCATCTTACTCAGCCAAGTGAGTCAATATTAGAGAACGGGAGATCAAATATCCTGTACAGCTTGAATTCTTCCAGGATGGGCAGGGCCAGCGTATAAAGAAAGCCCATGCTCTGTGACAGTGCCATTTGCAGGAGGACATCTTTGAATTTCCTCCACTCAAAGGGCTGGTTCCCCAACCAGAACACAATGAGCCTTTTTATCGCTTGACACAAGTACGGGCTCCGTGGGACCAGCTCCTCTTTCTAAGAGGCATGACTTCAAGATCTCCTGGAGCCCTACAGTGTGTACTTAACTAAACAAATACAACTTGCATTGGGCCTAAGAGGAAGCCATCAGCATCCAAGAACGACCTTCGAATCTGAGATGACACTGAAGTGTACTTCAAACCAGGAGGCTCACGTTCAAATGCCTAAGGGTTAGACGTCATCTAACCGTCCATGACAGTACATGACAGGAGGTGAAAACTCAGAGAAGAGGGACCATGGGCAGACAGAAAAATGCATGGACTCAGGCCTCCCCTCCAGGATCACTGACTGTAGAAACAGAGGGCCAGAGCAGCTACGTCTTTGATATTTTTTCTTTCCAAGTAAAGCTAGAAATTTGCATTTTTCTGAAAGTTTTTAGATACCAATAATGAAATTCTTTTCAAATACACAGAAAGGTATTTTGCAAACTAACTCCATTTGGAGGCCAATTCTGGCGGCGGTCTGTCCGTTTTGCAGCCCTGGCTTTAGATAAAGCATCGCTTGAGTGATCCCTAAATTTAAGTTTTTGGAAATGCGCACAGATATATTCAGCGCTGTGGACACACAAGGGCAGAATTTAAATCTGAAATTAAACTAGAACACTAGGGTTAAAAATAACATTAAGGCATAATTCACCGAGAGAGAGTGAGTAGACAGAAAAGCAGGGCGCCTTCCTAGCTAGCTCCAAACCCCAGGCAGAGGCCCAGTTACCGGTCAGCAGGTCCATCTGCAGCAGAGTCTGGAACAAGCTGGGGTGCCTGTCTCTCAGCCCCTTCTCCCAGGGTAAGGCTCTGCACACCTCGGCTCTCCCATACTTGCGCTTGAGGTCCAGGTAGGAGTTACGGAAGTCACCTACACAAAAGCAGAAGACATCACCCGCTCAGGAGTGGCAATGATCTTATCCCTCTAAAAGCTGTCCTTCCTAAAAGAGAATTGGGATGGGAGAGCAGGCTTAATATTCCTGGATTTGACTTGGGTCTTTCGGGGGGATTTGAAACTGGCCATGATACCTCTGCCTTGGGGGTCAGCATATGGAGCCAAGTCCAAGAGAAACATGCCAAAGATGCTGACAGCTGTTGACTAATTCTACAGAATGAGCAGCTGACCCCTGACTTGTCCCCAGGAGGCCAATAGTCTAGGCCATTTTTGCTGGCATGTATGTTGAAGAACAAGGCCCCAAAGCCCCCAGAGAGGCGAGGCAATTGAAGACTTTAGGAGACTTTCCCTGATGCCACCAAACAGGTCGGCATATAGGGCTGGCTTTTCAACTCAAGGCCTCACTCCAGGCGCTGTGTGAACAATCAAGGGGACGTTACTATTCCTGTGTGTCTGCCCCCTCTCCTGGCAGCATCTTTGTTTCTGTGTGATTCAGCAAGCGGTAAGAGCAGCAGCTGGGATTAGGACAGTGGCTTCTTTTTAATGTTTAATACCTGCATGTACATGGCGAGGGGGTACACGTGTGTAGGTGTGCATGTACGTATGCACTTGCATATAGAGGCAGGGGGACAAACAACCTTTGGGGTGCATCATTCCCAGAAACATCACTGAGCCTTTGAGATGTGGTTGCTCACTGTCCTGGAGCTAGCCCAGTCAGCTGTCAGTGAGGTTAGCCTCAGCAACACCAGTCTCCACCTCCCCAGAGCTGGCATTCCAGCAAAGCGAAGTCATAGCCAGCATTTTTATATGGGCACCTGGCATGGGACTCAAGTCTTCATGCTTGCAAATCCTTTACCAACTGAGCCATCTCCTTAGCCCAAGACTATTTTCAAATTAGATTTTTGTTTAGGGTGGGGGATCCTGTGTGTTCCACCCGGCTTAGGTGGAGATCAAAGGGCAACTTTGAGAAGTCAGTTTTCTTCCATAGTGCAGCTCCTGGGGAACTTAGGCTGTCAGGCTTGGTCTTAGATGCCTTTACCTACCTAGCCACCTCTCCACGTGATAACCTGCCTCTGAAGAGAACTGCAGGGGGTTGAGCACCTGCCACCCACTCAGACCACTATGTGACCCTGTCAGCCCCGCATGGCTTAGGTACATCTATGGCCTCTCCTTCCCTAGCCTGGAACTGGGAGTTCCACTTGGGGGAGGGGGCATGAGATAAGCAAGGCAAGATCGAGATGCTGAACTAGCTCTTGCGGATGACAAACGCCCCACAGGGATTTCTCTTCCAGAAGGAACATATGTGACTAACTGTGGTGTTACCGAATCAAACGTGGAGATCTAGAGCACAGAAAACTTTACTAAGTGCTTACTCTGTGCTGGGACCCTACTAGACAAGACAGGACTAAGCTCTGCCCACACCCTGGGTGAGGAAGGAGAGCCTGGGCCAGGTGAGCTCTGCAGTCTGTTTGAGAGCCATTCCTTCTGCCCAATTTACTGGTGCCTTCCTGAGCTGATCTGAGGATGTAAGAATAAAACAGGGCCCCAGAGAGCAGAGGCACTGTTCAGAGATAGTAATGGTCCAAGGCAAAATACACTGATGTGTATAATAATTTCTAGTGATTAATTTATATTATCCAAATGCCTTGCCTTGCCTTGCCTTGCCTTGCCTTGCCTTGCCTTGCCTTGCCTTGCCTTCCCTTCCCTTCCCTTCCCTTCCCTTCCCTTCCCTTCCCTTCCCTTCCCTTCCCTTCCCTTCTTCCCTTCCCTTCCCTTTGGCATGCCTTCTAGGTAGAAAGAATGCCATGCCAGGTTCATTTGTATTCTTAAACAAGATCAGGTGTGGCGGGGGCTTCCAACAGTCTCCGTTCATGGCGGTTGCTGGTGCTTTGGGGGGTTGGGTGGGGGTAAGGATCAAGGCGGAATGCACACTGTGGCTCCCATCTGTCTTTGGAAGCCTTGAGGTGCACCTGATCCTGCTGGAATCTGGGCCGAGTGGTACGTGGGATACGTTTCTATTTTAGTCCGCCCCAGAGCAAAGCTAAACATGTCAATGCAAATGCAGAGCTTAAAATGCCCCCAGAGTGCCGTACTTACATGTCTCTCGCCTCTCACCCCCAGCCTGGACTGTTGCAGTATATGAGGATATTATGTCCCAGACCTCGGCGCAACGCTCATAATATAACTTGATTTGTTCAGCCAGTTCCTTCTCAAGGAAGGGATTAAGAACCTGCAGGAGGGTAAGAGATTGCACGAACTGTAGTCGTCATCAAACGTCCTCTGGCTCATACCTACGGAGGTGTTCAGCTTGGCTGAGGTTCTTTTGGCATCACCAGCTGCCACCCCACCTGGATCAGCAAACTGATGCCATTAGGATCCATTCGAGGCCTGCCAGCCTCTTGTGTGTGCTACCTTCTCATCTGCAAAGCTTCTTACACATCAGTAGAGACCTGTCCCCCTCCATGTGTAGTCCCTAGAAAATTACATCCATCTCCATTTCCAAATGCTAATTCTACCCAAGCGGTGCCTGCCACCTGAGGCCCTCCTGTTTCCTTCTGCTTGCAGCATCCTCAGTCAGCAAGAGCCAAAGATGGGCCTCTGTTCCAAAGCACAATTCCCTACCACCTTATCATGTGGCCAGATGTGCATGTGCACCTCAGTGAGCCGGAGCTCGTGGGAATCAACTCATGTCATGTGACTTATTAAGAGAAATGGGTCGGAGTCCCAAAGAGCAAGTCCCTTGGGGCCAGGGGACTTAACCCTGTTTTCAAATGCATGTCTGGACCCAAGAGAGGTTCAAGAAACGGGCTCACTGGGTTGTAACCAGTCCTGGCTTTTTTTTCTTTTTTCTTTTTTTTTTTTTTTTAATATATAGAAGGATCCAAAACTTTAGAGCACACTAGAGGAGAAGGAAGAGGAGGCAGTCTTAGTGAAATTATTTTTAGTTTCATAGATAAATACATATATGTATATCTGTTTGTTGTTCGTTATATTAATTAGAGTATCTTCAAAACATCCTTTAAAGCTGGGTCTGTTGACATCCATCTGTCATCACAGCTAGTCAGTAGCCTAAGGCCAGAAAATCAAAAGTTCAAAGCGTGCCTTAACTCCAGGGTGAGTTCAAGGCTAGCCAGGACAACTTAGTAAAAACCTGTCTCAAAATCTAAAAAATATTTTTAAGAAAGGAAAGAGTCTAAAGCTGAGAGAAAGCTTGGCGGTGTTTGAGCTCCAGGACCAAGAAATATTTTTATTTTGTTTTTTCGAGACAGGGTCTCCTGTATCCCAGACTGGCATACAACTTGATCTTGAGCTCTTGATCTTTGCCTCGACTTGCTGACCACTGGCATTACCAGTGTGCACCACCACTACATGCCACAACAGTGAAATGTTTGAAGCTCAGCCTCACCCATCTTTCTTGCTTCTCCTCTCAGCTCCAGGTCTGATCTGCAGTAGGGACTCTGAAGCACTTAGTGCAGAAGTAGATACATGAATTTTTCCTTTCCTAGCTATCTCAAAGGGAGGGAGGGGGAGACGGAGGGAGCGAGGGAGTCAGGCTTCCTATTTGTTGTTGTGTCTTTGCCTGGACTCCACGGGGTCAAGGGAAAGAGAGGACAATTCCCTCTCAGGCATCTGGTGGGGTCCTCTATCTCCTTAGCAGAGATGAGAAGACACTGTTCAGAGGCTGCATGGTAGGGGGCTGTGAGTCCTCTACTAGAATGGCTGTGCCCTCTGTGGGCGTGTTAGGATGTGTGTCTTGGATACAGTGAATTACTTCGGGGTCCAAAGCCCTCTTGAATCTGGCTCTCTGTGGTCCACCCATCCCAGCATGAGCTGAGGCAGGGCTTCTGGGAAAATGAGTGAAAGATTGGCTGGCACAGGGCTTTAATTTGCTGGGGTGTAGTTTCTTCTGATACTTTAAATAATAGCGTAGAAGAGAAGCTTTACCAAATAACTAAGATTCTCTCCTTTCATTAGCTTAATCACTGGATAGGCAACCGCCTGATAAAAATCTACTCTATAATTAAGCTAGTAGTTATTAAAACAGAGGAAGTAAATGGTTCTCATTTTATGAGTACTAAATGAACCGCACGGTAACAGAAATCTATTATTGGGCTGGCTCAGGGGAAGCCTCAATATTAATTATGCTTGGTGGCTGAGCCCACGCATGGCTCAGTCCGCTTGGGTAAATCTTTTGTTTACACTGTGTTCCTTGCTCTCAGTGGCCCACTGTCACACACACTCCTGGCAAGTTTCTCGATCCCCACGGCTCACCTGTGCGGGGTGTAGGCTGCGGAGGCGATAGTATTTCACTGGTCCAAAAAACCCTTCGATGCCTGCCACATACCTGCTCCCTCCAACAACGAAGTATCCAGCTGTGTCATTGTAATAGAAATCTTCATGGAAGCTGGAGAGGAACACAGAGGGTTGAGGCAGCCCCGGGGACTGGGACCTGGTTATCGTAAAAGAGACTCTGCGTGGACATCCCCAGACCCTTTGACCTAACTCAAGTTGCCTCTCAGTCTGGTTTGCAGATGAGCCCACTGCTGGGTCAGGTGGACCTGGGCTACATCCTGGCTCTGCCAGTCAGCCGCTGTGTGAACTTGTCCCAACAAGCTAAGCCCTAAAGACTATTGTCCTTTGTAAAATGATAGTTTCCTACATAATGAACTGTTAGGATTTGATGTACTGTGGTCCCAGGTAAACAAACACCTAACGTCTGTTAGTGATACTGTTTAGAATTGGGAGAAATATTGGGAATTATTTTCCTTTAATATTTTGCTTTACAAGGAAAAGTTGTTTTATTGAGTAGACAGAAGGCAGGTTAAGGGGAAACTTAGAATTTAGACTGATTGATAAGAATGGGAAGTTAAATTCATTGAGGAGGAGGCATCGCGGCAAGGCCAAAGGTCATGGCCAGATACAAGAGGCCAGCAGCATGTGACGTGCCTGTGCCCATATTGCAGGGAAGGAGACAGGGACCAAACAGTTGGTGTATATGAAGGGCACCAAGGTGCTTCTTGCTGTGTTCTTTATACTCAAGATCTGAAAACTTCAGGAGTCTCCCCATGAGGGACAGTCAGCCTGTGGTGCTCGGGCACAACTTTCTTTACTATGTAAATTGAAAAGGGGGTAGACCTGAGAAAAGGAATGTGCTGCTAAGTTTAAAAGTGAAGATGTGGAGGCCCGGGGAGGTTGCTCAGTTGGTCCACACACAAAGCTCTCGGTTTGCACCCCGGCACCACAAAAATCCCAGCGCTCAAGAGGAAGAGGAAGGAGGGTGAGTCCTCTACTAGAACGGCTGTGTCCTCTGTGGGAATGTTAGGATGTGTGTCTTGGATACAGTGAATTACCTCAGGGTCCAAAGCCCTCTTGAATCTGGCTCTCTGTGGTTCACTCACAACTCAAGGTCACCCTCAACTACTGTGAGACCAAGGCCAGTGTAAGCCACGTGAAACTCTGTGTGTGTGTGTGTGTGTGTGTGTGTGTGTAAGAGAGAGAGAGAGAGAGAGAGAGAGAGAGAGAGAGAGAGAGAGAGAGGATAGTTTCTATCTGTGTAGGGACAGTAAGCAGGTATTTTTGTATTTGCACAAACTCTGAAATAAACTAATGAAACCATTTCCCCATAGGGCATGAGGTAGAGGCTGGAGTTAGTCAGGAGAGCTGGAGGCGAGGCTTGGCCATATCTTCGTTTTTGTTATTTTTCTTTTCCTTAGCGTTGGCTTGGTAAACCTCGTGCACTCATTACCTATTTAGAAACCAAACTAGGACTAGGTGACCGTGTGACCAGAGCATATGTGAGCAGCAGGGTAGGTAAAACTTGAGACAAGTCAAGTAAGAAGCCAGCCAAAGAGGGGAGAGAGCCATGGGCAGAGAGGGCAGATGGAAAAGCCAAGAAGAGAGAACAAAATGACAGGCAGGCTGCCAGAAGCCAGGGAGCTGAAGAAGCCAGAAGCCAGGGGACAGCAAGCTCCTGACAGGTGGCTCCGGGAAGCCAGGCAGCCCGGGGTTATTCCAGGACAGTGATGGTCTGACTGCCTCTGAGCAAGACCCTGTTCTCTAGCAGGAATACCTGGTCAGGGAGGAGGCTGGGGAGGGTGGGGATTGGGGCGCGCGCGCACGAGTGTGCGTGTGTGTGCGTGTGTGTATGTCTGTGTGTGTGTGTGTGTGTGCGACTGCGCGAGTGTGCGCATGAGCGTGTGTGAATGTGAACCACTTTCTCAAGAAATAAATCCACTTAGGCACATGCAACACTGATGGAAGAGAAGGCCTTCCTTCCACTCCTGTTTTTATCTTTTCAGAATCTCCCTCTCTGTCTCTCTGTCTCTCTTTCTCTCCCTTCTTCCATCCACCTTTGCTCCCATCCCCTCCCTCCCCTTCCTCTTCTTCCCCCTCCCTCTCTCCTTCCTTTTTATCAAGAGAGACCACCAAGTTAGTAACTCTGATTACAGAACAGACCCTGTTTCTCAGGACCCTGGAATGTTCTAACTCTCATGTGAGTGCTTGGTGCTGAATGGATGAGAAGCTTTATCCTGACTCAGCTTGTCGAGGTCCCCAGTTCTCTGCAACTCTCTTGGTGCTCACAGTACGCTGGGGGTGCTCCCTAGTAGAGGCTCTCTGGAACCCTCATCCCTTCCCCTTCCTTTTAAATGTGAAAATAACCATGTCTATTTATTGCGCTGTGGTGAGGGTTGACTGGACTACCAGTTGAATGATCAAAATGCTTCAAAAGGTTGCATATTTCAGAGGACTCGGGATATTGCAGTGTGTGCATAGACAATTGTTTGAACATCCGGAATCAGCAAACTTAGAAACCCCCAATTCTCTGAAATCAGAAGTCTAAAAGGCTTTAAAATCTGACATGGCCCTCAGACATTGCCAGACTTTGAGCATTTAGGTTTTAGATTTGTGGCTCCTCAGCAGTTAATACATAAAGTACTTAAGACAGTGCCAGGCACATGGCAGAGGCCATGACTGTTGGCTATAGGTGTGAATACCCACCTCCCCGCTGGACTTCTACTCCTACCATGTGAGACACACATGTGTTCATTCCTCGGACAAAATACTGCCAACTCCGTGTTCATTGTAATCCTGCCATGGACCTCAATATGCAATCAATTAAAATAGAACTAGGGGGAAAGACAGTTCCTTCTATCATAGAGCAAGTTAAGCTGGGTCTGTAAGTCCGGCTACTCAGAAACATGAGTCAGAGGGACCAAAAATTCAAAGCTGTCCTAGACAACATCCTGAGAGTCAGCCTCAAAATAAAACAACAAAGTTGTTCAGTGGGAGAGCGTGGACCTGGCATGCAAGACCCTATATATTCAGTCTCTAGTAGCACAGGCACACACACACACACACACACACACACACACACACACACACACACACAGAGAGGGAGAGAGACAGACAGACAGACAGACAGACAAAAACCAAAACCCACACCCGTATGCAAATTCGTTACTACTTTGAGTAGGTTCAATAAAGGAAAGTTATTTTAGTAGTGGAATTATAATAAACAACTATTAAAGATGAAAGAAATCTGGAAGAGCTTGGGGCTGAAACTGTTTCATAAGTGTTTCTTTCTTTCCTCCTGTTTGGGAAGGGAGAAAACAAATTGTGTGTGTTTATTACGAGAGAGAGAGAGAGAGAGAGAGAGAGAGAGAGAGAGAGAGAGAGAGAGAACAGCATTCCAATTTTCAGAGCAAAGGGAAGGCCCTGTCTCGAAAGCTTGATGCAAATTTATACAGCAGTCCCCGTTCATAGTCCTTAATCACTCAGGGGGTGCAGCCCCCAAACTCCTGTGGATGACTGAAACCTTGTATTGCTCCAAACTCTACCTATGCTGGCTTCCTGCCCCTGTATCTCCACATCAATGATCAGCTTTAATCAATAAAGTCCACTCAGTAAAGGGCGAGCAGTGACAATAGACAAAGTAGAGCACTTTGGGCCGCATACTATGATGATTGTATGCAAATGTGCTATCTTTTGCATACCCTTGAAGTATCTTTCAGGGCTGTGCTCACCCTCTCTGTGAGTGAGGTGATATGTTGGAGAAGCATCTAACAGCTCCTCTGGGAGTCTCAATTTCCAGCACCACTACTCTTGTGCTTTGGGGAATGTTAAAGTGGAGAGAGAATGGAATGAACGCTGGTGTCTTGGCAAGATAACTGAAGACACAGCTACGTAACGGGCAGGTAACACCCACTTCGTGGATACACAAGGACAATGCACAGTACAAAAGACATCATCACAGCATGCACTTTAAAATATACACGATGCTTACTTCTGCAATTTTCCATTTAATAGTTTTGGGCCTCTGCTGACTGTGCATAAGAAAATCATGGAAAGTGAACTGGGTAATGGGGAACCACTGTATGACTTTTAGTTAGTACACAATGCTTAAGATAAGGGCTCTTGCTTTCCCCAGTTCTTCCCTCCCCCAAGAAACATAGAGAACTTGTTCTCTATGTCACTGCCCAGTAATTTTTAAACTGTCATCATTATCAACCATCAGTAGATACAACTGTCTTGGTCTCCATCTACATCTCTATGTCATGTTCCTATATTTTTCTCTTCTGAAATGCTCAGTGTTTGCACAAGATTGTAAGACAACCCTGTGATGTGCATGGTTTGATGGTCATCAATTTCCCTGACATGAAAGCTGACTTAGACTCTTCCAGAGCTCCGACTAGTCTCTTTGGAAAACCCCAGACACTCTGGCAAACTGTCTTTTCTCTTATCTGGACATATAGGGCCCTGGTTTATTACGGAGAGCACCGGAGCCCAGAAGATTGACTGATGTTGTTGGATAAGCCCTGTTCAGAATTAGGAGATAGCCAGGCTTGCAGTTTCAAGAAGAGACTCGAGGACCCTTCGCCTCTGCTCATAGTGTTTGTCTGGGGTAAATTCCTCAGGACCTAATCTAAGTTCTGAGTCTCTCAAGCCACTTTATCTGTTTTTTTTTCTTCTATCATTTCTGATAGCCTGTAAATTTAAATTTATTTGTGAATTCATTGTTCTACCAAACAATTCTCCTTTATCGGATTTTCCCCCAATTTCCTGGAAGTAGAGACTGCATTCCTTTTTTTTTTTTAAATCTTCTCCCAACCCTAGAATCAAATCCTGTGTCTGGAATATGAAATATGCTCAATAAATATGTGATGGACAGACAGATAGATACATGGACAGATGGATGTAACCTGAAGGTATTCCTGTCGCTTACTTGTGCCAGCCCAAGTTGCTGAACACTTAATTTCTGTTCCTGTGACACTGTCCCCAACCCTTCATAAAGCCAATACCACATTTCCATTTCAAGAATGGACAAGAGAGCTAGCAAGGTGTCCTCACAATATTCACAACCGGGAAGCCTGTAACGTGATGCTGTTCACTTCCCTGGCTGGCATCACTGTAACAGGAGGGCTCTGGTTGAGATCCCAGAGATGGCAGTGAAGAACACGCAGGGCTGGGGCGAATATGAGTCGGTATGACGTGTCGGATGCTCTACCGGGGATATGGAACTGGTACAAACCTGCCGATCAGTCCATGTTCATACTGATTCTGTCTTTACAGGGTCTGAGACCTGTTCATAGATGATTTTTTTTGCATTCATTTTTTTTAAAATATTGAATCAAAACGTCGTTTTCTTATCACTCTTGAGTTGCCTCCCACCCCACCATCACCAGTAAGGGCTCCCAACCCACAAGACCAGCTTTATCCAAAAGAGACACTGTATAGGGGCAGCCACACAGGGACATCACACCAGGACCTAGAGGAATGTCCTGGCTGCTTCTCCTAGCATGTGGTCTTGCTAACACCACAGGTGCTGGAGAATGGACAAGATGAAGTTCTGTTGCCACAGCAACTCTGGGTTTTGGTACTGGGCTCTGGCCACGCCAGCATTGAGCTGCTGTCACTCGTATGATGTCTCGTCTTGGAATGCCACCCCTCACTCCCTCACACTGTGACCAGCTATATTCACTTGTGTGGGCCTCTGGGATTTGGGATTTTATAGAAAAGGAAGCCCTCCTGTGAGAAATGAAAGGGCACCTTCGCAATCTAACCAGTTGTTAAAAATGCCCTGGGACCGGGATGGGCGGGGCTGGAGAGGATCTTGAGACTTTTAATATCTAGGGCTTACTGCACAGAACAGATTTCCAAAGGAGCCTCAGATCCTGTCGAGCTTCTCTGTCCCTTGATCTAGTCTCAATAGCAACTTCCATAAAGAAAACCTGCCTGTGTTGGGTGCTTCCAATTTTGGCACACGTTAAGACTTCTGCTTCATTCCTAGCCTTCATCCTCTATGATTTCACTCTCTATGCTTCCATATAACTATGGACTTACTCTTACCTCGTGGCAGCTAGGCAATGATACATCCTTAGCCTTTCTAGAAAACCCTAACCCTTTAATACACACACACACACACACACACACACACACACACACACACACACACACTCACCACAAAAACAAACAAAAAACAAGAATTGCTCTAAACTCCTGGAGCCTACTAGAAACCAGTGAGCTTTACATGTGAACAAGGTTGAAGAAGTGTATGGTTTCTCTTCCCACCCCACTCCCTCTCTGTTCTGGTTTCCTCAGTAGCCTGTTCCTGAGGGAATCTGGGTATCCAGCTCTGATGGGGTTTCCCAAATACCTAATGAAGGCTGTCTGTGCTTGACCCTATAAAACCCACTATTACATGCGGGTGTAGGAACAAATTAGAAACCAACAAAGCACAAGGCAAGGGCCCCAGTTCTCAGCTTCTGCAAATGCTATGGAGACCGTTGCAGAGGGATGAAAAGCTGTGGCGGTATCAATAGCTGTGCACATTTCAAATCTAGATTATGAACATAAATATGAAGACTGTCTCCTTTTATGCTCTACACTACACCAAACTTTCCAGCCATTCTCAATGAGCAACATTAATACTTAGATTTATTTTCTTTAGGATCCTTCGTAGAAGATAATTCTCAAAGAAAATAAATTACGAAGTGCCACGAAGGAAGAATTTACGGTGAGATTTGGAAAAAGGATTGGCTACTTTCCCTTGCTTAGTACCAAATAAATATACATATATACTTGCAGGAAGAATGGATGCTTGTTAAAAGATAAAAATTCAGAGCCTAGCTTGGACCCAGAGATTGTTTGGTGGGTTCTGGCATTGGCTACCAAGCCTGACAACTTGAGTTTGATCCCTGGGACTTACATGGTGGGAAGGGAGAACCAACTCCTGAAGGTCATTGACCTCTGACCTCCACATGTATATGGTGGCTGACTTCTGCATGTACAACATGGCTGACCTCGACATGTACACCATAGTATCTGTATACATGTATGTGTGGTGCACAGACACGTGAGGGGGCTGGTGGGAAATAAGATGTAAAAACCAAGGACAAAATAAAAGCAGCAACAACAACAGCCTGGCTTGGAAAGGCTGAATGCTGTGTGCAGAATAGTCTTAGGGTTGAAAGTTACAGTGTGAAGACTCCTTAGCCCTACAACAGACTACTTGTGGACGAAAATGACACTTACCTAATGGTCTGATTATGGTAGCTTTTCAAGTCCCATCCAATGCTGGCAGTGACCATTATCTACATCGGGAGAGAAATATAAGGTCAGGTAAGGCAGCACACCCCATGCTACAAATATATACAATCTTTGGTATAAATTACTCATGAAATGTGCTTGTCCTTCTCCTGATTAATTTCTACAAAAATAAAATTAACAGTTTACTAGCCCTGTGTATATTTTAAGCCTTAATAAATTTAGCTCTCCCCAAATGACTGGATGCTGTGTCTAAAAATATCTACAATGCAATTTCTGCCAGTGGGTTTTATGCTCCAGACTTCAAGCCAGAGGTTGACTGGATGTGTCTGTCTGTCTGTGCTCTGAATGTGTCCATCTGTGCTTCTGAACTTCTTGTGAAGAAGACAAGTACACCTGACAGTACAGTAGGCGTAGAAGTTTTACTGATTTTACTAGCGCCATGGCGGGGGTGAGGAAGGGGAGAGAAGTCTGGTGCTCTATGTTCTTCGCTGCTTGTTGAACCCACCTCCCCTGTAAGCAACAAGAGTCATCACCCTCATTTCGGTGTGAGAACGATGTTCTGCTCGTGACGCTATGTGTTGTCTCAAGTAGGTTCCTTTTAGATCTAGGACTACTGTGTGGGCCCCTGAGACTAACGGGGACACTTTTTCTCAGACACTTCCACAGGAAGTGTTTAAAATGTATCCTGACCTTTTTAGAGTCTCAAAGACTTAGAGATCAACCTTCAAATGAAACCACCCCTACCAGTCACAGGGCATGTGAGAAGCAAAAAGAACCCAACTAGTTGTCTCTCTTAACAACCACTTTAAGTGGCTGATCCACTGGACCAGAGCAGTAAGTATGGCAATCCCACCAGAGGTTTAAACCTATGTACATGAAGGGGTCCAGAGGAGGCAGCAAGAAAGGCCAGTCAGGAAGTAACTGAAACCCACTGGGAAAAGAGTATACACACACGTACACACACACACACACACACACACACACACAGAGAGAGAGACGCACGCACACAGACGCACGCACACAGACGCACGCACGCACACACACATACCAGGGAGCCCTGGGTTTTTTCCCACCTTTTTGCTCTTTTTACTTCTCTGTGGCTTCATTGCACCACAACACTATGCAGCTCTTCTCTCTACCTAAGGGCCTGTATTCTTCAGTTGTTCACACTATGATTCTCTACGGCCTTGCAAGCTAAAGTCCAAATTGAAGTTCACATTTAGCTCCAAAGACATAACTTTATTAGTTTTCTATGCTTCTCAAATTTATATACCGGAAAGTTAATTCCTAAATGTATATGTTTATGGAATTTGGAGGTGAAAACTCTGGGTTCATATTATATGAAGCCATGAGGATGGGTCCCTTTGATGGGATTAGCAGCTACCTGAGAAGACCTAAAAGATGGCCGAATGGGTGAAGGTAGATCTACCAAGGCTCAAGACTTGAGTTTCATTCTACGAGGTAGAAGGAAAGACTTGACTCCCAAAGGTTGTCTTCTGACCTCCATGTAATAATTGTGGCATGAGAATTCCTGCACTCACATGTACATATCATATGTACATACTAAACCAAGTATATGTCTATCGATGTAATAAAAAATTAAGAAGAAGAGAGAGAGAGACCTCAGGCAGAATGTTCTCTCTGGCCATCATCTAGTGATGCCCGTACTGTGGTGGAATGCAGCAAGAGGGCTCCCACTGGATGCCAGCGAGAGCTTTCAAAACGATGAGGAACTAACTTTTTTGTCTCCGGAGAGTCTGTAACACCAGTCCACTTGGCTTATCTGTGAACTTCCCAATCATAGCAGAAATCCCTGCTCCTTTCTCTCCATTTAAATTCTGCCCAAACATAAAAGCCTTGTACACGAACGCTTCCCTGAGCATCCCAGCATGGAACGCTGTCTTCCTTCTAGAAATCAATATGAATCATTTGGCAATTAAGCTTGCCTTATGACTTCTCTTCACGTGCTTAATGTTACTTCCATAAATAGCCTATAAGTAACTGGAGCCTGGTGCCTGGTGCCATACATATACAGCAGGTGCAGAATCAGATCTATGAATCTGCTCTGGTGATGTGATGCCTGTCTTGGTGACACAGCGTGTGCCTCACACACATGGGCATGGGGGACGTGGACCTCAGCTATGTTACTGAAGATGTTCTAAGGAGAAAGAAGTAACATACAAAAATTCCCAGCTAGCATCTTACGCGGTCCTCTCGGGAAGGTGGCAAGAGCTGACCTGATTAATTTTTTTATTCTCTTCAGTACTCAGAATGGTGGGAACCTTAAGCACGAGGGAGGGCCATACGTTATGTGATGCACGAGACAAACAAAACGCCTCCTCCAGTTTTGTTCCGGGGAAATCACAAATCAATAAGAAAAGCTGATGAGAAAATAAAGTAACCAGAAAAAGCTAGCATGCTGGCATCGCATCGATGGAGAAATGGAATCATCTTCAATTACAACAACAGATTTCCCACAGTCTATAAAAACCTCTGTTATGGAGGGTTTGAAAGAGCTATGAGCGATGTTTTATGTACAGAATAGATAAAGACCCTCCCTCCCGCCACAATCATCACTTATATGTGTTGGTTATTACGAGTGTATTTAGTGCCAAGCATAAGCAATTGTTTCAACTGCCAAAAGCAGTCAAATCATTTCCAGGCTGAACTAACCAATAAATTCCCTTAAAAAAAAGTTTTAGATCTCATAAGGCCATGTAAATTGTGGCCGATGTGATTTTGATACTTAGGTGCACAAAACCTATCTCCCTCGGGGAGAAGGACTGAATAACTCAGATAATTGTGGCTACAGAGCTGGCTATATTATTTACTCATTCACCACAGAGTGGGGAAAGAAGCACTTTAAAAGTTAATTAAATGGGATGAGAGTCTTATGATTTAAACTTCCTTCTATAAAGTTCGATTTAGCAAGTGTGTAATTGTAAAGGGCTCATCGTTTGCCAAATTCCCTCCCAGGTTTTGTGGCTCCTTTGCCTTTGAAACAATGTTTAGCTCCAAAGAGATGCCCCCAGGACTCCAGGCAGAGAAAACGCAGATACCTGGCCTCCATTGAAAGAGATGTCCAGTCGGCACCACTCCTTCAAAGGGAGGGTGAATTTTGTTTTTACAGCCAGGTCTTCTCCTTTGATGAGATGCATTTGAATATGCAAACTGCCTACAATGAAAAAAAAAATGAGAGGTCATGGGATCGGGGAACACTTCATGGTGTATGAAGAGGCAGTTCTTTCTCAATAACCCTTTCAAGAAGTTACGAGACTAAACCACATCCCCCCAAGCCAGGTCTGCTGAACCCTTGTAATCCTAGCACGAGAGGCTGAGGCAGGAGTCCCAGTCCCAGACTAGTTGGCCTTACACAGTAAGTTCCCCTCTTCTTACACAGGGAGTCCTTGATTGGGAAGGAAAGAAGGAAAGGAAAAAGAGGAAGGAAGGAGGGAAGGAAAGAAAGATAGAGAGAAAGAGAGGGAGGGGGGAGAGAGGGAAAGAAAGTTGGGAGGGAGGGGGAGAGAGGGAGGGAGGGAGGGAGAGAGAGAGAGAGAGTGAGCACAGGGAAAAGCAAAACAAAACAAAATGAGCCATACTCCAAAATGCATTTGGACATACATTTCTTTGTAAATGTGGTGTTTATTCTGAGCCCTTAAGGAGAGAGAAAAGACTTAATCCGAAGCTCATGGTTGATTCCCTATGGTCTTGTCTGCATAAACAACACCCAGTTTCTAGTTTCAATTTCTATTTCCAAATGAAAAGAGAACAAAGACACCTTTCTGTAACAACCTGAACTCAAAATTCATCTGTCTCCCTCCAGTTTATTTCTCCCAACTTTGTACAGTTGTCATAATTCCAGAATCATTTTTAGTAAGGCTGAGTCTACCCAAAATAATCAACGTGTCTCTGTGTGTGTGTGTGTGTGTGTGTGTGTGTGTGTGTGTTAATGGAAGGAACGCCTCTCTTTCCCACTCCTGTTTTATTGGGTTACACATCTAAGTGCCATAATTACAATACCCATACAATCACCATTGGCTGCTTGCAAAATAAAGCACATTTTAACCCTCCTAGGACTGTGGCACTGGCAATTGCTTCCTTATCCCACACAGATGCTTCTGCCAGGAGAAAGAGTGTAAGGAAAGTACAAGATCATTCCCAGCCTCTGTTTATACTCACCGTCTTCCGTAAGAAAAACAGAAGGCGTGCCGTACATCTCATTAGAATCAACAAAGTACAGAATTCCACAGAGGCTGGCCTCGCAATAATGGAGTAAATAAAGCCACAGTGAAATGGTGACCCTAAAGGAGGGAGGCAGAAGAAAATTCCGCAGATTGATATCATCCAAGAACAGGTAATTACAGTTAACAATGACCAAGTAAATTGCTTTCTCTCTAACGAAGGGGTGGGTTTGCCTTAGTGTTCATCATGGGAGATCAGCTTGCAAAGCCTGAGATTTTGAGACAAAAGAGGTAGTTATAGTAACTGCAAAGATAGGAGTTAAGCTCCTTTGTATGGAATCGCTGATGTTCTACCTTGCGCCCAGACGTTTGGGGTGGGGAGCAGGGTGGAAGTGGTGCTCTCTGAGACGCTCACGTGCCAGCAATCTGAATTCTTGATTGAGGCTGATAAAGCAAGACAGTGAATAAAAATATGGATTTTAATAAGAGGTGATGTGATAAGGAGCTATTCTAATATCTGTGATTAGAAGGGGGGAAAAACATAATTAGGGCTTTTTGAGCAATTTTGTTTCTTTCAAAGATAAAAAGCCCTAAATGTAACACTCTGCAAATGGCATCCCCACATGACACGTGGACACAAATGTATCACTCTAACTCTCATGCTTGGGTGCTGCAGCCCAATTCCAGCCAACTAATACGATACAATTCACTTAATTATTCCAGTCCTGCACTGGGCTATTTCAGTTTGGGGAGGGGAAAAGAAGAAGAGGAGGGGGGGAGGAGGAGGAGGGGGGAGGGCGGAGGAAGGGGGAGGAGGAGGACGATGACGACGACAACGACACTATGGCAGAGTAGACGGCTCAGTGGGTAAAGGGCTTGCCTAGAAACACAACGACCTGATAGCCAAGCAAGCCAAGAATACTTGCTTGTAATCCCAGCACTGGAGAGGCAGAGGCAGGAGAATCCCTGGGGGCTCACTGGCCAGCCTAGTCTAGTTGGCAAGTTCCATGAAAGTAAGAAACCCTGCCTCAAAATCATGTTGGGCAACTCAACTTGGACAGCTGAAGGTTGACCTCTGGCCTCCAAACACATGCACACTTGTATCTACCTGCACACAAACAAAATACACGCCCATGCACACAAGGGGAAAAATTATACATCTGTGACTTAAGGAACGAGGATAACAGCAGCCAGCACAACTAGGACAGTTTTAGGAAGATACGTGACACATCAGTCACTCAGGAAATACTTGCCGAACACTAGTAGGCTGTGTGCTGTGCTAGAGACCAATACTTCAGAGACAGGGAATCAGGGTGTTTGGCGTCTGACACACGACTCGATATTAAACAAATGCATCCTCTTTTTCCACTTACCCCAATAGCTAATTTGAAGCCTGGGTTAAGGTGGCGGTGACCCTCAATTCTTTGGAGGATGCAGCCAAAGAACTCTTTCAGAATATTCTGGGCTTTGTAAGCTGGCCTTGAAGTCAGTGTCACATTATGCAAACAGATGGTGTCACAGACTTCCCTCCTGACCCACCCAGCTGAGCAAGCTCATGAAGATAAGTTATTACAAGGAAGCTTAGCGAGAACATACGCTCGCCGAGTGACTCAAGATCTTTCTACCGCCAGCAGCACAGGAAGAATTAAATCACTCGGCTAAATCCATCTGATCGGAGGTGAGCGAGGAGCCATTTCCAGGATCTTCAGCTCAGCAGAAGGAAAAATAGATGTGGATTCTGCTGAAATCAATGGAGGAGATCAGAGGCCCTGAGTATTCTAGCAGATCATCCAATCTTCCAGGACCGAATGGGCCAAGGCCATGACTACAATCTATGCTGGCTGTGGATGGCTGCACCTGAAGCCCCAGCAGACCTAAGCTTCAATACCTTGCTGCCTAAAATGATGAAGGAAAATAGAAGACTCCCATGTGCAGAAATGATTTCCACCTAACATTAAAGTTTCCTGGTTCTCCGATTCTCTTTAAGCATGTGTGCAGAAAACCTTGGAAGGGATTCTCCCCTAGCCTGCCAGGTGGCCAGATACACCCACCCCACCAGCCCTTGACCGGCCCACTCTTACATGGGGTAGTCCACGCGCTGGCTTCGGGTGGCCTCTAGTTCTCGGTTCTGGAACTTTGGGAGCTTCTTTACGATGCCTGTGTTTTCTCCACTGGAAGCATAGGGAAAGCTGAGGAGGGGAACTGCATCTGCAAACATCACAGAAGCCACCTTCAGTTCTCTCCAGAGAAGCACCCCTTCCCAACTCACACCCTTCCTGGCACCCTCGGTTCCAGCCAAATGGTTAAAGCAGCAGCCTAAAACTATGAACAAGCACTCGCAGAACACAGAATCGGAGCCAGGAACCACCATGCTAGGCACGTCAGTAAGACTGTCCCCATTCATTCTCATTACAGTCTTAGAAGAAAAGGTCTTGTTATCAGTCCCATTCTGTGGAGAAGTCCAGGGTTAAATTCACAAAGTTCAGAAGCTTTAAAGGATAGGTTTTTAGGTTTAAATTCTGGCATCCATCCATCCATCCATCCATCCATCAGCCATTATCCATCCATCCATCAGCCATCATCCATCCATCCATCAGCCATCAGCCATCCACCCATCCATCATCCATTATCCATCCATCCATCAGCCATCAGCCATCCATCCATCAGCCATCATCCATCCACCCATCCATTATCCATTATCCATCCATCATTCATTATCCATCCATCCATCCATCATCCATCCATCCATCCATCCATCCATCCATCAATCCATCCATCCATCCATCCATTTCCAAGATGGGCCCAGGGTCTTGTACAAGGAAGGCAAGCACACTTCGTTACATGTCCAGCTTTTGGGTTCGTAACCACCTTGCATACACCCCTTTAATGTTAGGGAAGGCTTTGACAGAACTCTTGATAGTGCAGTCGCTGCTGTACACACCACACATGTGTTACCCTGTTGAATCCTCATTATGACAAGTGTACAGACTGGGAAACAGAGGCACAAACCGTGCCAACATAGTAACTAACAATGCTGTATGCCAGACAGTGTGATAAGCACCTTTCAAAGGTCCTAGCAGTAATCTTTATGACAAATGATCAAGTAGGACATCAGAACTTTCACCTCTGCATTTCTTCACAAACATGGGGCTCTAGAGCACCGGTATGTCCTTGACAAATTGCACAGGGAAAACCAGGCTCTCCAGTGCTTTATCTGACAACCACTGCTTTCCTGAAGGCTAAGTATATATTACTATTCTCCATATTCACTTGGCCTAGGAATAGCCATGCCTTCCTCTTTCCTAAAATTCTCCTGGATTTAAACATCCATAATTCAATGGTAGAAACAGCCTACTCTTCCTTGGACTCTTGGAGAGACGAGTTGGCTTCCGTAAGTCGTCAAACATAGAGTATCGGTATATATTACAGGTGTTCTCAGCCTGGGACACTAATCAGCTCAGCTCATTTCCCAAAGAGGAATGAGAAACTGTTGTAGGTGTAGAAGTACCTTGAGTTTAATATGATCTGAAAATCTCAAAAGCAGTTTTTAGAGTCTCCAGCCCTTGTATATATATTTATTTAATAGGATTAAGCAAGCCAGTTCCTTCGAAGCATCTAAATCATGAAATGAACTTCAGCTCCATCTGGGAACACAGGACTTGCTGCTCTGTTATGAGCATGGAGACGGAAGTTGTCAATGGAAATACTGCAAAGAGGTCCTGAGACTCTGGATAGTTTATCAAAAATAATTGATTTGAGCTCAACCTTCACTTGGCTTCTATGTGTTGAGAAAAGCAGAAAAGGCCAGACAGCCACATTTGTGCCAGGAAGCCCGAAGCACATAAGGAAACAAAACACTAGGAAAACAAAGCTCTGAGAAAGAGGTTTGCTCACCCTGGGATCAAAGTGCCCCACAGCCAAGGACTGTGGAAAGAGAACTCTCAACCAAAACGTCTAAAATAACTTTGCAAATGTACACAGTCTTGGTGTCCAATAAAATTAAATGCAACTCTAGCTTTAATAGTTCTGTTGTGTTTTCCCTCTGTATCATCTTATGCGTCCTTTGCAATTAAAACTAATTAGCAAGAATGACAGTTTGGACTCCATCTAAGACAGGAGAGCATGTGGGCTTGTCCATTAGCTGACAGTGGCTACTGAGAATATCAGACAAATGTTCCTCCACTTATGATGGGATTATATCCCAAACAATTTCAATAGTAAAAATTAAATACAAAAAAAGGAACTTTATACCCTAATCTACAGATAATTATTGCTTGGCCTAGCTACCTAAAATGTGCTTAAGTGTGCACATTAGCCTAAAGTTGAATAAAATAATCTTTCAGAAAACTTACCTTACCATGAAGTGTTGGCTCATATGATTCCCTAATACTGTACTAAAGATGGGAACCACAATGGTTGTGTAGGTATTATTCTACACTGTCAAAAGTTTAAAACTCCCAGGGTTGGAAGGATAGTTCAGTGGTTAAGAGTCCTTGCTAGCCCACCAGGAGACCTGGAATCACTTTGAGGTAACCATGTAACAAGCCAGCCATGGTCTTGTGCATGTCTATAAATCCCAGCATTGATTATCATTGGAGATTTTGGCTACCTGCCTAATCCCAAAATTCAAACTCTGGGTTCAGGAAAAGACCCAATCTCAAAGGAATATGGCAGAAAGCAATAAAGGAGGATACCCTGTGCCCTTCTTTGGCCTCCATGTACACATACATGTGATCGTACTTGCATACACATATATACATACATCATACACACAGAGAGAAGTTAAAAAATCCTAAACAAATCTGTCATCTGCAAGAATCATTTGTCATTGATGAGTGATATCTATCATAATTCTAGACTAGAGAGTGATAGTATCATCTACCATCGAAACACTTACAGGTCAGTTGGGACACATTTAGTGACATATCCAATGGTCTCTACATGGTCCATGAAAGTAGGGACCTTCCTTCCTTCCCTCCTTCTTTCCTTCCCTTCCATTCTCAGAGCCTGGAACAGTGGCCGCTTCTTGATAGGCGTTCATACATATTGGTGAATAAATGAACACATATAACTATATCCAAGTTAGAATTCAAGTCTGTCTCTCTTTTTCCCAACACTCTTTTATAATTCTAGAATGTGCACCAAGCTACCTAAGACAAATAATCCTTTCAAATCCTTCCCTCAATTCTATTTCTTTGATTCTTCTTGTATGAGATGTGGTTGAAGAATGAGAAACAACATTTACACACACACACACACACACACACACACACACACATGCACACACACATGCACACACTGCTATAAAGGCAATGCATGTTTAAAATTCTTCTGAACTATTTTTTTGTTTTGTTTCTTCAAATTTTAAAGGAGCAAGAAGCCCTGGCTATCAAATGGTGCAAATCCCTTCATTTGGAGAGAAGAAAAATGTCAACGTCTTGATGAAAATTGGTGTAGCTAATAAGAGACCCAGCTCTGACTCAAACTGGAGCTCCCCCCAACACACCAGTGGGGGTTTTACTAACCAAACTACATGTTACAAGCCTCTGAGAGAACACTGGCTGCTGTAGAGCTGCCATGCCTACTGGCTGCTGAAACACTAAAACATTTCGATGATGGTTAGCTCATTAATGCTGCCTTGCTCCAAGGCCCTACCACCTTCTCTGCCTCACTTTCAGCTTAGAGCCTGGCTCAGCATAGTTTGGATGAGTGGAGGGGTCATCCAGCACTATCCTGCTTCAGCACAAAGGCTAACATCCCACCCATGAGGTAGGTAGACCCCGATCTCTTCCTGGTTGTTATATTTGTGTGTGTGTGTGTGTGTGTGTGTGTGTGTGTGTGTGTGTAGATCAGTATCAACAGTCTTCCTTTATTCCTTTCTATTGGTTTACTTTGTTTTGGAGACAGTTTCTCCGTGTAGCTCTGACTGTCCTGGAACTCACTCTGTAGACCAGGCTGGCCTTAAACTCACAGAGATCTGCCTGCCTCTTCTTGGTATTGAAGGTGTGAACCACCATGCCTGGCTTCTCTCTCTCTCTCTCTCTCTCTCTCTCTCTCTCTCTCTCTCTCTCTCTCATCCTTCCTTCCTTTTCTTTTGAGACATGGTCTCTCACTGAAATCACCAATTCAACTAGACTGACTAGCCAGTAAGATCAAGGGTCTTACACACACACACACACACACACACTCTCTCTCTCTCTCTCTCTCTCTCTCTCTCTCTCTCTCTCTCTCACACACACACACACACACACACACACACACACCTATGTTGTGGGTGTGGTGCCACACTACCCAGCATTGTACATGGGTTCTGGGGATTAAACCTAGGTCATCATGCCTATTGACACTTTTCTTCCCAGTCCCTGTTGCATGTTTTAGTCTTCTCTTTCGGTGGGCAGGGACTAGAGGAATCTTGTAATCCATTGCCTAGTCCAGTTGAAGGACTGGAAGCCTAACACTGGGGAAGGTCCATGCAGTGAGACCCTTCTGAGGATGAGCTTCAGACACATCAGAATATACCACAGAGAAAGATCCCCAACACACATGGAGACATTAGGCATTTCCCTGCAAAGAATCTCTGTGGCTAACAGAAGCTAGGGAGAGAGAAAGTACACATTTTCAATCTAATCTTGAGAAGAAATGTTTTCCAAACAGAGGTCCCTAAAAGGCGGTGGATATATTGTGTGCACTGTTGCCTTTAGAGCCAAGCCTGAAAATAAAATTAGTATGTTCTAAGAGGGATGATTTAAGTCAAAAAATGCCTTCAAAGGGGTCTGTCTGGGTGATGAAGCAGGTTCCTTTGGAAGTCTGTGGAATCTGCACTCTCAGGAGTCCTGGGAGTATAGGCTCCGGTCCTTGGAACTCTTCCTTCCAAACATACATATATGCAAAGATTCCCTTAAGGATGTTCAGAGAAGGAACACTGTCAGAGGCAAAAGAGAGAAAAGACCTTCATGGAGACTAGGGATGCTTGGTGTGTAAGCTGCTTCCTATATAAGCAGATCCCCAACACCTATGCAAAAATAGCTCAGCATAGCCTCCTTCACCGTAATCACAGGGCTGACAGATGAAGACAGAAGGAAGCCAGGAGATTGCTAGGCCAGCATATCAAGCCAAATCAACAGGCTCGTGAGAGTAATAGAAACCTACCTCTGACCTTTGACCTCTGACCTCCACATGTGCACCCCCAAATACATGAGAACAAACAAACAAACACACACACACACACACACACACACACACACACACACACACACACACACACACACTTGACCTGCCTCCCATCCAAGAAGACAGGTTAAATAGTGATGGACCATCAGGCAACCGGCTGCTAAGGGTCTGTCAGAAAGAACGAGCCAAGCAGCATGTCCTTACGGAGAAAACGCTGTGTCGCTGATTAGTGTGAGGCAGAATCGCTCCTGGCTATCATTTGCTTGTGGAGACAAGGGGCTAAACTTAAGGCTTCCATGTGCAGAGGATTATTCTGGAAGGAGAAACAAGAAATGCTTGTACTGAGTTTGCTTCTGGGAAAAGGACCAGAAGACTGGGGTGGGTGGAACTTCTCCTTCCCGCTAAACCTTTTTTACACGATTTGAATTTTTTACCTTTGCAGCTAAGGAAGACAAGAACAAAGGCTCTGAATATTTCTATGCAGGCAGAGAGAAGAAGCCAGCTGTATCCACTGGCCTCCCCACCCCGGGCCTCTGAGGCTGTTCAGCTCAGCCCAATCGCTTCAAAGAGACAGAGTCCAGTGGGTGAAGGAAACATGATTCACATCGATAAAAATTCAACTTTAAAAAAAGTCTCCTTTCTAATTTAGAACCTGGGTTAGGGCTGTATTAGCATATCTCAGAGAGGCGGCGTAGCCAAGCCGAAAGAACGGAGGTTTGGACTCCAGTTAAATAATCTCCCTGAGCCTCCGTTTTCCCCTTCATTAAGAGGAGGATGAGAATAATACTGTCTTTCCCTTGAGATTGTTAGAAGGATTAAGCGAGACAATGTGCCTGGAAAAAGTGTTCTGTTCATTGTAAAGGGCAATGCTGATGCGAACTACTAATTAGTGTTGTTACCGGGAACCTCAGACCACTGTGATTAACTGGGGATAGGGGGCCTGAGTCTGTGGGGTTCTTTTAAGTTGAAATATATAGTTAATAATTAGAAATGGATCATCACGGCACTGGCCTGAATAATCCTGTTGCATATACAGTTTGTCTGGGAGTCCATTTTGTTTTTTCCCACAAAGACAAGTCAAGCCTGGATCCAAGTTAGGACTTTAATTTCAGTTGTCTTATTGTAATGGAATTTTGCTATAAGAAACCATACTTTGAAGTGGCAAGATGGCTCAGGAGAAAAAGGTGCTTGCAGCCGAGAGTTTGAACCCTGGAATCCACGTGGTGAAGGAGGGAGTCGATTCCCCCTTCAGGTTTTTCTCTGACCTCCATACACACACAACTTGGCATGTGTATGCCCCCCCACACGTGTGCCAAATACATAGATAACTGTAATTTTAAATATCACCCATGATCCCTCAGGAGTTTCTTATCAGACGCCCATTGTGATAAGACATGAGGGCAGAATGGTCACTACTGTGAGTGTGGTGCTTGAAAATCTTCACAGTGTGGTCCTGAATAACTTCACTCACACTGGACATTCTGCCTTCAAGAGCAAGAAAAGGACTTCAAACACATATCAAGAACCTGCCAGTCTGCATCTTCATCCCAGAGAGGGTTCGGGCAGTCAGTTGACATAACCTTTCTCATCAGTGCAAATTGGGCCTCAGAACCCTCTTAACTTCCTGCCGCAAGAAGGCGGTACACAGCCTGACTGCCATCCAGCACATGGAGGCTATGCCACGCAACCCCCTCTCCAACACAGCGCCATAGCTCCCTCTGTCCTTTCTGCCTTTCTGAGATCTTGATCTCCATTCTTCTGACTGTGAATGGAGACTTTGCTTAGCCATCAGGTCTCTGTCCAAATGTCACCTCCTCTGTGACAAAGCCCAGTGAGGCACCTATAGTAGCTTAGTCCTACATGAATGTCATGGAATAAATAAATAATAAATAATGAGCTTTATAACCCCAGGCAACTGTCTAACCCGATGGCTAAATATGATGTTTGGAAGGCGAGATGATCCAGCCTTAAACACCAGCTCCGGAGTTCACAGTTGTGTGACCTGAGATGGATCATTCTACTTCCCCAAGTCCACTCCCCAAGTCTATGCCCCAAGTCTACTCCCTAAGTCTATTCTCCAAGTCTATTCCCCAAGTCTACTCCCCAAGTCTATTCCCCAAGTCTATTCCCCAAGTCTACTCCCTAAGTCTATTCCCCAAGTCTACTCCCCAATTCTACTCCCCAAGTCTACTCCCAATTGCAAGTTTAGAAGGCAGTGTTGGGTAGAGTAACTAAACTCTTCCCACGGTGTCTGGCACATGGCAAGGACTTGAAAATAGAGAGTGGCTGTGACTGTGCCATAGCCATGTTTGTCTCCCACACACCCACCTTAAAGAGAGGGACTAGGTCTCCACCCGTGAATTCCCAGATTTGGTTGGAAGAGGCTCTGTTAATCTTCACTTCATTTAGCTGAACACAGTGCACATCCCAGGAGAGGTACACACAGAGGGCCTGGGAAGCTAGAGGTCAGAGAGGCAATTTCTGATTGTGGAAATAAAACATGCTCATGAACACACATGTATTTGTGGTTGGGACAAGGGGAGATGGCAATATGGACTGACAGTCAAAGTTTAGGGAGGATTTCAGCAGGGACACATGGAAGGTGGCAGGAGGTAAGGCTACCTGCTGATGGAGGTGGTGGCTCTGGTCGGGACAGTGTAGGACAATAAGCATTCTAGGTCAAAGGACCTAAAAGTGGGGGTGTCAGACTCAACCTACTAAGGCAGAGCTGAGTCATGAGTGTTTGCAAGAGAAGTGACTGGAACTCTGCAGCTTCAGCCAGTGCCATATGCCATCTGGGAAGCTATGGCCAGTGGCTCTGTGTGCAGAGGGCCAAGGGAAGATTCATGGCCAGCTCCACAGCTCCCTGTCCTCCACCCCATGTGGCAACAGGGGTTAGGTCATAGTGTGTTGTCATAGTACGGTCCCCACTGGAACACAGCTCAAGGAGTTTGCATTATAATGGTCTACAGGAAATCAGAAACCATGGCTATTTAATTACAGCATCCAGTGGTTATGGCCTATGGAGGAGACAAAAAAGATAACAGTGGGCAAAATCACTATCTCAGACCAGGCGGCCGTGGAGGAGGGCATTTGAGTGAAGGGATGAAGGAGGCAAACTGAGTAGAGGTCTGGAGATGAGCATTTTAGGTGGCAGCAATCAGTCAAATGTCCCAAAGTGGGGCTGAATGTGGCCCATTTAGGTAGAAGTCAGCAGACTCGGGTGACTAGGAGATGGAGCCAGCGACAGCTATATGACAGCATAGCTGGGTCCCAAGCAGCAAAGTGAGGAGGTTCAAAGGGGGAATGAGGTGGCCAGCCTACACTACACAGACTCCCAGGAGAGTGAGAGAGAGGAGGCAAGGGTGAAGCTGGAAAGCCACTACGAGGCTGTGGTCAAAGTCCAGGAGGGTGGTGACTTAGACAAGGGTGCCAACGGTACACGTGGCAAAGAGGGATTGAACACATAGCATATACAGCTTCGACTGTAGCCAACAGCACTGGCAGAATCTCTCCTGAGGGTGTGACAAGGAAGAGGTTCTGAGGGCGGCCCAGGAATGTTAACTCCAGCCCCTCCCACCCTGCGTTTTAGTGAGTTCAGGAATGAGTCAGACACAGACTAGACCTAAGGGATGAGGCCCCTTCCCTTCCCCTAGGAAAGAGACAGCTATCGGGGGAGCCACAGGGGCTGCTTGCTCAACCACCTATGGCCCCATGGCCAGAACACAACAGGGGCAGGTATGCAGAAGGGCACATGCCAGAGTCTTGGTACACTGTATCTGAAAGCTGTTGACTTTGGATCTGGGTTGGGCTTAAACTTGCCAGTTGTTCTCCAATAGTCAAATCAGTGGCCTGACCTGGGCCTTTCCTGAGGTACTCAGTCCTACCCTGGAACATAAGCTAATCTGGCAATAGAGAGGACTTCAACCATTCTCCTGGAAAACGCAGGCGAGAGGAGATCGAGCCTTTTCATATATAACAAAAAAAGATGAAGCCAGACAGGGCTACAGAGGCAGGACCATATAGGATGTGAGTGAGATGCTTGACTCAAAAAGCATTTCCCAAGCCCTGTCTCAATGGGGCTGCACTTTACAAAGGGGCCCAGACCTAACAGGTACCCCTGAAGCTCAGCTGGGCTCTCCTGATATCCTCAACTGTCTTTGCCTGGAAGCAAAAGTACGAAGGGCTCTGTGAGGAACCAGGTCTCCGTCTAGTTCCTGCCAGCCCACAACCCCATCCAGAACAAAAGTCACAACACGCCCCACAGCCTGCTGCACTCACTCAGGTGACTTCTCTTTTACAGAGAGGGAAAATGGTCTCATTTTGATAAACAAATCATAGTTACAGGTGCAGAGCTGGTTTGAGAGTGCAAAAAGCTCCCCCTTCCATTTTCTGTGATTTTTAACTCCTAAGAAAGGTTTTCTTGTGTGCTGTGATTTGATTAGATTGGTCCTCACACCAAAAGTAATGTTCTCAAGAAGGCAGGTAGAAATTTCCCACTGTGCCATTCCCGGGCAAGGAACAACAGAAGAAAGAGAAGGCAGCTCCCGTTTTCAGGGCACCCTGAGAACGAGCCAGTTTATAAATGATTTCGTTTCAAGACACCCCACTTGCAATTTGGTCATTTTTTTCAATGAGAAAGATATACATTTTCAAAACATGAAATGAAATCATTAAGCCTGATGAAGTCAGAGGCAAAGCAACACTATGTGTGCATGTGCCTTGCACTGCTCTCTTCTGCTCGACAAATCAGGGATCCCCGTGCAAGGCTCAGACAGGTGTTAACATGGCAGCTCTGCCTGGAGGAGAATGGCACACCTATGTATACATAGTTCCCGTATTCCAGACATTTAATTACCTAGCTCTTCCCACAATTATTCTCTCTCTCTTTCTCTCTCTCTCTCTCTCTCTCTCTCTCTCTCTCTCTCTCACACACACACACACACACACACACACACACACACACCCCACAAGCAAATGCAAACACTATGAAGCCCGAATCTAGTCCACAGATAACAGTATACAGTGGCATTTGTTCCCTAGTTTTAATAGTGTGCTGTGATTACTGGATGCAGTAACAGTGGGAAAAGCTGGGCCATGCACAAAGGACTTTCTCTACCATTTTTATAACTTCTAGTGGCTCTACAATTAGAGTCAAATAAAGAGCTTTCAAGATGCCAAATGTTTAATGTATGCAGCAAGAACTATGGGCCTATATGGACACACACACACACACACACACACACACACACACACACGAAGCCACTTTGGGACCTACTAAGGAATTACCACAACCACTGTTTCCCCTATCCCAAAGCTGAGAAAAAGCATGTCTCTAGAGGCAGAGCATGGATGGGGTGATGTCCTTAAGTCACCTCCCATGCCAGATCTAAAAAGACCTGGTCTGAGAAACTGACTGTGGAAAGGTCCATTGTCACCGGCTGTGGAATTCCTGTACCTTCCAAGCCAGCCTGGGAGTTGGGCCATAGTCAAAACAAGATCAAAGTCCTATCCACAGTCCCACCCCTAGCCCAGAGATTGAAATTATTGGGTACATCAGAATCCATTTCAAACGCTGAGTCCATTCCAATCCTCGGTAGGGGAAGAATATTGTGTTTAAAGCAAAAACACCAGATGATTCTGTTGCAACTGTTCATGGGTGGAAATAATACTTGACCTGGGGGGTGGGGGTCTGGGAACCATGATGACTCTCCAAGTGAGGTGAGGAGAACTGGCAGGCACTCAGCACCCCCAGAGCCGGTGCCTCTCCTCCCGTGGGAGAACTCTGGACCTACTTTATAGGTCTCCGGCACTGATATGTAGGGGCCGTGGAATGCCCCCGGAGCCTCTGTATGGATCCTGTGTAGGCTATTGCCACATTTAGGATAAAATTGCAGAATTTAGACTCTCCCTTCAGTGTGGAAGCTTGGGCTGAGGGCTGATGACCTGTGAGGCAACTGCAGCTCGTTCAGTATTCACTACTTTGTTCTGAGGGAAGGATCCGTTAGCCTGTTTTAAAGATTAAGGAAACAGAGGCTAGGCTGGCTTCAGACTCAGAAGCAGCAGAGCTGGTAGGCCCCAGCCACAAGTTACTACCCTGAGGCACAGCCTCCCTCTTGCTAGGGAGCCAGTGCCCCTTCAGAGGCTTTATTGTTTCTAAGCAGCTCTTAAGCTCTCTCGGAGGTTCCCTCCACAGCCCCTTGATTCCTTTGTGTCTTTCATCTTTCTCACTATTCTCCCTTAATCTTCCTCTTTTCTTTCATTTTTTTTTATTTCGCTCCTTTTTGTTTCCAAATCTAAAATGACAGACACAATAGACCTCTCCGTTTCCCTTGTCTTCCTGATGCTAACTTAAGAATTTGCTCCTGGGCCCAGCACGGCAGCTCAGTGGGTAAAGGTGCTTTTGGCGAAGCCTGACCTGAGTTCTATCCCTCAGACTGACAGGAAGAAAGAGGAATGACTCACGCAAATTGTGCTCTGATGTCAACGGGACAGACAGACAGACAGACAGACAGACACACACACACACACACACACACACACACACACGTAATTTACAGAAGGACCTTGCACCTGCTGTCATGCGATGACATCCGGCAATCTCCACACACAAGAATGTGCTGTGCCGTGAGGCAGTGACCTACCACTTTCCAGAGGACACTGTGGGATCCTATTGGCCCAGAGACTCCAGAGATAGTCCATGTTCCACTCCAGGCACACCTGATGATCTTTGAAAGGCCGTTCGAAAGGCGGGACCGTCTGCAGCAGGGTGTAATTCTTGGCTACTGCGTGCAGCAAATTCTCCTCCCCTCGCACGTTCAAGCCCCCGCCACTGTGCCAGTGAGTGATCCAGGCTCGGAGAATCACTGGGGACACCGAGATGGGGTGTCTGATCAGGTAGTCATCCCTGTACACCATAATGCTCGGAAACTTCACGTGTACTATCTGTGTCCTGCTGGTGTGAAGATGCTTCTCATTCCTCCACCTCTTTTTGTACACGGGAATGCTACTTCTGAACTCGGATGACACAACCGCTTCCAAATTGACAACACAAGGCTGGGAGCATAAATACTCCACAGAGACTTCAGAGACATTGCGCACGCTCCCTTCAAAGGCAGTAAAATAAATAAAGTCTGTGTACGTTGTGCTCTGTTCTGTTCTGGGCAGCACCGATGTCGTCAGGGAAGTCTGCCTGCCCAAAGATGGCACAAAATTCTGAAAAGGAGCGAAAGGGTAACACACAATGTTTTAAAACATTATCCTATTAACGCGTGCACAAATTGCTATTTTCTTGGCATTAAAAACTACAGATCTATGTAAAGGCAATGAATGCAGACAGTAAGAGATGTCAAACACGCGACCATTAGACTGGAGAAAAACCAGCACACACAAATGAAGACTGGGCCATGCCGAAGTCTCTCCCTAGGTCAGGAACATCTACTGATCAAAATGTGGCTTTCAAAGCTATATGCCAATCATTCCAGAGCTGGCTTCCAAAGGGTGAGGCTGGTCCCCGGCAGAAATAACAGGGAAAGGAACCTGTCTTAAAATGAAAGAGGCAAGCTGGCTTCAGACATGGACAAACTACTTCAAATGGTGGCCAGACACTGCCAATCAAAGGGCTGGAGAGAAGTTGAAAGGGCATCACCAGGGAACATAAAAAGAAGGCCAGTCTGGCATATTTATCTCCTGTAAGAGTGAAGCCAGGGCAAGCCTGCAAGCCTCCTAGCCTGCAAATGGCCCAGCAGGAGGTCTCTGCTGCTCCACACAGGCAAGCTTGGACCACAGCTGCTTGGTCCTGTTCTTTCACCATGCATGATGGGACAAGTGCCAAGGAAGATGTTAGCAGTGTGCCCAGTTGGTTGTTTCTTCAAGTCCTCTCACTCTGTGCATTTCTTTCCAGACATCTGAGGAGCTTGGTTACAAAAATCTAGGCAGTGCTGTTAGCCTGAGGTAATGAACTATGACTAGCTGAGCCCTTCTTGACATGACTTTGTGATTCAGGTGTCCAGAGCAAGGTCACTGTGACCACTTCACACCCATTTTGATGGCTATGATTGAAAGAAAAGAAACAATAGGAAGAAAAAAAAAGCCTAGAAGGCAACCATGGGTGAGCCCTCGGAGAAACTGTAATCCTTGTGCACTGAAGGTGGCAGGGTAAAATGATAGAGCCTTTACGGTAAAGATTCAAGCCTCTTCTGTTTTTAAATTAAAAAATGTAAGAACCACGTGGTCTGATCCCATGATTCTTCTTACAAACATAGCCCAAAAGGTTGAAAGCAAGAACTTGAGGAAATAACTAGATGCTGATATTCACAGCCACACTGAGATAGCCGAAAGCAGCTCTCGTGTTCATCAGTGATGAGAAGAACAGGGTGGCCTATGCATACTACAGTGGCATGGGACTCTGCGATTCTATAAAATGGGTGGACCTTAAAGATAAGCTAAATGAAAGAAGCCAAGCACGAAGCAGGAAGCGCTGTATGGGGCACTTACAGGAGAAGGTGGAGGAGTCAGACTCATGGAGACAAAATAAAGGAGGAATCAACAAGGTGTGCATGAGTGTGTGTGTGTGTGTGTGTGTGTGTGTGTGTGTGTGTGTAGGGGATGAGTGGCTGATGTGAGAGTTTCGTCCGGTGATGAGAAGAGTAGCAGCTGTGCACAATGTGAGCTTATGTAACCCTACTGAACCCCACCCTTCAAAACAGTCAGCTGTGTAAATGAAGACTGTCTCACAGCAGAGGTCATTTCACCTGCCAGCTTTGATTACGAATGTCTCCAATCCCACCACTCCGGAGGCAGAAAACAGCAAGATTTTGCCAAGTTCGAGACCGACATGTTCTACATGATGAACTCCAGACTTGGGCACAGAGTGAGACCTTGTTTCCAAAGTGAGAAAGGGGAGGCAAGATTGCTCACTGGGTAGAGGCCCTTTCTGCCTGACGACCGGAGATCAATCCTGGAACCTACGTGCACACACACACACACACACACACACACACACACACACACACACACACACACACAAGCAAAACAAATATTTTTTGTAGACCTTTAAAGCTACTCTGGTCTTACAAAGAAAGAGAAGGGGGTTCTTCTTCACTTTTTCATTGTAGTTTAGAGCCACGTAGGAGCAAAGGTGGATGAGAATTGACGTCTTGTATCAGGGAAACAAACCTGTCAATAGTTGTTTTCAAAAAAAAAAAAAGAGCAAAGCGAACATGTCCAGTGTGCCAATCAAATGGTAATCAAGCCTAATCCAGATCACCAACTCAAGCACAATGGAGTGGGTGGTCTAGATCGGGCTTAGAAGGATTCCATTTGGGCTTTGTAGGGTGGAAGAGGTTCTCCAGGAGACAATGCAAGGGAGAGGCTGAACGTAATAGGAACAGCAAAATCAAATCGGGGAACGAAGCAAAGAATCCGAACGTTGAGGAGAAAGCAACATGTATGGTTTGGCCAGAGACTAGAACAATGGCAAAGACGCAAGCAGGCAAGAGAACCTGAGACGAAAACAAAGGAAGAGCGAGTCTGGCTCTGGGAACGGTGAGTGCCAGACCAGAGCTGGAGCACTCCCCTCTGCAGGTTTCTGAGAAGGGGGTGGTGCTTTCTTCTGGATTTAATGCACGAGGGTTAGGGGAACTGTTCAACAGAAATATGAGCTGCTCATAACTCAGTGATGAGGATGGCTCCACTCACGGGGACAGAAAAGCAGATTAAAGCCACACAGAGATGGCATTTTCAACCTACTAGACTCTCAAGATCAAGGTTAGATTTCAGGTTCTGCCGGCTGCAGCGTGGGGAGGCACATGTACTCTGCTGGTTGTTTCTGCAAGGCAATCAGGCAACACCTACCCAAGAGGAAATGCAATCATTGCCTGGCCCAACATCCCACCTGTAGGATCTTATCCTACAAATGTCTGAAATCTGTGGGCAAGGGGGTAAGTACAGGCTTCTCATGTCAGCACTATCTGTCACAGTGGAAGATAAAATGTGTACGTGTCCACTGCTTACGTAAATGAAGTACTTCCGGTTCCAGAGTACTCTACATCCACACAACGACTCGACATCTTTATATACAGACGACGGGACTATCTCTGAAGGCTGTTTTGGGTTTGTAACTTTTGTTATTCTTGCCATTTTTTGAGAGGGTTCATAAATACCATACTGGGTTGCAAAGCACACACGTGCACGCATGCATACATGCACACACATGCACACACGAGCACATGCATGCATGCGTCGTTCCGTTTAAAAACAAAATCACTTGAATACACATAGGATTAGTTGTCGCTGTGGAATGTGGAAGGACGAGGTGGCCAGAAGACAGTGTAGGGAGCAGATATGTGTGGCTATATCATCATAGTTTGCATTCTAGACCACATGAATATTCAGAGTGGAGAGCAACCATCCTAAGAGAGGAAAGTGTCAGTTTCCACAAATGGCAAAAAGGGAGTGGTAGGGCTGACTCTTCCTTTACATGCAGCATGGGCAACCAGGGGGACGAAATCTGTAAGGGGTGTGAACAGCTCCAACTGTCCACCCCTCTGGAAGAGGATTAATTGCTTTCTGCTCTCATCCATACCACTAAATTACAGGGAGGAAACACACATTACAAATAATCTTATAGTTGGAAGGAGCAGGAGCCATCAGTAATGGCTGGCCCTCTTCTTCACTTTGCAGACGAGGAAACAGCAAGCATCTGCATCGGTCATGTCTCCCCACTGATGGGCTAGCAGAGCTGACCCAGGAGACAGACTCTTTTTCTTCACCTTCACACACCCACCACTGACACAATGCCCACCCCAAAGCACATCATGGCTAGACAGATTCATGGCTGCCTGGGAACTCTGTGCTGCATCCTCCTTTTGCACAAATAGATGACTCCAGTGTTGGTCCACAGGAAGAATGCATTCATTCAACATTCAAACATAATTTCCCCAAAGCCAGCAGACAGTTGGCCAGCGCATCTTATGCTTGGGTGATGCCCCAGATGCTTGCCCATAGGAATCCATGCAAGAACCTTTCACTTCTTAAGGCCGGGCAAACACAGAGTCCAGAGCCCACCTTGGTACAGCGCATACCACAGCAATGTTCTCTTCCAGAGAATAACACTGGTTCCCATTCTTTCCAAACCTTCTGAAAGACTCACCCAGGCCCAGTTTTCTTGCTTTTATTTTATTATTTTTTTCCCCAGCACATTTTCAATGCTGAAAGGAGAGAGCTCTCCTTTGAACAGAAAAGCAGGGGGAAAGCCATTTGATTCCCCTGCGAAGTGTGGTTCTTAATAAGCCTGTTCATTATTTTACATCTGATTGCTTGAAAATGCGCCCGTCACACTTTCCTGCATTAATAAGGGCAGAGTGCCACAGTTTGCCCAGCGCGTTACACTCGTCACATTGTGGCTGACGGAGGTGGAGTCACACCTCACCCCACACCTCTCCGGGGCCTTGCTTCCAAATTCCGTTTCAAAAGAAAATGCCTGGATACTCGTATGAAGATTATTGTATTTTCCTCTGGTTCTAAGCCCTGAGAGTCAGCAAAAGCAAACGGAGAGAATGCAGATTCGACACATATGTTCTCCACTGTGATAGTCAGGAGGCAGAGCAGACACTTGTGTCATGCTGGACGTGTAAAACATACCCTGAATCTCAAAGCTTTGTTATTTAACAAAAGGCTGCGAAGTATCTTATTAATGGTTTTTACATTGATTGCACGTCAAAATGATAATATTTGGATACTTCAGATTAAATGAAATGTATTAAAATGAATCATACCTGTTCTTGTTTACTTTTTCAATGTGGCAACTACTGAATGTAAAATTACAGACGTAGCTCGAACTGTTCTAGGGATCGTGCTATTCGAGATTTGAGGTCATTGAACTTGTTCTTTTTCTTAAGGCTAAATGGTAAGAAAGCACTCATCTCTCCGTCTCTGAAAGGCATTGGTTTCTGGATCCCCCAAACAATACTAACGTCTGTGGATGCTCAGGTGCCTTACACAGTACAGGGTAACTGTGTAGAACTGTGTGTGTAACAGGAGCACATGTGTGTGCATGCACATATGATGGCTAGAGGATGACGTTTGCTGTTGTCCACCCTAATTTTCTTTGTTTGTTTAGATGTTTTGTTCAGAGAGTGGTGTTGTTTTGAGGTTTTGAGACAGGGTCTTTCATTGGTTTGAAACGTACCAAATAAGCTCAGCCAGACAGTCCCAGGGATCCCCCTGCCTCCACTTCCCCAGGACTGGCGATAAAAATAAACACCATCACATTCATCTGGTCTTATTTGGTCATCTGTTTTTTTGAAATAAGGTCTAAGTATGTTGCTCTGGCTAGCTTCAAATGCGTGGTCTTGAACTCAGAGATCTGCCTACCTCTGCCTCCTGAGTACTGGAATTAAAGGTGTGTGCTACTATGTCGGCTCAATGCTCAACTTTTTTTTTTTTAACATGCGTTCTGGGTGCTTTGTGTTTATAAGGCAAGCATTTTACTGGTCAAGTCATCTTTCTGACCCTCTTCCTATATATTGTAAATGATCTCTAGGTGACTTACGTCACATAAATGTTCTGTGTATAGCTGTTATATTATGCTGTTCCAGAAAAAATAACGAGGAAGCATCTGCCAGTACAGACGCAATCGTTCGTTCAATATTTTTGATCCTTGATTGGTTGAACTTCAGGATTTAGAAGCCATGGGATGTGAAGTCTGACTCATCTTGGGTATCTCTGGCCACTTGCACTCCTTTGTGGTGGGAAAACAGTCAACAGGATTACATATGACTGAAGGAGGTTGTTGTACCACACAACTTCTGTTCGCAAACAGGCACACTGTCTGGGCTGGCCCGTAGTTTGCCAACCACTGTTCAACAACATCAAGCTTTTTTCTAGGTGGAGTTCTGAAACACAGAGTGATAGAAGCTGAGCTCTGTATGGAGTTGCTGTGGGAGACACAGGATGAAAGACACAGGAACAGTGACCTGATGGGGCCTGGCTGTGTTCTCTAAGGCACCCGAGTGGTAGGTGTTGACATCCTGCTATTGTTTCTTTTAGTAAAGATTCAAATTGGATGAGAACCTGATGCTAGGCTGGGCAGCGAGGCAGCTCATTTGAGAAGTAGGAGAAGTCTCGTGGTGGCTGCAGCATAAACAGGACTGCAGGAAGAGGGCGGCATCTCTGTAATGTAATAGGGATACGCTGGTCCTAAAATCACCCCACGTGTGGTGTGCACAGCATTGGCCTAAGGCCTTTGAGCAGCCCTTAGGATCTCTAGTCTTTGGGACACATCCACAACGAAGCAAGCTGGCTTCTCCCAGGAGGGAGCAGGCCCAGAGGGCAGCTGCTACACCATGAGCTGCAGCTACCTCTGCTATGTACAAAACCAACACCGATTAGTAACACATCACACTCTAAATATTGATTAAGCCAAAGCTGATTTCCTGGCTCAGGCCATGTGTGTGGTTGTCAGCTGTTTCCTGCCAGGAAAATAAGGCAATTAACTTGAAGAGTTCCAGCTTCGGGTGTGACACGGGTCCAGGCGTCATAGGTATTTTCTTGTGCCAGGTTGCATTAACATAGACTAAAAGGGCTGCCCGCACTTCCCTAGGTCTAGAAACTCCAAGGCCAGAGCCTATATCCTTGTCACATCTCCAGATTCTGAAAGAGACCTTGGTATATGGTGGGATTTAGTATGTCCCTTGGAAAAAAATAAAGCATTAGGAAAGAGGATCCACCAGGTGTTTGGATGGTCAATCTCCTGCCTCACAGCCCTCGAAGGTACCTAGAAACCCAAACAGCTGATCCAAACTTGAGAGTGCACTGTCCGTCCTTACTGTTCCAACTTCTCCCATAAAGGATGACCATCAGCCTACTCCCCACGAAGCCTCCCTGGCTCCCTCTTTCCATCAGCATTGCCAGGCCAAGGAACAAGCCTTGAGCTAAGACCTGAGAGGTTCTAGAAGGTGGCACCAATTGGACCAGTTGGGATAGACTTCTCCCAGCTTTTTCCTCCCTCCTGATCTTTCAGACGACCAGCCTACATCCTGAAATTTCTCCATGCCTCTAGAAACTTTTAAAGCCTTTTTAAAATTATTATTATTAAAAAACTTTCCACTCATGCCCCTTACCCTGCTGGATTCTGATTCATCTGACAGGTTCATTCTTGTTGATCATGGCAGTGCCACATCTCTGAACTTGTATTCTAGGCTTCTGAGATAATGTGGGGGGTTGGGGAGGGACCACTACCACCAACAAAAACACACAAACCTCAAATGCACTGCAGCTCTAAGCTAGGCATTCAGGGTGGGAAGGGGAAATTCTGGTCCCTTTCATATCATGCTGTTTAAGCGACCATATCAATGTTCCACTCCATAAACTAAAGAATTGCTCTGTTCACTCGGGACCGGGGAAAGACTCCAGAGCCCTCAGATGACTGGTTCCGGCAGAAGGGAGCCCCAATCAAAGTCAAATTTAAGAATGTCATGCGCTGTCACAAAACATAAACTGTTTTGCCTTTGTAATTGAGTACTGTAATATTTTTAGAAAATGGAATAGATCGGTTCTATTATGAATGTGTGTTCATAATAGAAGAACCCAAGTTAGAAACCTTAACTCATTGATTCAGCCTGGGCATCAAGGACAGATGAGCCCATAGATCTTCCGGATTTTTAAAAAACAAAACAAAACAACAGCAACAAAGCAAAACTATCCACATGGCCTAAACTTCTTTTAGGATGAGTGCATTTGATTCCTTTAAACAAATCAATGAGGAGTGAGTCTGTTTGAATAGCCCTGTTCCACAGAGCTGGGAGACCAGCTTTCTTCTCTACATGGTCCACTGAGTATTGAAGGAATGGGCAGGGGTTGGAGAATCTAAAATCATTCACTCTCTGCATGGGAAGTTCATTTACACTTACCAGTGTGTGGGAGCAGGTCAGATACGCAAACAATAACCACGGCTGTTTTTCTCCTGCTGGCCACTCCATCCATCACCTAAGACTTTGGCTCCAGAGCACTCTCTCTCCAAACTGGCTGGATCAAACTTTCCACGGTCAAAAAAGCAATTGCATTGGCTTAAAGGTCCCATTTTGTTCCATTTCTGCTGAGTAAATAAGCAAAACTTCCCTTGATGCCCACAAAGCATGCAATTATGCAGACCGGACAATGATGTCAACATAGCCTTCACCATCAAGATACGTCTGGGGAGACATTTCCCATCAAGCTCAGCCCCTTCCCAGTCAGAGCTGACCAGAGACTCACCATCCCAACAGTGATCAATATTTCTGCTTGTGTCAGAGACCCTCAATACTAGTTAGCATGCACTTTCACTCTAGCTTACACCCTATAAGGACGAATGAGGGTTGGTTTGGTTTCTAAATAAAGTAGATTGGAGGCCTACTATGTGCTGGGCACTGTGGCAGGTGCAGCCTACCTCCCCATCCCACTTTCTAGCACAGTCTCTCTTGTCTTCCAGAAGCACCCCCGAACAGTATTCTCAGCCCGCTTCCTGTCTCCACTCTTTGTTTTAAGGCAAGGAGACCTGGAGACACCAGCATCTCATCTTTTAAAGGGAAGGACCAAGACTCCCTCTGGTCAATCTGTTCCACATTTTTCAGGGAAGAGACAGTATGTCACACAGAGACACATGGGCCTGGGTATACACTCCAGCATGAGTAACCCATTCTCTGGGTGAAGACAGAAGGCAGGAGCTGCCAAGGCACAACCCTGTCAGCAATTCCTCAACCTCTTCCCTCAGATCCTCCCTCTGAGGGACAGGACAAGCCAATAGAAAGAGTAACTAAATTCACTTTGGACTATTTATGGTTTGCTCCAGCCTATCCATCATCTGGGAGAATTGCTTGGGTCCTTTATTTCTTCTCTACCACAGTTCCTATTGCTCCTGCACTCTTGGCAGGCAGTGAAAGCTGGAGACAAAAGGTGGGGACCACAGCGTGGGGGAGTCCAGAGCAACGGTCAGGACGAACAGGGATGTCAGTGACAAACAGGACATTTGGAGATCACCTCTGAATTCCAAATATCCACAATCACAGCTCCACAAGCTGAGTAACTGAGGGTCTTTAACATTTTTTTAAGAACTTTTTACATCCTGTGCTGATATTGTGAAAGGATAATGAATAATCCTGGATGATAATGGATGGGATGTGCACACTTAACAGGGCTTCCGGTACAAGAACTCTATCACAGTCGCTGTCGGCTAACGATCTCTCTATATATCTAAGTTGCTAATGTCCTCTTATTTCTTTGTCCCTAGTTGTCTAACAAGCTCAAATGTCCGCTCTGAATACTTCAGCTATCCAGCTGACATCCATATTGCCTACGGTGAGATTTATTTTCTCACTTAAGGAAAAAAAATTACTCATTGGAGACAAGAGTTCAGTTGGCAGAATTGCCTTCCAGAAGCTCCAATGTCAAGGGCAGGACTAGGGGCAGTTCTAGCCAGGCAAGGAGAGGAAGGGAAGCCCAATGGTGTCAGAACACAGCAGGAGGCTCTGTGGTGCAGGGTGAGTCCTGTGTGAGGAGCTTTCTCAGCAGCAGCGACTTCAGCAGAAGCAGTCCAACCGTTTGCTTCAGAGGCCCTTACTCTCTCTGGAGGCTCTCTTCATCTTGACCTTTGGTGACCTCAGGATTTTGTGGCAGTCACTGGGACCAGGAATCATCTTTCAGCAATCTGCCTGGCATGGCTTCTCAGCCTATCTTTCAGGCCTCGTCACAATTATTCATGCTCTAGCAATATCCTAGCTACAGGGACAGAACTCCTGTGGGCTGACACTGAAGGTTACTTTGTCCCAGCCAATGAAGAAGGGAGGTGCCCTTCCTCAGAACCCTGACTCCAGGGGACAGACTCCTCCAGAAGGGCATGCACAGAAAGCTACCTGCATCCCAGTCTTTGTGAGCAGGCTGACAGAAAATGGGAATGAACCACCAAGTCGTGAGCAAGTTGGCATTGTAGCACCCATTGTCCGGTCACCATCTACTTGGGACACAAGGCAGCTCAAAGGCTGCACCTGAGTTTTTACCTCACCCTTACCAATGGTAAACAGTTTCTGGATTTACTTTTCTTTCTGTTTGCCTTCCTCTTTAACATCCTGCTTCTATTCCGTGGCCCGTCCATCTTAGGTTACTGTAGACATGACCTCACATCCTGGACAGTTGCATGGCAGCTGGCAATTGCTGGAGCTCGGCTAATGCACAGGACGTTTGTGTAAGGGGGGATGGTCTACCAGAAGCAAACTCCAGAAGACAATTGAGCTAGCATGGGTCTCGGGAAGGAGGTTGATGTGGGCTTCACCTCAGCCTGTCTGTGTGGCCTGCAACAGCTTGCTTAACCTCTGTGAGACTCCTCTCTCATCTGAGTGGAGACCACAAGAGCCACTCTCTCACATACTAAGATTAATTCATACTGGACAGTGGCCACACGTGACTTAGCACAGTGGAAGCCGCCATTATGGCTTTCAAGGTCTGAAGTGGCTTTCACCACCAGCTCCTGTCTAGACACTCTGCTCCACCTGCCTGCCTCTACCTCCCTCCCAACCAGTCAGATTCTCCAGGAAGCACCCCTTCATCAAGGAGAACCCATACATAGCACACCACATCTTCATTGTCCCCGCCCCATGACAGATTTATACATTTCCCCCAGTTCACGCCCCAGGCGTCTCCAAGATGTAGAAGCCCCACCTTCCACAAGTGTCTCAGGTAAAGCATACCAGAGCAGCACAGTCACCAACACATGGCTGGCCACTCAGAACAGAATATGGAGGCTGCCTCTGGAAACCAGCTTTAGCTTAGGTGGGCAAACCCCTCTAGGTCAGCAATGTGTGGCTCTCTTGCTCATTCAAGTGTCTGATATCCTGCTATCAGACGCTGCCCCCCTCCACCCCTGCACACCCTCCAGAAGGAGGCACTCAAGCATGGACCCTGACAGGTGCCTCCCTCATCTTCTCATATCCACTCCTCACCGCTCACCTCCCTTGGTCCCTCCTGTTGACTCTTGGATCATTTCCCCTCTTGGATCTATCCTTGCAAACCCCCAGTCCCCCTTGGTGAGCATGGAGCTTCCTTCTCTGCCACGTTAGCCTTTAGGTTTTTACACTTGTTACTCTGATTTTGTCAGCTGTCAAGAAATGCCCCTCCCCCAGCCAGGCCTTGAGAGTCTCGCATGGAACTTTCCAGATCATCTGAATGGAACTATTTCATGGACTGCTCAACTACATAAATCCTGGCGCTGCACTAACCAGCAGTGCCCTGTATACAGGATCATCTGTTTAAACAAAACCCCTGTCATCTGTCACGGCAGCCTTATTTATGAGTCTGTGTACTGTAACCCTGTGGCATAAATATTAAATAATAACATCCCTTGGGCCAAAAAAAAATCATTCCCATTACCTGCATCTTCTTATGAAAATATAAAGTAAACCCAACCACAAAAAAATGGTATTGTTAATTCTAAAATGCAAATATAAGCAGAGATTGTTCAACAGGTAGAGAGAGGGGCACAGTAAATATTTGCATTTTTACACTGTCTTGCTTCAAGGAATGAAAGCCAAGTAAAGAGTGTTGAAAACAACAGCAAGCTTGCATAGGCGACAAAATTCTTCAAACCTGAATTCCAAGTCCTGTCAGCATCCCCTCAGCAGATGAGCTTTGAAGAAGACTGGGATCCGAACACTGGCAGCGCCACATGAATGGGGTTCAGGACATTGACATTGCTTGTTTTTTTAGCATTCTGTGAATTTCCTATTACATCAGTTTCATGATTCAGCATTTTCCTTTTCATTTATTTACAGTAATATATAGCGAGATAACCTAAGCTCGATCGCAGGATCCTGGAACATAAGGTAGGCTGGGCAGCAAGGGTGTAGCCTTCTGTAAATTTACTATTTGCTTAGAACTCAGGGACAAATGGGAGAAAGCAAGTCATCCAAAGAACTGGGAAATATCTCCTCACCTTACTCTGAGGGTCTTCATTTCTGTGGTATTTAAAATAGGTTACTGCCATCTAGTTTGTAAGTCTAACAGAAGGCAAGAAGTGTGTAAACTGCGAACTGATGTGCATAAGCCAAACGCAGCTCTGAAATGACAACGTTCAAGACGCAACTAAAGTCACCACTCTGGCGGTAAGCGTGGTACAAAGTAGATTTCTTTCTGGCACCCGCAACTTGGCTGGAGTGACCAAGGAGTTGAAGAGCCTCTGGAAACGCGAGGTGCGGTGGCACAGAACCGTCTGGGCCGGAAGGACCCGATGCAAACTCAAAGGAGGGTCGGGGTTGGGGGGCAGGAAAAGGAGAAGTTGGGCACAAGAAGGAAAGGAGCTTCAAGAAGGTGAAAGAAAAGCCCAGGACAGGTGGGGATAGGGCCGGACAGCCACACTCCAAGGGGCGGGAAAAGAATGCAGGGTAGGGAGGGTCCAGCGTTGCTGGGGACAAGAAGGGTACTCTAGGGGAACCTAGCCCTGGTCTCCAGCGAGGCAGCGAGGAAGCGGAATGGACTCTATCGAGAGTAGCCGGCAAGTCCGGTCCACGCACCGGGTACTCATCCCAAGGGCTGGGAGCGCCCGGGGCGCAGTGACAAGGAAAAGAGACAAAGTCGCGGCGAGGTCCCTACCTCCTGCGGTTGGGGTCCCAGACCACCCCCACCCTGTCCCCAGGGCCCGCGCAGAAGGAAGGACCCTAATAAGGTCCGGCGCTCACCAGGTAGCAGAGAAAGAGCAGCGCGCTGGCAGGGCGGCCGCCGAGGCTCGGGGGGACACCGCCGCTCGGGGGGACCATGGCTGCGGCCCGGGGACCGAAAGCCGGCGGCGGCGGCTGCTGCTGCTGCTGCTGTCGCCGCCGTGGCCACCAAAGCCCCGCGCCGCGCCACTGCATGGCGAGGCCGCCCGGATCCCGGCCGGAACAGGTCACCTGGTGCAGGGACCGGCCCCCGCCCGAGGCGCCACCTTCCTTCCCGCCCCCGGCCGGCGGCCCGCCGCGCGCCCGGCCACCTGCCGCTGCCACCGGACCCGCCGCCGCCGCCGCCACCGCCGCTCCCGCCGCCGCCCCCGCAGCCCCAACCGAGCGCCGGCTCCTCCCCGCTCGCAGTCCCGTCCCCTCCCTCCCTCGGCCTCCCTGCCCAGCCCGCCTCCCTGGTCGCTCCCTCCGAACCCACGGCGTCCACCCCTCCGGGCTGTGGGCGCCCACACAGGTGGGGACCGCGTGGTCCCGCCCCTCGGCCGCTGTTCGCCCCCGGGTCCGTGGGGCTCTCGGCCGCCCCCATCTCTTTCTCCTGCTCCCTCCTCCGCCCCTTCCGCGCCCTTGCAGTCCGCGATCCCACCCCCACCCCCCAACCCCTTCTACTCCCCACTTTCTCCGTTTCCTCCACGTCCTTTCTCCCTAACTCCCTCCCTTCTCCATCTCTCCCTCTCGTATCTCTAGCCGGTGCCCACCCTGCTGCTTGCCGCTCATTCCCACTTCGCGTCCCGGCACTAGGCAGCGGGGTTTGTTTAGTGGCTTGGGGGCGGAGGGGTAGTGGTGGCCCGGGCGCCATTCCGGCAGGGCGGGGGCCGAGGGTGCTTTCTTGGAGTTGAGCCTTGCAGCAGCTTGGTTTCTAATCCTTAGGGATGGATTTTGACCCCTGCCAACCTCCACCTGTCCACCTGCAGGGCTTGGGGCCGCTTTCCTGCTTGCACGTTTAGAGCCCAGGCTGTGCCCCACCCTGCCGCCTGATTGGCGACGCGTTCTGGATGTTTCCCCAGGGTTTTGTGTGGTGTAGCCACTGCTGCCTCTGCGCTCTTTGTTTTAATTGTCCGGAGTATTGGCGCCCAGAGCGGGTTTGTATTTGATTTGCATCCCTGAGCTGTGGCTTCCACTTGGACATGAAGAAAACGAATTAATTAGGCCAGTACAATCGTACCCAAGCCCCAAATGAAAGGAGGTGAGGCCCTTGAAGTGCGCAAACAGCCCTTTTGAAAATCAGGACACATCCTAGGCTTTGGGGAGGCAGGGTGGGACCGATGCTAGTAGACCTGGTTCTGTAGCCAGTCGCAGCTGAGGTGGGCCTCGTGCACAGGGCAAGAAATTCAGGGTTTTTGCCCTGTAGTTCCGAGAAGTCCTTGGCTGTCTTGCTGCTGAGAAAACTGCTGTGAGGATAGTTAACCCATCTTGAAAAGTTTGTCCCTTTGGCACTGGTGTGGATTTGTGTGGTTGGGAACTATTAATAGATTGGAAGTCACGGAGCACAATCCTTTCCCTGAGGAGTTGTCACTTCTGTGGTCCAAGTCATGCCAGTGGGGGTTCACGGACCTGGCTACAGTGAGGACATCAGCAGAGAGCTGGGACTCCCTGCTCATTTTTAGTTTCTTAGGTTGCCTATGAGTTGTAGGCCAATCACAGCTAGAAGGCTCTCAGACCTTAGTTTGGTTAAAGGCACCTGGAGAGCAAACCAAACAGATGGCTGGGTGCCCCTGAGTTCTGCCTCAGTCAGCCCTGGATAGTGTTGAGAAGCCTCCTGGGGAGTGAGTTTCAGGGTGACAGTACAAAATCAGGGAGGTCTCACTTTCGGAACCATTGGCTTACAGGAAGGATGCTTGACTGCCTAGCCAGCTGCAGGCACAATAAAGCACTTGGGAAGTTTGACAGATGTTGCCAGGATGCCTGTCCCACTTCCACAGAGACAAAGCACTTAAAATTCTCCTCTGTGATGCAGGGAACTATTTATTCCATTTAGTGTCCAAGGGAACAAAAGATGGGGTGGCTTTGTCCCAGATCCCATCTGTATTTTTTCCATCAAAAGAAAAAAAAAATACTCCACAGATTTTTCCCCCTGATTTTCTCCTTTTTTTCCCTCTTTCTTTTTTCCCTCTTTTGAGACAGGCCATGAATCTATGTGCCCAAATTGGCCTGAAGCCTGAGATCTTCCAGCATCAGCCTCCTGAATGCTGGGACTGCAGGCAAGGACCACCACATTAGGTTGTTAATATATGTGTATGAGGAATTGTTGGCTTGTTTAAGAAAAGAGGGTGTCAGAGGCAAGACAGAATTTGTAGGTGTCCACCTGCCTTCTGGGCTTTTTTGGAGTTTCTGTCCTATTTTGGGGAGCCCAGATTACTTCTATCCCCAGGGAGACCAAATGGTCAGTGTTGTCAGCTTCAGGCAGTTGCATTTTCCCAAGTGTAGTCCATGCAGAGGTGTCCCACTGGAGCTGGGCCATACTTCACGTAGTGTTCTGTATCCAGACATGTATTCGTTTGTCTTCTGCGACTCTGGGTACTGTCCCACTCTTGAGGTATTCAGAAGTGGGCAGGAACATCTATCTGGAGCAATGGGCACAGAAAACTGACCTAAATACAGTTTGCTCCTCTAAAATGACCTGTGAATACTTTTGCTGCCCAGGGAGTGAGAATGGACTTGCCTGATGACCCCTATATTGGAAAGGGGCAGAGAAAAGTCAGGAATTCTTCACACAGCGATCTTTGGGTCTAGAAGACACAATCACTTATTACTCAAGGCTCTGCTCTACTAGATTGCCTGAAGGGTGTGGCTTTATTTCAGAAGAAAGCTCCTTGTTTGGAAACAGATCTGTTTCCCCCACTGCCTTGTGGAAGGACTTGAAACTCCATCATCACAATTCATCGGTTTGAATTAAGTTTTTATACTCCACTAAAATACAAAGGCCCCCAGGAGGAGGCTGTTTGAATCTGGCCTCCCTTGTGCCTACCTTAAAGTAAGATAGTTTATCATCTCCCCATTAAGGAGACAGGGAGAGAGGAGCAAACCCCTATCGAACCCTGACCAAAACCAAGGCAATCAAGGGAGTTCAGGTGACCCAGTGGGAGAAGAAGCCAAGGATCTAGAACCATGGGGAATGAATAGCCCTGCTCATCTCTGCAAGAACCGTCTCTCAACCAGTTATTCTCAAGCCCTGAGGTGGTTTAACATCAGCAAGCCTGATGAGCAAAAAACACTTAGAGAAGGAAAGTCTAAAAGTGTTCTGTCAACGTCATTTAATCCAAAGGACAAGGCTTTTTTTTTTTTAATTAGAGAATGGGGGAGGTAGAGAGGAGAGGCAGTTCATGCCTGTCTCACCGGCACTTGTGAAACTGAGGCAAGAGGAGCAAGAACACAAGGCCAGTCTAGAACACAGACAGGATACCGACTCCGCAGCTCGGCCGATGGTCTGGGTACGATTCACAGCACCTACGCTGTGACAGAAGAGGAGAACTAACTCCCAGGGTGGGGAGCTGGCTCGGGGGTGAACACTTGCTGTACAAGTCTGGAACTACAGCAGTCGTGGGAAAGCCAGACATGCTGAGACCTCACCATTGGGGAACAGAGACAGGGGGTGCCTTGGACTTTGCTGGCCATCCAGTCTACTCGAAGCAGGGAGCTCCAGGTTCACTGATGCACTGACCATGTCTCAAAAGATGGAGGAGTGACAAAAGATGCCCTGTGTTGACCTCTGCCCTCCACATCTGCACACACACACATACACACCAGAAATAGATGATGATGATAGATAGATAATCATTTAGCTATAATGTAATTTGCTTGTGAAGAATTCACAACTTTTCTTTGTCTTCTCCTGCTAAGGGTCAGTAGGAACTCACCTCTGACCTAGTATGGTCCATGAGGACACTTGGAAACTATGCCCCAGGCAAAGAGCGTACCCAGCAAAAAGAGATCTAGTCCCACAGAGGCACATAACCCCTGGGCATTAAGAGGTGGAAAGGCACTCTGAACTGTGGCATGTCTCTTCTCTGACTCCCTCCTATATAAATCTCCAGGGTCCAGGGAGTCGGTGGCTCTAGGAAGCCTTCTTTTCCGATAGGGTTAATGTTGTGAAACACCGTGACTAAAGTGACTTGGGGAGGAAAGGGTTTGTTTGGCTCACGCTTCCACAGCACTGTTCACGACAGGAAGTCAGGACAGGAACTCAAATTGGCAGGAACCTGGAGTCAGGAGCTGATGCAGAGGCCATGGAGGAGTACTGCCTACTGGCTTTCTCCCCATTGCTGGCTCAGTCTGCTTTCTCATAGACCCCAGGACCAATAGTCCAGGGGTAGCCCCACCCCAGATGAGCTGTGTCCTCCCCACGTCAATTCCTAAGAAAATGCCCTATAGGCCTCTTATGGAGGCATTTTTCTCAGTTGAGGCTGCCACCTCTCCAATGACTCTAGTTAACGTGAAGTTGACACCCAACTAAGCCAACACACCTTCTCTCTCCCTCTCCAAAGCAGGCAGTCAGTCAGTTGTGTAGTAGCCACTGGTCACTTCTGCCTCAGATCCTGCTTGGGTGGCAGCTTATTCCCCTCAAATAAAACGGTGTCTTGGAAAGCAGTGCATGTTTCCTGAGTGCTGCTGTATATATGCCTGCCACACGCCTCATGTGCAGCCCACCCACCGAATCCTCTCATGTCTGCTTGCTTTTCTGTCCTTCTCCTTCCCTCCCTGCCTCTTTTCCTCTCCCACCCATGTTATCTCCCGATCCGTTTCCACACTTGGGTTCCCTTCTCTTTTCTGCGATTTCAGTTATTCAAAGGGTCGATGATGAACATTTGCCTTTCCGACCAAAACAGAAGGGAAGGAGGCAAAAACAGAAAGGAGTTTGCTGTGAGTCAGGCCGCCCTCCCAGGAAGGGAAATCATGGCCTTTCCTCTCTGCCTTAGATGGATGACCTCGGGGCGGCTGTATCCGAAGTCAGGTGGCTTTTCACGTTTGGTATTTCCACCTCTGGTGATCCCTGGAGTCTCTCACCCGGGCCTTCTTTGTTTCCGACCCTCCCACTTCTTGCCACTCCCCCTTGCTCCTTCCTTAGACCACCCTACCAGATTCCATCCTCAACTCCTCGTGAACCTTGTACCATGACCAGTCAGTATTTCCTGAGACGACAGAGCCTGGCTCTGAGAAGCACAAAGGCAGGGCTGGAGTGCTGGAATCCTGGTGGTTTTTTTGGAGGGAGGGGGATATTGAAGGTCTCGGAATCTCTCTGGCTGGAGCCCTGGTATGCTCCGGAATGAGCTCTATTTCTGGGCCTGTCAAATGAAATGTCGTTGCTCCTAGTTATTTTTGGCTCTTTGCCCTTCTGCATAGGTGCGTGTTCAGCTCAATTCTTCCCTCACCCTGAGCTGGAGAAACAGGCAAGTTCCCTTTGCCAAGCCTTTCCTGGGTCAGGAGCACCTGCGCCACCAAGAGCAGCTCACAACGGCAGTTTTTGCCCTGCACATGGGTTGTTCGGGCAGAGTACTGGTTGGCTAAAGGGAGAAATTTTCTCTGGTCTTCTTGGACCACTGAAGAGTTTTGAGGGCTGAACATCCCGGGTCAGGTAGATGCAGGTGTCCAGAGCCCTATCTTGCTTCCTTCCTGTCCGATTCTTTGGCCATCCTCATGGGGACTTAGGATAGGATAGAGGAACATTGCAGGCTTAGAGGGCGCAGAAACTACCAGAGCATCCAGGCAAGGTACCCAGGATGCAGAAAGCCAAGGACCTGGATCTGTAAGGGTAAGGGTATCTTAGAGTGCGTGAGTTGAGAGCATGTGTGTGGAAAAAGAGTGCAGTGGAGAGAACTTGAGGCTGAGCATAGATGTTCTGGGGAATGAAAGGGGAAACTGATCTGTAGCCAGAGAAAGTGCCAGACAAATCAGCAAAAAGAGATATACAGGAACGCTCCCGAGAAAGCCTGGAAAAGGATGTGCCTACACGTCACGGCTCTGTTTCGTAACTGACCCTGCAGTCCTCCAGCAGCCATTAGCATGGATTTGGGGCTCCTGGTTTATTGGGAATGTACTCTATCAAGCCAAAGAAAACAGCAGTAGCAAGGCAGATACTGGTTAACAAGCTCCACACCAAACCCGGGAAAGCAGAGAAGGCTCAACAAGACCTGGGTCCTCTCGGCAGCAGCTCTCCCTACTTCTTCCCACGGAGGCAAGTCTTCCTCATTCTTATCAAACATCCCTTTGATATACCTATTCAGTGAGCCCATATGACAAGCCTCTGAGGCAGGCGCCGCCACGGTTATCAATCTTATTTCACAGATGAAGAAATTAGGGTACTTGAAAGTCCCAGGCCCACGGCTGGAAGGTGGCATAGCCAGTTTGAGTCCGGGCCCTTATTTATTTATTAGTTATTAGTATCATCGTGGGCCTGGGGGTTGAGCAAAGGGTGCTGTGTGTGCTCAGCAAGCATACTGCCACTGTTTCACTCAGGGCAGTTTTACACAAGGCCTGGTGCTCCCCCACCAGTATATCAGACTCGTGCTGTGAGGGACTAACGAGGTAGCCAGGCTCTGCCCAGAATGTGAGGTCCCACGTGGATTTCAGACTTGGATCTCTGCCACTTCTTCACTAGTTGTAGGGGAACATGGGATGCCACGGCAGACACCTTCCCGAGGCCCAGCTGACCACTGCCTCTAATAATTATTGAACCTCAGTCCTCACGTCTGTAAGACTTGGAACACAGCGGCTGCTCTGGCCTCTTATGCCCACATGGTGGAGGGCACATTGGCAGGCCCTGGATAAGAGAAACACATTGCCTGCATTTGTGTGTGTTCACCAACTTCACTTTAAAGCTCACAGAGAAAGATGCATGATTTGCAAGATCCTGGAAAACAGAAAAAGGTGCACATGTAACGCCCGCCACTGGTCTCCAAGGATGGCTCCGCCCATGAGCCACAGCCCCATTAGAGTGCTGTGGGAAGTCTGTCCTCTTGGAGGTGCCAGGTACGGTGTGAGGGATGCCGTGATCACCTCACTCGGTGAGAAAGCCCACGATAGTCACGTAGAGGGCGAGAGTGATGCGTGGCTGGTCTCTCCTCAGCCTAGCTGTGCCAGCCCAGGTGCTGATAGATGAACGAGCACACCACCTCCAATACCCAGAAGTCCCTAGGCAAACGACTGAATAAAGTCTTGTCCATCTGCTGACCCATGAAAGATAAAAATAAATAGTCATGTGAGCCACTCATCTTGTAGGCAGCTTGTCCATAGCAGTGGGTAAACAAAACAGAACCCTGGGCAACTTGGTAATTTTTTTAATAATCTATTTTTATTTTATATGCATTGGTGTTTTGCCTGCACGTATGTCTGTGTGAGGGTGTCACAGACAGTTACGAGCTGCCATGTGGGTGCTGGGAATGGAACCCAGGTCTCTGTCAGAGCAGTCAGTGCTCAGTCGCTGAGCCATTATCTCCAGCCCCTAACAACTTGATATTTTTAACTCAAATATGTTGTTAGCCCAGAGCTTCCTAGCATACAAAGCAAAGACGGGAGCAGGATGAATTAGCTGCATCCATTGTCTTCTAGTACAAGGCCCTACACGAATACAGAGTCAACCTACTTTAATGTTGACAAATCAGGATGAAAATTGAAACCACTCAGGAGTCTCTGCTATGTTTACCAGAACATAGACAGCCCAGCCCTTCAGACTCTGTACCCTGCCTGACTAGGGGAACCAAAAGAATCATGGTTATCACAAAGAAGGAAGTCCCCTGTGGGTGACTCTGTCAGATCAGCTCAAGCCCCCCCCCTCGTTTGTTTTTCACCATTTCTTGTGCCTACTGCTTCAGACTCATCCCAAATTAAGTCACAAACAGGCTCAGTGACTTCAGGGTCCTAAGCAGGCAGAATTAATGACGAAAATAGAAATGCTGAAAATAGTGGAGACCAAAGCAGATTGGATGATTTATTCAAACCTTGAGGAGAAATGACTTTTCAGCCCAGAATTGAAATTTAGACCTGAGCTTTGTAATCAACCAGGACGCACCTCTTTCTGGAATTAATCCTAAAAAGCAGAAGGGAGAAAAACAGAAAACCTGTGCGGTGTCCTTGGGTCTGTACGTCGATCCTTTGAGAAGTTCCTGGCACTTCTGAAAGCTGTTCTTCATGAAGTGACCTCTGAGGTCAGAGAGGTGAGCGGCATGGAGTTTTAAGAGATTAGAGAATGTGTGGTTTGGGTTCTCTCACGGTGGCTCTGGGGATGAGCATGCCTTGCCCGCTGGTCTCAACTCTTAGATGCCCAGATGGCCACTCCTTTCCTTAGGCACCCTAACTGGACCCAGGTGACTCCTGAAGGTAACAGGGTTGTCTTTTGTGCCTCAACCTCGATTTCTTGACCGTTCATCTCATCCATTTTCTCTCCCCGAAAGTGGGCTTCTGTCTGCGGACACTTTCCTGGAGAAAGCACCAGGCTCAAGCCCCAGCCAAGTTCCCAGCCCTGAATTTGTGTCAACACTTTCTCTTCTCAAGACAGTTGTATCTGTGTCTTATTTCATTCCGCATGTCACAAGTCTGTGACACAGGTTGCTGTGGTTGAATCGTGGTGCTTAAAAAGATACACAGGAGTCCAGCTCCCCACCACACCTATGGGTATGGCTGGGTTTTGAAATAGGAGCTATCTGGCTGGAGACATGGTAAAATGACGTCACAGGATGGACTCCAGTTCAGTGACTGGTGGCCTGGTAAGAGTAGATATGCACAGGGGAGTGACAGTACAACATGAAGAGGATGGCCATGGAAGGCTGGATATGACGTCAGAGCTATAAGGCCATAAGACAAAGAGTGCCTGGGCCCAGATCCCGCAGAGGTAAGGAAGGGTCCCCTCTGGAGACCTGGGAGGGAGTAGAGCTCTACAAAGCTTTACTAGGGCCTTGGGTTTGGATTTCCATTCTTCCTGAACTGCAAGGTTACACTTTTCTGTGGTTTTATTTTGAGGCTGGGCCCCCTGTCTCCCAGGTTTGCCTCCAACTTTATATGTATCTGAGGATGACCTTGAACTCTTGACCTTTCTGCTTTCAACTCTCAAGTGGTGAGAAGACGTGCATAATCCACCATACCTAGTTTATGCCATGCTGGAAACTGAACCCCAAACTCAAGATACTAAACAAGTGAGCCACATCCCAGTCCCAAAATGTATTGTTCCAGCATATGGTATTTTACTTCAGAGAGTCTAGAAAAAAATAGCTAAGTTAGAAGTTAATTTCTCAGTGTTAAGTCCAGTGTTTTGGGTACTTACTATGCTCCAGGCTCAGTGCTAAACTCTGGAACCCAAACCCAAGGCTAGAAAGTAATACATAGAGTAGCAAAATTTCCTGAGCAGGCTTGTGACTTTCTAAACTTATTCCGTCATTGCCTTGAGCACAGTGTCCAGAGTCCCCAGCCCCTGCACCCTGCCCATCATCACCAGTGTCTGATTTAAAGCGACCCTGGAGGGCTAAGCTAGCTCCTGGCTTTGCAGGCCTGTAAACTGAGGTTGAAGAAAGGTGGCAGTGGGCTTGAACTTCTCTCCCCGCTTATTCCTGCTATAAGTAAATTGAGCACAAATAGGTACTAAGTTATACATAATGGGTAAAAGCAGTGTAGTCCCCAGCCTGTGGTCTTAGAATGGAGAGCAAAGCCTTGACTGAGAGACATGGCTTCCTGAGGACAGAACTGGAAGAGGCATGCAGGGTTGGGGCTTTCACTCATCCTTTATCTCAGAGCCCGTAAGAAGTTTCCATGTTGGTTCAATATGGGACTGGCTCCTTAGAGATTTCTGGAAGCGGGCCAAGGAAGATCTCGCTCTCCCGTGTGCTTTGAGAGGCCACAAAAGCTGTGACCGATGCCCTCCTGGATGCAGAAGGAGTCGCTGGCCTCATTGTATGCATGTACCACTACTGCTGTTTGAAACTCCAATACTGCTGAACAATTCAGAAATAGATCCATTATGGGTCTGCTTTCGCCCCAGGGCTTTAACATAGGTCACCAGAAAATCCAGGATTTCACACTCAGTCCAACTCTTTTTTTTTTTTTTAATTTAATTTTTTTTTTTATTATCTTGAGTATTTCTTATATACATTTCAAGTGTTATTCCCTTTCCCGGTTTCCGGACAGACATCACCCTCCCCCCTCCCCTTCCTTGTGGGTGTTCCCCTCCCAAACCTCCCCCCATTGCCACCCTCCCCGCATAGTCTAGTTCACTGGGGGTTCAGTCTTAGCAGGACCCAGGGCTTCCCCTTCCACTGGTGCTCTTACTAGGATATTCATTGCTACCTATGGGGACAGAGTCCAGGGTCAGTCCATGTATAGTCTTTAGGTAGTGGCTTAGTCCCTGGAAGCTCTGGTTGCTTGACATTGTTGTACTTTTGGGGTCTCGAGCACCTTCAAGCTCTTCCAGTTCTTTCTCTGATTCCTTCAACGGGGGACCTATTCTCAGTTCAGTGGTTTGCTGCTGGCATTCGCCTCTGTATTTGCTGTATTCTGGCTGTGTCTCTCAGGAGCGATCTACATCCGGCTCCTGTCGGTCTGCACTTCTTTGCTTCATCCATCTTGTCTAATTGGGTGGCTGTATATGTATGGGCCACCTGTGGGGCAGGCTCTGAATGGGTGTTCCTTCAGTCTCTGTTTTAATCTTTGCCTCTCCCTTCCCTGCCAAGGGTATTCTTTTTCCTCATTTAAAGAAGGAGTGAAGCATTCACATTTTGATCATCCGTCTTGAGTTTCCTTTGTTCTAGGGATCTAGGGTAATTCAAGCATTTGGGCTAATAGCCACTTATCAATGAGTGCATACCATGTATGTCTTTCTGTGAGTGGGTTAGCTCACTCAGGATGATATTTTCCAGTTCCAACCATTTGCCTACGAATTTCATAAACTCGTTGTTTTTGATAGCTGAGTAATATTCCATTGTGTAGATGTACCACATTTTCTGTATCCATTCCTCTGTTGAAGGGCATCTGGGTTCTTTCCAGTTTCTGGCTATTATAAATAAGGCTGCGATGAACATAGTGGAGCACGTGTCTCTTTTATATGTTGAGGCATCTTTTGGGTATATGCCCAAGAGAGGTATGGCTGGATCCTCAGGCAGTTCAATGTCCAATTTTCTGAGGAACCTCCAGACTGATTTCCAGAATGGTTTTACCAGTCTGCAATCCCACCAACAATGGAGGAGTGTTCCTCTTTCTCCACATCCTCGCCAGCATCTGCTGTCACCTGAGTTTTTGATCTTAGCCATTCTCACTGGTGTGAGGTGAAATCTCAGGGTTGTTTTGATTTGCATTTCCCTTATGACTAAAGATGTTGAACATTTCTTTAGGTGTTTCTCAGCCATTCGGCATTCCTCAGCTGTGAATTCTTTGTTCAGCTCTGAACCCCATTTTTTAATAGGGTTATTTGTTTCCCTGCGGTCTAACTTCTTGAGTTCTTTGTATATTTTGGATATAAGGCCTCTATCTGTTATAGGATTGGTAAAGATCTTTTCCCAATCTGTTGGTTGTCGTTTTGTCCTAACCACAGTGTCCTTTGCCTTACAGAAGCTTTGCAGTTTTATGAGATCCCATTTGTCGATTCTTGATCTTAGAGCATAAGCCATTGGTGTTTTGTTCAGGAAATTTTTTCCAGTGCCCATGTGTTCCAGATGCTTCCCTAGTTTTTCTTCTATTAGTTTGAGTGTGTCTGGTTTGATGTGGAGGTCCTTGATCCACTTGGACTTAAGCTTTGTACAGGGTGATAAGCATGGATCGATCTGCATTCTTCTACATGTTGCCCTCCAGTTGAACCAGCACCATTTGCTGAAAATGCTATCTTTTTTCCATTTGATGGTTTTGGCTCCTTTGTCAAAAATCAAGTGACCATAGGTGTGTGCGTTCATTTCTGGGTCTTCAATTCTATTCCATTGGTCTATCTGTCTGTCTCTGTACCAATACCATGCAGTTTTTATCACTATTGCTCTGTAATACTGCTTGAGTTCAGGGATAGTGATTCCCCCTGAAGTCCTCTTATTGTTGAGGATAGCTTTAGCTATCCTGGGTTTTTTGTTATTCCAGATGAATTTGCAAATTGTTCTGTCTAACTCTTTGAAGAATTGGATTGGTATTTTGATGGGGATTGCATTGAATCTGTAGATTGCTTTTGGTAAAATGGCCATTTTTACTATATTAATCCTGCCAATCCATGAGCATGGGAGATCTTTCCATCTTCTGAGGTCTTCTTCAATTTCTTTCCTCAGTGTCTTGAAGTTCTTATTGTACAGATCTTTTACTTGCTTGGTTAAAGTCACACCGAGGTACTTTATATTATTTGGGTCTATTATGAAGGGTGTCGTTTCCCTAATTTCTTTCTCGGCTTGTTTCTCTTTTGTATAGAGGAAGGCAACTGATTTATTTGAGTTAATTTTATACCCAGCCACTTTGCTGAAGTTGTTTATCAGCTTTAGTAGTTCTCTGGTGGAACTTTTGGGATCACTTAAATATACTATCATGTCATCGGCAAATAGTGATATTTTGACCTCTTCTTTTCCGATCTGTATCCCTTTGATCTCCTTTTGTTGTCTGATTGCTCTGGCTAGAACTTCAAGAACTATATTGAATAAGTAGGGAGAGAGTGGGCAGCCTTGTCTAGTCCCTGATTTTAGTGGGATTGCTTCAAGTTTCTCTCCATTTAGTTTAATGTTAGCAACTGGTTTGCTGTATATGGCTTTTACTATGTTTAGGTATGGGCCTTGAATTCCTATTCTTTCCAGGACTTTTATCATGAAGAGGTGTTGAATTTTGTCAAATGCTTTCTCAGCATCTAATGAAATGATCATGTGGTTCTGTTCTTTCAGTTTGTTTATATGATGGATCACGTTGATGGTTTTCCTTATATTAAACCATCCCTGCATGCCTGGGATGAAGCCTACTTGATCATGGTGGATGATTGTTTTGATGTGCTCTTGAATTCGGTTTGCCAGAATTTTATTGAGTATTTTTGCGTCGATATTCATAAGGGAAATTGGTCTGAAGTTCTCTTTCTTTGTTGGGTCTTTGTGTGGTTTAGGTATAAGAGTAATTGTGGCTTCATAGAAGGAATTCGGTAGGGCTCCATCTGTTTCAATTTTGTGGAATAGTTTGGATAATATTGGTATAAGGTCTTCTATGAAGGTTTGATAGAATTCTGCACTAAACCCGTCTGGACCTGGGCTCTTTTTGGTTGGGAGACCTTTAATGACTGCTTCTATTTCCTTAGGAGTTATGGGGTTGTTTAACTGGTTTATCTGTTCCTGATTTAACTTCGATACCTGGTATCTGTCTAGGAAATTGTCCATTTCCTGAAGATTTTCAAGTTTTGTTGAATATAGGTTTTTATAGTAAGATCTGATGATTTTTTGAATTTCCTCTGAATCTGTAGTTATGTCTCCCTTTTCATTTCTGATTTTGTTAATTTGGACGCACTCTCTGTGTCCTCTCGTTAGTCTGGCTAAGGGTTTATCTATCTTGTTGATTTTCTCAAAGAACCAACTTTTGGTTCTGTTGATTCTTTCTATGGTCCTTTTTGTTTCTACTTGGTTGATTTCAGCTCTGAGTTTGATTATTTCCTGCCTTCTACTCCTCCTGGGTGTATTTGCTTCTTTTTGTTCTAGAGCTTTTAGGTGTGCTGTCAAGCTGCTGACATATGCTCTTTCCTGTTTCTTTCTGCAGGCACTCAGCGCTATGAGTTTTCCTCTTAGCACAGCTTTCATTGTGTCCCATAAGTTTGGGTATGTTGTACCTTCATTTTCATTAAATTCTAAAAAGTTTTTAATTTCTTTCTTTATTTCTTCCTTGACCAGGTTATCATTGAGTAGAGCATTGTTCAATTTCCACGTATATGTGGGCATTCTTCCCTTATTGTTATTGAAGACCAGTTTTAGGCCGTGGTGGTCTGATAGCACGCATGGGATTATTTCTATCTTTCTGTACCTGTTGAGGCCCGTTTTTTGACCAATTATATGGTCAATTTTGGAGAAAGTACCATGAGGAGCTGAGAAGAAGGTATATCCTTTTGCTTTAGGATAGAATGTTCTATAAATATCCGTTAAGTCCATTTGGCTCATGACTTCTCTTAGTCTGTCTACATCTCTATTTAATTTCTGTTTCCATGATCTGTCCATTGATGAGAGTGGGGTGTTGAAATCTCCCACTATTATTGTGTGAGGTGCAATGTGTGTTTTGAGCTTTAGTAAGGTTTCTTTTACATATGTAGGTGCCCTTGTATTTGGGGCATAGATATTTAGGATTGAGAGTTCATCTTGGTGGATTTTTCCTTTGATGAATATGAAGTGTCCTTCCTTATCTTTTTTGATGACTTTTAGTTGAAAATTGATTTTATTTGATATTAGAATGGCTACTCCAGCTTGCTTCTTCTGACCATTTGCTTGGAAAATTGTTTTCCAGCCTTTCACTCTGAGGTAATGTCTGTCTTTGTCTCTGAGGTGTGTTTCCTGTAGGCAGCAGAATGCAGGGTCCTCGTTGCGTATCCAGTTTGTTAATCTATGTCTTTTTATTGGGGAGTTGAGGCCATTGATATTGAGAGATATTAAGGAATAGTGATTATTGCTTCCCGTTATATTCATATTTGGAAGTGAGGTTATGTTTGTGTGCTTTCATTCTCTCTGTTTTGTTGCCAAGATGATTAGTTTCTTGCTTCTAGGGTATAGCTTGCCTCCTTATGTTGGGCTTTACCCTTTATTATCCTTTGTAGTGCTGGACTTGTAGAAAGATATTGTGTAAATTTGGTTTTGTCATGGAATATCTTGGTTTCTCCATCTATGTTAATTGAGAGTTTTGCAGGATACAGTAACCTGGGCTGGCATTTGTGTTCTCTTAGGGTCTGTATGACATCTGTCCAGGATCTTCTGGCCTTCATAGTTTCTGGCGAAAAGTCTGGTGTGATTCTGATAGGTCTGCCTTTATATGTTACTTGACCTTTTTCCCTTACTGCTTTTAATATTCTTTCTTTATTTTGTGCGTTTGGTGTTTTGACAATTATGTGACGGGAGGTGTTTCTTTTCTGGTCCAATCTATTTGGAGTTCTGTAGGCTTCTTGTATGCCTATGGGTATCTCTTTTTTTAGGTTAGGGAAGTTTTCTTCTATGATTTTGTTGAAGATATTTACTGGTCCTTTGAGCTGGGAGTCTTCACTCTCTTCTATACCTATTATCCTTAGGTTTGATCTTCTCATTGAGTCCTGGATTTCCTGTATGTTTTGGACCAGTAGCTTTTTCCGCTTTACATTATCTTTGACAGTTGAGTCAATGATTTCTATGGAATCTTCTGCTCCCGAGATTCTCTCTTCCATCTCTTGAATTCTGTTGGTGAAGCTTGTATCTACAGCTCCTTGTCTTTTCTTTTGATTTTCTATGTCCAGGGTTGTTTCCATGTGTTCTTTCTTGATTGCTTCTATTTCCATTTTTAATTCCTTCAACTGTTTGATTGTGTTTTCCTGGAATTCTTTCAGGGATTTTTGCGATTCCTCTCTGTAGGCTTCTACTTGTTCTCTAAGGGAGTTCTTTATGTCTTTCTTGAAGTCCTCCAGCATCATGATCAAATATGATTTTGAAACTAGGTCTTGCTTTTCTGGTGTGTTTGGATATTCCGTGTTTGCTTTGGTGGGAGAATTGGGCTCCGATGATGCCATGTAGTCTTGGTTTCTGTTGCTTGGGTTCCTGCGCTTGCCTCTCGCCATCAGATTATCTCTAGTGTTACTTTGTTCTGCTATTTCTGACAGTGGCTAGACTGTCCTATAACCTGTGTGTCAGGAGTGCTGTAGACCTGTTTTCCTGTTTTCTTTCAGCCAGTTATGGGGACAGAGTGTTCTGCTTTCGGGCGTGTAGTTTTTCCTCTCTACAGGTCTTCAGCTGTTCCTGTGGGCCTGTGTCTTGAGTTCACCAGGCAGGTTTCTTGCAGGGGAAAAGTTGGTCCTACCTGTGGTTCCAAGGCTCAAGTTTGCTCGTGGGGTACTGCCTAAGTCCTCTCCGCTGTGGCAGCAACCGGGAAAATCTGTGCCGCTCCTTCCGGGAGCCTCCGTGCACCAGGGTTTCAGATGACGTTTGGTGTTTTCCTCTGGCGCCTGGATGTGCACAGAGTGCAGTCTCTTCTGGTTTCCCAGGCGTGTCCGCCTGTCTGAAGGTTCAGCTCTCCCTCCCACGGGATTTGGGTGCAGAGAACTGTTTACCCGGTCTGTTTCCTTCAGGTTCCGGCAGTGTCTCAGGCGCAGGGGTCCTGCCGCTCCCGGGCCCTCCCCTATGGGAACCCAGAGGCCTTATACAGTTGCCTCTTGGGCCAGGGATGTGGGCAGGGGTGGGCAGTGTTGGTGGTCTCCTCCGCTCTGCAGCCTCAGGAGTGCCCACCTGATCAGGCGGTGAGGTCTCTCTCCCACGGGGTTTGGGAGCAGGGAGCTGCTGCGGTCCGGGATCCGCCGGTGTGGGACTTCCGGTAAACACAGGAAGTGCCCGGCCTTAGAGGAATTTTGCCTCTGTGTGTCCTGAGTTCACCAGGCAGGTTTCTTGCAGGGGAAAAGTTGGTCCTACCTGCAGTTCCAAGGCTCAAGTTGGCTCGTGGGGTACTGCCTAAGTCCTCTCTGCTGTGGCAGCAACCGGGAAGATCTGCGCCGCTCTTTCCAGGAGCCTCCGTGCACCAGGGTTCCAGATGGCGTTTGGTGTTTTCCTCTGGCGCCTGGATGTGCACAGAGTGCAGTCTCTTCTGGTTTCCCAGGCGTGTCCGCCTGTCTGAAGGTTCAGCTCTCCCTCCCACGGGATTTGGGTGCAGAGAACTGTTTACCCGGTCTGTTTCCTTCAGGTTCCGGCAGTGTCTCAGGCGCAGGGGTCCTGCCGCTCCCGGGCCCTCCCCTACGGGAACCCAGAGGCCTTATACAGTTGCCTCTTGGGCCAGGGATGTGGGCAGGGGTGGGCAGTGTTGGTGGTCTCCTCCGCTCTGCAGCCTCAGGAGTGCCCACTTGATCAGACGGTGAGGTCTCTCTCCCACGGGGTTTGGGAGCAGAGAGCTGCTGCGGTCCGGGATCCGCCGGTGTGGGCTCAGTCCAACTCTTAAGAGGGAAAGCAAAAAAAAAAAAAAAAAAAAAAAAAAAAAAAAAAAGAAAGAAAAAAGAAAGAACAAGCATAACCACAAAAAAAATAAATAATAAAGCATAAATTCTTGGCAGCACTTCTGCTCCTACCCTCACCTCAGACTACCAGGAGCCCCTCCTTGCTTCTCTGCTGTTTTAGAATAAACAGCTCTTTACTTGAACTTGAAATCTAAATTCTCTTCAGCTATTAATTGATAAGAGCATCTCCTTTTACCTCTCATGCTCTGAAGTAAGATTAGAGTGTAAATAAACTAGGTCAGGTTTAGCCAGACAGACATGAATTGTTCTCCTCATTCCTCTTAATCTTAAAGGAATAATGAGGGTCTGCACATCACTGCTCCATGAGCAGTCAGACTCCAGCCAAGTCAGTGCAGGGGCCACCAGGAGTATTTACCAGACCTCCAAAACCCACTGAGATCGCAACCCCCTGTAACTTTCTGCCTGATGAGAGACTGTTGAGGTTAAGGGAAGACTTGACTGGGTTGGTATTCATTTTTAGACCAGATGGAATCTCCTGTGTGGCAGGGAGATGGGGTGAGAAAATAAGAGTTTCCTGGGCTACCCATAACCACAGCATGTTCAGTATTTCGTGGGCATTTGCACATCACATTAGATCATTACCCAGAATCATTACCTAATCTCAATCTAGAGCTCTGCTAAATTTATGATGCCCATAGACGCTAATGAAGGCTTTTATCTATAGGTCTGGGACTGAGCCACGGTGACTGACAGTACTCGAGGTAGCGTAGGTACTGGTGGAACTGTCACCGGAACGAAGGGTTAAGCTGTGGGAAATGAAAGAACAGGAAGAAGTGGATGAGGAAGAGGATGGTGGTGATGATGATGAGAGGGGAAGGAGAATGGAGACAAAACTGTAACTTCAAACACCTCATTAGGAAAATGGGGCAGTTAAGGAAGAACTCACCAAGTAATCTGCTTAAACTTTAATTAATTATTCATTTATATATATTTATGTGGCACACTTTCTCCAGGGAACCCGATGTGCTTTGCAAACATATTAAATAATTAACTCTCTCAAATCTGAGTGGAGAGGCAGCAGAATGACTCCGTAAGTGGACAAGAGGCTTGGAGAATAGCAACCAGATTCTCTCTTTGAGCAGACAATCCCCTGTGCCCACACTGAGGTCACACAACAGGGGAAACTCTCTGGGGCTAATGAATACTTCAGGGATATATCTGGGAGGCTTTCCGTTTGAGCAGTCCAGATTGAGCAGGTCTTGTTTGGAGAGATAGATGATGATAGATGCATTAGGTAAATAGATAAGCAGATGCGGGAATGAGCTACTACCAGAAACCATGGGGAAGCGCGCTGTTAGAAGACAGAATGGAACACATTTTGAAAACATGCCGCCTTCAAGATCAAAGTTAGGACATATTTTAAATCAAGAATATCAATGACGGTATTACATAAAGCGGAATTGCCAAGGCCGAATGGCAAACAGGGAGCAATAAACATCCACTAACTTGTGTTTTATCACATTTTCAGTTCCTAAAACTACTCTCCATGCTCTGTTGACAGGATCCAGGACGTGGCACATGTGTCCTGGCACTTGGGAGCTTGAGGTGGGGGAGGGGGGTCCCTGTGTGCTTGAGATCAGCCTGGGCTGCGCGTACACATATCCAGCACAACCCTGCTCCCCGAGACCATCAATAACAATAACATTCAACAAATCTGCCGAACCGATGGAGGTCAAACACAACACAATGGAGCAAAATTTAGCAAATTATAAAAAGACAAGAGACAGTGGCAGCCACTAGGGCACAGCAAAGTCTGTCGTGAGTGAGACAGAGGCTCAGCAAGGGGCTCGTGGGCATTGCGCGTGGGCATTATGTGTGTGTTTGTGCATGCGTGAGTAGGAGTGCGCATGTGGAAGTGGTGGGGGTGAGGGGAGACAATTTCCTAAAGTTGGTTCTTTTATTCCACAGTGGGCTCTTAATCCCTACATGGGCTCAGTTAGAGCAACTGACTTCTGCACACTGCCTCTTAAAACCAGGAAACCGAGATGCACAAACCAGCCTTGGAGAGATGGAGTAATTAAAGCCACAATGTGCATTTAGCCAGGTATATGTCACTGTGAAATGAAGTCTACATTATTATCCAAGATACTTGGCTGAGGTTCAGGCAAGCGACTTGCAGAAGTACAGGGCGGAAGCAAACACAGCAGTCAAAGGGGCGAGAGGTTTTCCTCTCATTCTAGAATGGGAGGTGACCTTCTACTACAACCACCACCGGGGAGTAAAAATCTAAAAAGAGAGTGGTAAGGGAGAGGTGTTTTTAAACAAACATTTTGTTGTTGTTGAGACAAGGTCTGGCCTTGACCACTCCACATAGCAAAGGGTGAGCCTGAACTCTTTAAAAATGTACGGCCCTTACATTATTCATGTGTGTGTTTGAGCATGTGTGAGTGGGAGTGCACATGGGTCACTGTGCACATGTGGAAGTGGGGATGGGGAAGCTTCCTAGAGTTGGTTCTCTTATCCCACAATCGTTTGTTTTATTTTGGTTTGGTTTTTCAATACAGGGTTTCCCCGTATAGTCCTGGCTGACCTGGAACTCACCAAGTAGGGCAGATTGGTCTTTAACTCAGGGATCTGTCTGCCTCTGCCTCCTGAGTGCTGGGATTGAAGAGGTGTGCCACCTGGCTTTGCATCTTGTCTTTGTGGTTTTGGTTTCTGCTTCGCTGTGTACCTCAGGCTAGCCCATGAGCTTCAGGCCTGTTTCTCCTGTTTCTGTCTCTCATTTTATCAGAGATGTGTGGGGACTGCATAGATACATATTGCTACATGTGCTCTTTCACATGTGTGCCTATGATCAGACTCAGGGTCTCACTTTTACTCACTGAATCATCTTGTCCCCATCTGGACTCTCAATCTCCCTGCCTCCCTGTCCCGTGTGCTGGGATTGCACAAAGTAAACAAGCTTCCTAGCTAACTCATCTTGGAATACTTTCTTCTATCAAATTTTATTTTGTTGGGTATTTTTAAAGACTCTCTCGGTCTCCTCTGTCTCTCTGTCACACCACCCCCTACTTCGTTCATAAGTGACTTGGTGAACAGAATAGATTGATTTGAGCCCAGATGCCACCAATTATTAATCAAAGGCTCTGAGATGCCTTGACCTTCTAAGTCAGCCTTCCACACTGAAAATGGCAGTAGCCACTTTCAGGATTGCTGTGTGGATTGCTTCAAGACCTGGCCAAGGAAGTGCTTGGTGAAATACACGAGTTCACTGGGTTTTTAGTGTCATTTTGGGGACTGAGATAAAAGTTGTATTGTTCAGGCACACGACTCTCCACCCTCTTCCGTGAGACACAGGTCTCATATTCCTGCTACTGGAACTTTCTAGAATCACACTCTGCTTTAAAAGATCTATCCTTTTTTTACTTTATTTGCCTCTTGTACTCAACCCAGTTTTAGTTGGCTAACTTCAGCATTAGTCGGGGATCAGTCTTTAGCGCTAACGTAAACCCGCACTTTCCTGCCTAAGTACTGTGATGTGAATAGCAGAGAACCACTGAGCGCAACAAGGAGAGACCGTCTCTCGAAGTCTCCTCCAGGACCTGTAAACGGATCCTCCTTGAAAAGATAGACTGAAATGCGCGCTGGCTGCCTGGCTGTTTCTGCTATAGCTTACATTATGGTCCTTCTAGGCCTCCGAACTCCATTCATATTCTCACAGATGCTATTGTCTGTGTCACTGCCTTATGGCTGAGTCTGCAGCCTCTCTCGACGTGATGGGATGGGGAGGTGCTTTGATTCTCTGGGCAGAGCCCTCATGCATCATATTAGGAAGAGACCCAAAGAGCTTCCCCTACCTCTCCACTCTAAGGAGGTAGATGGAGAGAGTGGATTAACTAGACACCAACTATGCAGGCACTTTGACCTTGGACCTCTTCTATTCAAAACTGAGAAATGAACCTCAGTTTTAAGCCACCCTGTCTGTGGTACTTTGTTGGAGCAGCTTATGCTGATCAAGACGGGTGGATATTGCGTACATTTTCTAATGCAACATGAAAGCTTTTGCAAGTGACAAAAGTCATGATACCGTGAATAATTTTAGGTGATACTTCATTATTCATATAGTGTATGTTGAAAGATTTATTATAATATGATAGCTATAGCTATATATAAATAATTATCACCTATGTATGTATCTATTGCCTATTTCTATCTGTTATCTATCTATATCTATATGAATCATGTATCCATCACCTATCTATCAACTATTTATCTATAATGTATCTATCAACTATCTATCTATGTTTATCTATAATGTATCCATCTATCATCTATCTATAATGTATCTATCTATCTATCTATCTATAATCTCTCTATCTATCTGTCTATCTATCTATTTATCTGTCCATCATCTGTCATCTAATGGGTCCACCCACCTATACTCCTTCCAGTACACCAGCTATAAGTGTATGGTGGGTAGAAATGTTTGTGGAACACTTATGAGTACTGAAACTGCCTCTTTAACCCACATAACAACAAGAAACAGACAACATACTAGGAAAGGCCCGGCAGGCTCCGGGAGGAAGAGCAATGCCCCTCAGCTAACGGCAAGGCATTCCCCCAATTGCAATCTCATTAAACTCCACACATGCTGGGGACGCATTCAGCCACTGCTTTTAGTTTTATTTTCAGAAAAAGGACAGTAGAGATCCAGTGAGATTTGCCATTTTTCAAGGTCACACACGGACAGCATGGTAAAGAGGTAGAAAGCTGGCTGTCTCCAGTCCGCACGCACTAGTGCCTGAGCAGTGATTTCTGTCCGAGTGGAGGACGCTGGGCAGCTGACCCCTGTCTGAGAGCCTCGCTCTCTTGGGAAATTTTACAGGGCCTTTCCAATTCCTCCACACCACAGTTAAGAATCCAAATGATTCCATTACAGCTTTTAATACCCTTCCGTCTCCCTCCAAATCAAAGCGGGAGAAATATGTAAAGTCTCTAGGGGAAACAGCCAACCATTTCCTTTCTTATTCTCTATAAATGAAACAATTGCTGGGCTTTGGTCTTCCTTCCTTCCTTCCTTCCTTCCTTCCTTCCTTCCTTCCTTCCTTCCCCCTCCTTCTTTCCCCCTTCCTTCCTTCCTTCCTTCCTTCCCCCTCCTTCTTTCCCCCTTCCTTCCTTCCTTCCTTCCTTCCTTTCTTCCTTCTTCCTTCCTTCCTTCCCTCCTTCCTTCCTTCCTTCCTTCCTCCTTTCCTTTCTGTTAAACTTTTAATTAAAATGCTGACCTGTGGAGTCTTGAGCTCGACATTCTTCAATAACTAGAGAGGGATCCATTAGAATTAGGTTAAGGCAGAGCCCCTACATCCACATGCTCTGTGTCTGAAGTGTTTGGGCGAGAAGGCCGGTCTCAGGTTGAAATTTCTGACCACATCACAGGTGTGGGGGGGTTTGGGGTTGTAATTCAAAACAGTCCTTAGGCTGAGAAGATACTTGGCTGGCAAACATTTGCCACATAAGCATGAAGACCTAAATTTGGTGCACAGAACCCATGCAGAAAAGAAAAATGTTGGATGCGGTGGTACACGCTGGAAATCTCAGGGAGCACAGAGGTAAGAGGATCTCTGGGGCTCAAAGCCAGACATACTAGCCAGATCTGCAAGCCCCGTGTACAAGAGACCATGGCTCAAAAACAAGGTGGAAAGTAACAGAGGAAAACACCTGAGGTGGACCTCTGGCCTCCACATGCATTCACATGTGCACGTGCCTGTACACTCTTGCACACCGTGTATGCACACGTGCATCTGTAAACGCACATGAACACATCCACACAGAGAGACAAGCTCAGGTGTTTGTTTCGTAAGAGCCTCCACATCAGGTTTGTATTAATTATGACATCTCCTTACAGTGATTCAGAAGTGGGCGAACTCCACCGTCTCCTGTAAACATGTAACAAGGTATGGAGAGATTTGGGGTTGTCACAGCATGGGAGTGGGATGGCACCTGAGGGTAGTGGTCACGAGTGTCATTAGTTAAGCATCTCTTGAAGCACAGCACGATCTGATCCAAAACAGGAGTGGTACTGAAACTGAGGACCCTGCTTCATTTACACGATCGTCAACATTTGAATGCTTCCTTTATTCTCTGTCTCTGTCTGTATATGTGTGTATGTGTGTATATGCGTGTGTGTATGTGTGTATCTGTGTGTGTATGTGTGCATGTGTATATATGTGTGTATGTGTGTGTATGTGTGTGTATATGTGTGTATGTGTGTATGTGTGTATCTGTGTGTGTATGTGTGCATGTGTATATATGTGTGTATGTGTGTGTATGTGTGTGTATATGTGTGTATGTGTGTATGTGTGTATCTGTGTGTGTATGTGTGCATGTGTATATATGTGTGTATGTGTGTGTATGTGTGTGTGTATGTGTGCATGTGTATATATGTGTGTATGTGTGTGTATGTGTGTGTATATGTGTGTATGTGTGTATGTGTGTATGTGTGCATGTGTATATATGTGTGTATGTGTGTGTATGTGTGTGTATGTGTGTATCTGTGTGTGTATGTGTGCATGTGTATATATGTGTGTATGTGTGTGTATGTGTGTGTATATGTGTGTATGTGTGTATGTGTGTATCTGTGTGTGTATGTGTGCATGTGTATATATGTGTGTATGTGTGTGTATGTGTGTGTGTATCTGTGTATCTGTGTGTGTATGTGTGCATGTGTATATATGTGTGTATGTGTGCATATGTGTATATTTGTGTGTATGTGTGTAGATGTGTGTAGATGTGTGTGTATGTATGTGTGTAGATGTGTGTATGTGTGTATGTGTGTATCTGTGTATCTGTGTGTGTATGTGTGCATGTGTATATATGTGTGTATGTGTGTGTATGAGTGTATGTGTGTATGTGTGTAGATGTGTGTAGATGTATGTGTGTATGTGTGTAGATGTGTATGTGCGTGTGGGTGTGTGGTGTTGTGGAAGACAGAGATCAACACCAAGTATTTTCCTCTATGATTCTCCTATTGTTGTTGTTGTTGTTGTTGTTGTTGTTATTATTATTATTATTATTATTATTATTATTATTATTATTATCATTATTTCCATTGGTTTTTAAGAAACAGGGCTTCTTTGTGTAGCCCTGGCTGTTCTGGTACTCACTCTGTAATTTGGATTGGCCTTGAACTCACAGTGATCCACCTGCCTCTACCTCCCGAGTACTGAGATCAAAAGCTTGTGCCACCACTGCCCGGCCCCCTCCATTTTATTTTTTAAAGCTAGGATCTCTCACTGAACCTGCAACTTTTTGTTTCAGTCTGGCCAGTGAGCCCCCAGGACCTACCCGTCTGTGCCCTGCCCTCACTGGGCGTGCACCCCCACACCCAGCTGAGGATCCAAACTTAAGTCCTCATCTTTTGCAGTAAGCACTTCACCCACGGAGCCATCTTCCCAGCAGCTCCTGACCTGTGCATGCCCGAGTTGCCGCAGCCCCCGCTCCACAGATGCAGAGCGTATAGTGTTTAGCATACTATGATGAGTTCTTCCCTCTCAAGGATGTTATCATGCAGAAGCTTGAACCAGAAAGTTTTTCCAGATCTTTTAAACCTGCAAATGTTGAATGCCTAGACTATGAAAAGCCATTATGATATATTTTATTATTAGCTTTATACACGGAATCAAGAGTGTTTATATTTTGAAGCCTTGGGACATACAGGGCACATATTGCCTTTCAGAAGAGAGATTACGCGAGCTGGTTGGTTGCCTCGTGTTCTGTTAACATTGAAGCCAGGCTTCCCTGTCAGACTGTTCCAGGTAAACACATTCAGATCTGCAAGCAATGCGCGCAGGCTTCCAGCCCAAACGGCTCTTTGTGTGTAGAGGAGAAGGAAGACCCAGACCACTGGAGCATGTCTCTCACCCCCCCTGAGCATCCTCCTTGAGCTCAGACTTGGGAGATGAGCTCGCAGTGTCGGGGGACATCTGTAATTGAGTCAGGCTGGAAGGGGGTCCACAATCCTCTACCTGTGTGTTTCTAAGTCTCATGGGCCACACTGTGAAACTGGATCCTTTCCTGTCTCCTGCCCATCTGTCTTTCAGCTACCTCAGCTCCGCCTAGGGTGACGATGAAGCTCCTTTAGGACCCTCAAGGCCTTGCCAACACTCTCTGCACCCATCTGTTCTTGCCACACTGACCTTGGTGCCTTCCTAAAAGTCACACTCTGTCACCACAGGGCCTTTGCACAAACTCCTCTGGTTTCTGCAGGCTTCTCTTTCTGATCCTTCATTTTGTTAGCACACCTGCTCACTTGACCAAGGTTGTCCAAGCTATCAGTTCCTTACGGACACTTCCCAGGCCTCTTTGGCACTACCATACAAGTAGTTCTCCCTTCATTCTGGTGCAGTTTTACTATTACATGTGTATTGTTGGCATGGAGTCTGGCTAGGACTCATCACAATACCCTAAACCACCACACATACAGATACAGCTTCATAAAGTGGGTGTGAGGAACCATTCCTGAACCACCCTTAAAAATCACATTTCATTTGCAGATTTATCTTGTGGTTCAGGGTGTTTGCGTCTGTATGTATGCTTACACACCACAGCTCCCATGTGACGTCAGAGGAGAACACAGGAGTGTTGACTCTTCCACCATGTGGGGCCCAAGGCTTGGTGGCAAGGGGTTTATTCAATTCACTGGGCGACTTTCCTGGATCCTAAACCATTTAAAGTCTAAACAAATGAAAAATAACCAAACAAGTGCAGTCGTCCTGAGCTCTACACTGAGAAGCAGAATGCTAGGGAGGTCAAGGATGCCTGGGTCTTGACGACCCGAGGGGTCCTGGGATTTGTTAGTATATTTCAAGGTGCAGAAGGGACATCTTACCTACAGACCCTGGAATTCAGAAAGACACCAATCGACCTCTGTGAGAGCGTCATTGAGTTAGGAACCAGCTCCCACGTGCAGCCCACACACGGCTCCAGGAAGAGACCAGCGCGGAGCTCCTCTGGCAGTGTGGCTCAGTTGCGTTCTCTGGGTCTCCCCCATCCCCACGCTTCCTAATCACGGAATATCCGAAGCCTTGTTTTACATCCCCTCCTCAAGGCTATCCTTCCTTCCCGGGTTGTCTGTTGTGCCATACCCACAAGGCCAGCCGAGATATTTAACCATGACTTTGAGAAATGGGTCTGTCCTCCGTAGAAAAGCCTACAGTCGCCACCACAAACATGACCGCAGTGTTGAAAAAAAAATCCCTAAATAAAGAGACGCCGCGTTCTCTGCATATTCATGGCTGAAATGAATATTATATATGACGCTTGGTTTTTGTAAGCATTCGGATGAAGCAGAAGGCGAGAATGCAGATTTACTTATTTTTATCAATGAAAACAATTGTACTTGACCAGCAGAAGAATTGTTTCCTCTGGCTTGAAGAACAATGTGCCTGCAGAAGGCAGTCCTGCCTATTAGTCTCTGAGCAAAGCTTTATTTTTATATTATTGTGTCGTTTTATGCACAGTCCCCAAGTGCCTTGTCAATGACAACCACTCATTAAATCATTTGAACTATCATATAAAAATAAAGATGGATTTTAAGCTACACTGAGCCAGGCAGTTGGTTAGCAAATACTGATTGCTCCCTATGGGGTCTGGAGTGTTCTTTCAGGTGATGGAGACTCATAGGAAGGAAGCACATGGTCCGTTGCCTCAGGAGGACTTAGGGACCAATCCAAGCAACAAACAGATGAACCTTCAAGCAGAATAAAACTGCTCAGAAAAAAAAAAAAAAAAAAAAAACCAACCCTGTCTTTGGAAAGTGGAGTGAAGGTCAGTCAGCACAAACCAGGTTTCAGAGGCAAGCCAGACAGTGACAGATGCTGTGCCAGCATAGGAAGATGCTGGCCGTTGAGTGTGAAAGAGTTTGAAATGTTAGAAGATTATGATGTGAGTACTGGGAGTGACCGCACGTGTCGGTGAGTCCCAACACGTGGGACATTGCGAGGAAGTAAGAAGACTGCTGTGGGTTCAAAGCCACCCTGGGCTACATGTAAGAATCTGCTAGGAGGGAGGGAGGAAGAGAAAAGAGAGGGGGTGAAGCAAGGAAGGAAGGAAAAGAGGAAGGGAGGAAGAAAGGGAGGGAGGAGAGGAGAGGGGAAGGAAGTAGGGACAGCCAAAGGCAAGGGAAAGAGGAAAATAGAATGTGCACACACCCCCAAGAGGTCAACTAGCAAACAATTACCTTTCTTTAACTGGGGACAGGTGAAGCCTGGAGATAAACTTAGAACTCCTACAAAGATTATTCTCCTTTCTGGAAAAAACTATAAATTTTCAACAAGGACATAAATGTGAGTGTCTTGTGGAAAAGAATAAAGCAAACTCCTGAAAATGTGGAGCAGGTAAATCTGCAGGAGAGAAAATCCTCCAGGTAAGGACACGGGCCAATTGAACCAACGCCATGAAAACTGCTAGCCTCGACGGCTCTGTTGTAAAATGGAACGGCCTTCTCCGAGAGAGAGCTCCCACAATTGTGATAGGAAAGACTTCCATGGCTCCCACATGAAAGTGCTTTCTGCTTTTGGAGGTTCTAGAAACCTTAGGAGGTAGAGTCTAGCTGAAGGATGAAGATCACTGGGGGTGGGGGTGGGGTATGTTATCCTTGGCCCTTTCTCTCCTTTCTCTGCTCCCTGGCTACCAAGAGTCTAACCCTTATGCTCTGCCACACATTACCACTGCCATGTTCTTCCAAAGTGACGGGGTCCAAGGGCAACAGATTGAACTATCTGAAGCAGTGAGCCTCAGGCAATCTTTTCCCTCTTTAAGACATTCTGTCAGGAATTTTTGTCACAGTTACACAAACTCAGCTAAAATGTCCAAAATGTATCCACCACTCTACAATCCACTTGTATACGGTGTCTTATAAGTATAAAATCCTTATTCATGTTTATATCCACCAAGGAAGAGTCTCGAGAATGTTCATGGCGATAGCATATGACTAATCCACTGTATCTACCCAAACGTCCATCAACGAGGATGTTGTATGAATGAACTCATACGATGGAATGCTGTAGAGGATTGGAAATCAGTGTCCTGCAACTACATACAGCATCGCAGGTGAGCCTCAAACACTGAGTGAAATAAGACGCATGGAGAGGAACTCATGATGTCTTATTCTATTTAGTTTTCTCTTCTCTCTTTCTTTCTTTCCTTCTTTCTTTCTTTCTTTCTTTCTTTCTTTCTTTCTTTCTTTCTGTTTTGTTGTTGTTGTTTTGTTTTGTTTTGTTTTTGTTTTTTTGTTTTTTGAGACAAGGTATCTCTCTGTGACCCTGGCTGCCCTGGAACCCCCTCTGTAGATGACCAGGCTGACATCAAACTCAGAGACCCACCTACCTGTCTCTGCCTCCCCAGTGCTGGGATTAAAGACCGCCACCACCTACCTTTTTTTTTTAATAACAGAGCCAAAAAATATTATCCCCAGACAGAACTTCACCTAGGGAGAAGATTGTGAGGCGTGGGCTGATGGGGGTTTGTCTGGGCCATTTGCTTACTGTGTGTCCAGGCTTTGTGATCATTTTCCTGGCTCTGTGTGTGTGTGTGTGTGTGTGTGTGTGTGTGTGTGTGTGTGTGTGTATGTGTGTGTGTGTATGTGTGCGTGTGTGTGTGTACATGTGCGCTTGTGAGGGTTGGGGGGAGGGCTGGGTGCTGAAAGGCAGGTAGAAATACATCCAGTCTCTTCCCCGACCTGGAGGTGGAGGATGCGGGGTCCCTTAAGGACACTATTCCCTAGGGACTGTGCCAGATATAAACCAGACCTATGTTTTCCTAAGGATGGGGATCTGGGGAGAACAGAAACCAGAGAGCAGGGCTGGCTAAGAGGTAGCCCATGACGTGCACTCACTAGCCACATATTTTAGGGGTGGTCACACAACTAACAACATAACCACCTAGCCATCTTCAGCGACCCCCAGAAATGGCAGCAGAGTGGCCTGGCCAGATCAGTCTGGTTTGGGTACTCACTCTCTCTCTTTTCTGGACAAGTCCCCTCTACCACTGACGTCATCTACCAGTTGAAATTGACCACTTCATAATGGCAGCAATAGGAGGGGCTTAGTGAGTCCCTTTAATCTCAGCATTCAGGAGGCAAAGACAAGTGGGTTTCTGTCAGTCAGAATTACATGGCAGTTCCAGGCTAGCCAGAGGGGTAAGGAGGCCAAGGAAGAGGCTCCAAATTTTCCTGGTTCAATCTAAAAGGCAAGCATGACCTTGACCTTGGAAAAAGGAACTGAAATGAAATGCTCGACACAGTGTCTCCTTAAATCAAAATATCTTGGATCTTGTGTGTTAGTCTCTGCTGCAAACACTAAGCTCAGCAGTGAATCAGCCATAGCAGTTACCAGGTACACATGTGTCCCAATAAAACTTTATTTACAAGAACAAGCAGTGGTTCACACGCGATCCATTACCTCTGGTTCGAAGACCCCTGTGGTGAGGTCCAGCCATATTTAGGACTGAGAAAACACTGTTGGGAAATGGATTTTCTGAGACTTTGAAACAAATGACAGAGACACCAGAGAGCACATTTGAAGTGCGCCACGTTGAGTGTATCTTCTCTGTGCTCAGAGGCCGTCGGAAGCACTCCTGGCCTGAGAACTTTCTGGTCTTGCATCCACACTGAGCCTCTGCGTCTGTTCCAGCCTCTCCCCTTGCCTCCCCAGCACACACCATGCTGACCAGCCACAGCTCTCCTCTGCCTCTGCTGTCTGTGCAGAGCCTGGCCTCTGACCCCTTCCCTGCACTGCCGCCCCTCCCCAGGAATCCCTCTTTCCTGCTTCCAAATGGGCTTTATCTTTCAAGAGATCCTTCAAGTGTCTCTGCCTTCAATTTTTTCCCTCAGCACCCCTAGGCTGAGATGATATCCCCTCCATATTCCCACAGCACTTTGAACAGAAGCACACTTCATCAATATAACTTCAGCAGCCTTTTTCCAATTCATCTCTAATGGCTTAACCTTATCGGGTGGAGTAGGTTTTTTTTTTTTTTTTTAATCTGCTGCTTCCTTGCTGGGTTGTGAACTCCTTTCAAACGCAGGCTATGCCTTATTAATCTTTGTTTACTCCGGGGTTAGCTGTGGATCTGGCATGGAGAGGCAGCTGAGCACATGTTTGCACACTTGTTAAACTCACTGCAGAGCCTGGTTGAGCTGGGGCCACTGGGACCCTGTGGTATGAGTCACAGCTTCGACTGTCAGCTGTTTTCATGAGCCACTTCCAGAGTGTTAATAAGCAAGTCTCCTTCACAAATGATAGCATATTAAAATCAAATCAAGTTCAAAGGTAAATATGCAAATCTCTCTCCCACCTATGTCCTATGCAGCCTATGCATACACACACACACACACACACACACACACACACACACACACACTATTATTGTTCTAGCTGAGTCTACCATTTTGTATTTTGGCAAATACATTTTCTCTTTCGTAGAAATCACATAAAAATCTCATTCTCATATGGAATGTGGGACCATTGTACGTAGTCTTTACAAAAGCTTTGTGGGTTTACCTCCAGTTCCATTAAGAACAAACAGGATGGTTTATTTGGAGAAAACCCAGCAATCTCCACGCGTGGCTTCAGTTTTCCTAAGTGCCAGCTGGATGCTTCCTCTAGTTAAATCCAGGCAAAATTAGAGGCCACCACCTGGCAAATGTCCCCAGCCCTACCTCTTTATTGTTTATCTGGGGTAAAGGGCAAATTGGTGTGTGAGACTACACATGTGAAGTTGGTCGCTGATCACTGCCACGTCACTGGGTTTCCTGTAGTGCTGGTTTCTAAAATTCTATTAGTCTAGAAAGGAGTGCACAGGACAAGCAGGTGGGGTGGGGGTGGGGAGGGGAGGGAGCATATGTGCCGCTCTGAACTGCACACAGCCTCACCCCACAAGGCAAACAGGGGCTACTTCAGTCTTCAACTGCTATTACTTAGCTTTGTTCTTGTGGGGTGGTGGTCAGGGTCCGTGGCTTATCCATACCCTTGCACACCGTATCTTATAGGAGGCGCAGCCCTGAGGACACCCAAGGCAAACATCCCCAGCGCTTGGCACACCCAGAACCTCCACCCACCCTCCATTCCTCGGGAAAACGCGGATGATTCCTTTCTCCTCATCTCTCTCTGGGATTCTGGGGGAATGCATCTATGAGAATCCTCTCGGCCTTCAGGGTTGACTCAGTCGTGACGATGTCATTTCTCCTCCTCTTGGTCCTTCTGGCCAGCTTCCCTTGCTCCTCTAAAACTTTCCAAGGCAGAGTTCTACCTGTTCTCACCGCAGAACTCCTCAAGGCCAGGGAGACCCTGAAAAGAGAGGAAGCCAAAGATGCTGGAGATTTGTGTCTATTGCGTTTGGCTCCTCTGTGTCCGGGCTCAGCAGGGCATAAATAGATAATCAAAGATTCTTTTCTTTACTCAGACTTCTATAGTCAGAGGCCGAGTCTTCTCTTGACTTTATTTTTTCACTTGATCTTAGCCAAAAGACCGAGAAGCCATTTGACTTTGCTTCTTTAAACTTTCTAGATTGCACTGAGAATTCCTCCAGTGTTATTTGGAAATGTTTAAAGCTTTTAAGTCAACAGCCCCAGCAGTTAATCAGAAAGTTATGTGTGCATTAATATATATGCTGAGATACTTAAAAATACAACCTTTGGGTTGGGGATTTAGCTCAGTGGTAGAGCGCTTGCCTAGCAAGCACAAGGCCCTGGGTTCAGTCCCCAGCTCCGAAAAAAAAAATACAACCTTTATGATCTTTTACAGCGTATGTATGTGTATGTGCGTCCACATGTGCCAAGAGAAATACATAATTGCATGCATAACCGATCTAAGGAGCTAGGCTAGGGGATTGGCCAGCTCACTGGCATAGGCCTGAGTTTAATTCCAGGAGTAACTTACATGATGAATATCTCTCTCTCCCTCCCCTAGCCCTGTGTGTGTGTGTGTGTGTGTGTGTGTGTGTGTGTGTGTGTGTGTGTTTGAGTATAAGCGGGTAGGTTCTGTGATCCACTAAACATGGTCCCTGCCCCTCTCCCCCTCCAGTCTCATGGATGTGGCTTCCCCAAGCCCATCTAGATCACATGAAGTTTTCAACCCCGTTAACAGAAGAAATTACAACGATCCAAAGTTTTCACTGGAAGTTAAGTAAGTCTGGATTCTTGGTACATAGCATGTTGATCTCATGCATAGCATCAGACAGTTTATAGAACTGTATTCTGTGCTTGAAATCTGCAAATCTGGAGTGTATACCCATATACACATGCAGTAGTAACTGGGCGGTAGGATGGATATGTAAATTAATTTGATTGTCCCAATCATTTCACAATGTATATGTAAATCAAATTATTGTGCTGTGCATCTTGAATATACATGTTTTATTTGTCAATTGTACTTCGCTGAATCTGGAAAAAGTGATAATAATTGTGGACAATTTTGCAATCAATGTCTACTAGTGTGAATGACATTAGGATTTATTTTTTTTAAGATGGGGATAGCATTGTGCTCAGGTAGGATTTACAGGTAGCATTCTCTGAGACCCTCATGGATTGCAACTGTTCACCTGTAAAGAATCTAGAACTAGGTGGTGGGCTAGCTATGGGCTGTAAGCTGTGAACTGTCCCCTCCTGGGAAACAGGAAAGTCAGATGCGCCTGGTGCCTACAGCCAAACCCTGCAATCCTACATCACCTTGGGTTCTGCCACTTTATCTCCATGAGTTTTTGTTCATACTCTTTCCTGGGATCCCCACCTTCTCGGGAAGGCTTTCGTGATCCTACCTGTCCTTCATGCTGTTTCATGTGGCCTCAAGTTCTCATGTTGAAAACCGACTCTCAGTGCTGCAGGGCCGAGAGAGACCTTGAAGAGACAATCGTGCTGCTCCTTCTGAGGCCCTGAGTTTGATTCCCAACATCTGGCAGCTCACAACCACCTGTGAGGGCAACATCAGGGGATGTGATACCTTCTCCTGGCCTCCAGAGGTACCCGTCCTCAGGTAAGTATACCCATATATAGATACGCATTCATACATTTAACATAAAAATGATAATAACAAAAGAAAGGGTTAAAGAGTAAACCAAAACAAACCCTGTCCCTCTGAGGGCTTCCTGTAAAAAGCTTAGACAGAGCATTGGCACAGGTAATTGATGTTAACCACCACCCTGCAAGTGGAAGACTCCAAGCAAGCTGTCCCTGGTGGCTCTTTTCCCAGGGAACTTTGTTCTTTGAAAACTAGAACACGTGGCCCTCACTGATTTTCCTAGAGGAGACACCATATAGAATAATGAGTAAGTACCTTGCCTCTGGGCACAAATCCCACAACTGGCCACATCCTGGCTTTGGGGTTTAAACTGGCTGCTTGACTTTTCTTAAACGTCATCGCTTGGTTGGGAAAACGTCTTGGTCAAGTTTCCCCCTGCTATAGCACAGTACTACAGACAAGAAAACTGCAAGCAGTAGGAGTCATTTAGGCCCACAGTCCTGGAGGCTAGGGAATCCAAAGTCAAGAGGCAATAACCAGTAGGCACCTTCTTATTGTACCACAACATGGTACATGGCATGCCCCCCCCATAACTTACCCATTCCTGTCATAACGATATTAAATCTATTCGTGCTAGCACAAGCCTCAAGGCCTAATGCCTCTCACAGGTTTGGCATTTCATTACTATTAAAATGACAAGTACATTTCAACATGCTTGGGAAAGGATGCTCAAACCACAGCAGGGTATAATGAAGGTCTCCCATCCCCCACTCACAGATTACATGTGGTAAGGCATACCAAACGCTTCTCTCAGGTTGCTTTGCTCAAATAGACCACACGACGGCCATGTTTTAGATTAAGCCCTTTCCCTAACTTATTTATTCTTCAAATTACACACCAGTACTACAGACAGTCACTATTGTTACTCCCATTTTACAGAGAGGCTTAGATAACATAGTCAGCATGGCACAACAGGGCCACCTGGGCCCAAAGGTGTGCGCCAAGTCCTGTTGGTAGGTGTCCTGCCCTGTATAAAGCCCTTGGAGAATCTGAATTCGTGTGCCCTCCTGAGCTGTCACGATTGGTTTGCCGATTTCCCACATCTGCCCACTTATTTATTCAGCCCTCCTCTACCCTAAATCCGAAGAGTGGTATACAGAATGTCCTAGAGAGATTTCCTCCTAGCTGTTCCCACCCTCCCATGGACACCTGCTTCTTAGAGTAATGGACAGGAAGGGGACAAGGAAGCGGGGAACGGTCCTATCAGCATGCAGCAGAGGGTCTGGGAGAATGCTTCCTGCTCAGAAGGCAACAGGAGCATTAGCGCTGACCCCTTTCTGCTCCTGCTGCTTGTAAAGCACCAACCCCACCGCCAGTGCAGCGCTACCAAGGCGAGCTGACTCGACTGATTGAAACATGATTGTCCCTCTTAATCAAAGTGATGTCATTCTCTGATTTCCGAAAGTGAGGGACGGTGAAATTAATGACAGCTCAAGTGGGCTTCTAATGGCCCAGGGCTTCGTAGGGGCCCCGGGCTCCCAAGCCACTTGCATTTCAATGATATGCTGTGGGATTTCTGCACTAACAAGGGTGCCATAAGTCTTAATTACCCAGAACCAAGGCCTCACCTTGCTGGTGTCCCTGGGGAGTTTCACTGAAGTCAGTGAGAGCTTTGCCTGCAGTTCAGCACCATGAAAACCTGCTTGCAAATGTTTGCAAATTACCCCGGAGTGCCTCTGAAGGAAACAGGAGGGAATTCTTTATTTTTAGAACACTGGTATAGCCTTGGCCCTGCCTTGCCTGTCGTCACATACCTGTGTGTGACTCAAATCTCCTCCCTCTGTCTCAGATAAATTCTCCATCACGGGCCTCTCTCCTCCTCCATGGTAGATGGAGGTGCCTTGTAGGTCTTGCCCTTAGCCTAGCTGCCGGTAATGTCCCTGAGCTCCTGCCTGCGATTCCACAGCAATCTCTAGAAAGCCTAATGTGCTTTCCATTACAGGGCTGATTGGGTCTCCCCTTTCCAGCCTTGAAAGCAGCCTCCCCCCCACACAGAGGACATCAAGTGCCTCCCGGCCTGCTCTTCTGTCCCTCTGAAAATTGGTGCTGCCTAGGCTCCTGGATCACACACACACACACACACACACACACACACACACATACACACACACAAGCTGTCACTCTGTCAGATCATGTTCCTTCCCTTAGCCTTTCACTCACTTGGCTGGCAATGCCCCGGCTTGTTTCCCCCTTTGGGGACGACCTATATCCACCAGATAGAAGGGTCCATGGTAGTGGAATCTGTGCTTACATCCATATTTCTGAGTTACCACAGGACCAGGAGGAGGCTAGACCACATTACATCAAACGGACTTCACCTGTGAGCACAATCCTCCCTGTGCTGACAAGCCTATTCCTGACCAGTGTTTTGGTCACCCACTTGGAGGTGTTTCACTATCCCTGCATGCAGAACAGGCTTTTGAAACCACAGCCTGATCTTATCACTGCCTTACTTAAGGCCTACAATGTAACCCATTGTCCAAACTGGAAGATTTGGGTCTTAATCCTCCAGGCACTGCTGCCACCCACTTCACTTCTCAGGACATCTGCCATCACACTTGGAAGGTCACTTCCTCCAGAGGCCTGACCCCCAACACCCTCTACTCTGGACCTCCCTGTAGACCAGACCCTGTCACAAATTCCATGCTGGCCTGCACATGTCACGGTACTGTTTCAATCTGTCACTACCTGGTACAGAGGAGACCTGTTGTGCCGATGAGTGAAGTGATTGATAATTATCTGTCGGTTGGTAAAACAGAATCAAATGAATGATTGAACAAGATACTTCCTAAACGGTGAATAGCAGCAGCCAAATTGCAGCCCTAGGTTAATCTTATATCGATATCTGCCTTCTTTTGGCTTATCCTAAATAGAAAGATTCACTGGGAAGATATTAAAATAATGAACTGTCATGCCACAGACATATGTGCAGGCGGCTGAGTGTCTAGCATGATCGATACACAAATGGACCCTGGGGTTCAGCTTTCATTTCTCTGAGTCCCTGAGCTTTGTAATCAACACCTTCCCAGCAAAGCAAATTTCCGCTGAATTTTAAACCACCCTGTCTTCCGGCCGCATGTTCCCAAAAACAACAGAACCCAAATGGACACAAAAATTGCTGTGCACTCCCAAGCCCCAGGACAGCTCTGCTTGTCCAAGGAAAACAACCTTGACCAGCAATGAACCGTGCTTCAAATCGGCCCTTTCCCCATGCTCTGTTCAGAAAAGCATCGCCCTGTGGGAAGTTGCTCTAGAGAACTCAGACTTGGTGATTGCCTAGAGCACCTGATGCGACTCCCCCTAACCCTGACTTGCCTAGATTTCACTTCTGAATGGAGTTTGTCAGCTACTCAATAGGTATTGTTCATTCCTGGTGTGACCACAGAGACGCAAGCAAGCACTATTAACACGTCGCCAGTGATACGTATGCAAATGAGAGGGGACAAATATGAAAACAGCTCTATCTGGCTTTGCTGCTACCTAACCTTGTCTAAAATTCATAGAAATATTAATCCTCCTGAATGCTTAGGAATGCATACGGGGTAACATTCTCAAGGAAGCTAATAATTATCCCTTGTTAGCTAGATCAACTAACGGCAGTCTTTCACTGCAGGGACAGAAAAATATTGTGACGTGCTCTGTTAAGCAAAACGAGGTGGCAGAATGAATTAGGACATTTAGACTAACAGTAATAATGACATTTGAATCTAGCTCCTTTTTACAGATAATTGATAACATTGACAGAAAATAGACACAGAGTTAATAGAGTGCATTATTAATGGTTGATTGAGACACCGGAGACAAAATTTCTCTCCACTGCCATGTTGTTATCACTAATATTTATTAGACACCCACTGTGTCTGGTGTGACTCTTATCAGAGGCTTAGGATAATAATAAATCACTACCTATCAACCATGTGTACAGTAACTGCATTATGTGTCTAGGCAGCTCTCTTATTAAGACCTTGGAATCTATTAAAAGTCTCATTTTGAAACAATAAAGCAAGAGGAAGAATTTATGAATTGTAGATCTTCAGCATTAACCCAACAACAGCCTTGGAGAGGAAAAGGATTCTTCAGAGAGAAAAATTAATTCCTGCCAAGAAAAATCTAGGAACATAAGTTAGCGAGCCCTACCAGATGCCTCTGACTACGCTGAGCAGGAACGAGGTACATTCTAATTTCTCAGGAAAAAGAATTATAGGCTAGCCTGTGCATCGGGCAGCGTCCAGAAGGTTCCTCGGCCAGGTTCTCAATCACATGTGTAGCCCACAGTGATGTCCTCCACATCCAAGACCCCCTCTGATCCTTGGATCTGATCGGTTCTGCGTTTGTCACCACGACTGATGCATCCAGACATAACTCACCTCCTCCGATCACTGGCGTAATCTGCATAGTGGAAGGCCATGTTGTTTGCAAGATTGGCTGTAATGAAGCCTCATGTCAGTGCCTGCCTGTCTCTGCAATGTGATGGTGTTGTCTACCACTAAGTGGTGTGATCTATTGATTCCTCCCTGCAAGAGTTGAGAAAAACACTTATCAAAAGAATGCTATGGATGTGATATTTTGGCAACAGCTAAGCTTAGGCTTTAAGAAACCTTGCAGCTTCCAGTCTCACTGTCTTAGAACACAGACCACATCAGATAAGAAAGCCCAGGCTAGCCATCTTGAAGACCAGACCTCTCATTGACAGAGAACAGCTAACAGCCAGCAACAACTGCTAGTTGTATTTTTGAGGACCACAAAACCAACAGAATGTATGCAGCCACTCCTTGATATCCGTTTACACTGGACTCTCTAGTTCCTGTCACACTGCCAGATGAGAGTCGCTGCCCAAGTGACCCCAGAAGCGACCAAGCAGAAGAGCCACCCCACTGAGCCCAGCGCAAGACACTGACCTAAGAATCATGAACAAATAAAACCGCTACGATTTTGAAGAACTCAAGTTGGAGCCGTTTGTTACACAGCAGTGGGTGGATGAAGAACAATGATAGATACTTTATATCTGACACAATGGCTTTAGAAAACTGACTGTTCTAACCCCTCTAACAACAGCCTCTGGGATGGTGTTAACTTGTGAGGCTAAGATGTTTCTTCTTGTTTCCTCCCCACAGCACCTTGTCACCTCTCACAGCAATTCACACTGAGACTGGACTGTTTAACTTTGCTTTGCCAAAAGGAATAATAAAGGTCCTGAAATGATTGCTCAGCAACTGGCTGGCCCCAGGACGACGATGGGTGTGGAGATGGAAGGCATCCCCAGTGGACCTCCTCTGCCCAGATGAGTTGTGCCTATGCTACCCAGCTGCAGCGCCATTGCCAAGGGCCTGGAGCCTTCTGGGAGGCCACTGGGACAGGGACCGTTGGACACGAATAGGGATCTCCAGAGAAATGAAACCAAAGATGCTGGTACCCAAGAGGACTGGTTCAAAACCCACTGAGGATGTCCAACTATGCATCAGATGATGTAGCTTTGCATAGAACCCACACACATCCTGCTATATTCCTGAGTCACCTCTAGCTTGCCCACAATATCTAGTACAGGGTAAAGGCTATGCAGAAAGTTGTTATGGTGTAATATTGAGGGGCTAATGACAAGAAGAAAAAAATCTACGTGATCCTTGAGCACCATTGTCTCCTGAACATTTTTCATGTGTGGTTGGTTGAATCTGGGTATGAAGCCTGTGGCACAGACCCGCTCCAAGGCAGACTGGAAGGATGGGGATACAGGCAAGTGTTTCATTTTGAGTTCAAAGATTGTCTGTGTGGGAGGTCTTCCTTTTTCCATTACATCCTTCACCTAGTTGGATGAGGCTCACCCATGTTATTGAGGATATTTCATTTTCCCCAATGGCTATGGACTTGCACATTAATGTTATCTAAGAAATGGCTCAGAGGGGTTATGAATGTAACTCAGGTGATAGAGTCCTTACTTAGCATGTGCAGAGCTCTGGGTTCAATGCCCTGGACTGCATGTAACCCCCTTGTGGTATATACCTATAATCCTGGCACCGAGGAGGTGGAGAAAGAAAGATCAGACATTTAAGGACATTCTCAGAAACATAGCAAGTTCAAGATAGCCCTGTGCTGCATTAGATTGTCTCAGAAATCTAAACAAGCAAGAGAGAGAGGGGGGAGGAGAGAGAGAGAAGGAGGAGAAGGAAGAGGAGGAAGAAGAGGAGAAGGAGGAGGAGGAGAGGAGGGGGAGGAGGAGGAGGAAGAGGAGGAGGAGGAGGAAGAGGAGGAAGAGGAAAAAGAAATGCTTTCACAGAAAGGCCTAGAATGATATGTGACCTAATTTCCACACAGTGTGGCTTAGTGAAGTTGACCTGTAAAACTAACCACAGGAAGTGCTGAGTTGATTTGTATCCGCTAAAGGGCAGCCTACAGTCCTAGGTCCTGGGTATTATAGAGAGCACCTTACTTGGGGACAAGTCTTTTACAGAAGAAATCAACTGATGACAAAATCATCAGAGTGGTTCCAATTCATCGTCATTGGTGTCCTTATAACAAGGGATAATCTGAACCATGTGCAGGGGCACACGTGAAGACATGGGGAAGACAGCCATGTACTTAGAGTGATGCAACTACACACCAAGGACAGCTAAGGGCTCCCAGGAAACATCAGCGCAACAGGGGCTGTCAGCAGTGTGAACTGGCTAACACCTTAATTTAGGACTTTTCACCACTAGAATTCTGGGATACTAGATTTAAAAGATGCAGTCCAATTGAAGACACTTTGGCATTTTTCCTTGCCCTAGCAGAAAGCAGATAGCTGAGAGCCTTGCTTCCAGGCCCGAGAAGCATCACTACCTGCCTGCTACAAGGAGGAGGGCAGGGCCTGAAGAGGCCTGGATGGGTCTTCTTCCTCGAACCCATGGCTCTGTCCTCTAAGAAGCTCTAGGAGATAGGTCTGAAAGACTTTGGCTAGTTTCTGTTTCCTCAGAAAGCAAGAGTAATCCCTAAGCTTCTGAGTCCCCACCTAGAGTGAGCGTACAGGGGCTCTTGGCTGTGAGTTAGAAGTAGAGACTTTAGCCAAGGAACCTGCAGAAGGGATGGAGCGAGCTATACTGTATCCAGCCTGTGGCTGCTGGTTATGTAGCTCTCTCCGTAGTGGACAGATGGGAAGGCAATACCATACGTGTTGCACTGAATCCCAAGAGGACAGTGGCACAGGCTCCAGAGCCAAGCAGACTTGGAGCTGTCCTGGATCTACCACCTGACAGTTCATAATAACAGCTTTATTTTGTAGTGTGTGTGTGTGTGTGTGTGTGTGTGTGTGTGTGTGTGTGTGTGTCCAACCCACAATGATCAGGTAGAAAATTTATGGAAGCCAAGTCTCTCTATAAGTTTTTGGGATTGAGCTCAGGTTGTCCAGCTTCATGACCAGAACTTTTACAGGTTGAGCCAACTCACCAGCCCATGACTTTTCATCCGGTGCTGTCCTAGCTACTCTTCCCACTGCTGCTCAATGGGAAACATTCCCAGACTACCTGTCAAAAGCAATTTAATGAAGGAAGGAAGGAGAGAGAGAGAGAGAGAGAGAGAGAGAGAGAGAGAGAGAGAGAGAGAGGGAGGGAGGAAGGATGGGTTTGCTTTGGCTCACAGTTTGAGGGTACAGTCCATCAATGATACGGAAGGCGCTGTAGGAGTTTGAGGCTGACCACAGTGTACCTACAGTCAGGAGGCGGAGAGAGGCAAAAACTGGTTCACAGCCAGCTTTCTCCTGTTTACAGAGTCCAGGCACCCAGGTTAAGGGAAGACAGTGTCCTGGCCTCAATGATGAAGTAATCTAAAAACTCCCTCATATACATGACCAGAGGTTTGTCTCCTAGGTGATTTTAGATCTTGTCAGCAATCAACAGTAACTCTCACAAATACTGCGGCACATAACCCCCAGCCTCGTTCTACCCACTCATGTTATAAAAGAGGTCTGTCGCTCAAAGAAGCTGCCCGATCTCCACAGGCTGAGAGAGCCAGCCATGACTCATAGACAACCCTGACCCCAACTCCATTATCACCAAGCCTACTAAAAGAATGCCGGGTCTTAGGAACACAGATTAAAACCGGTTTTACTCAAGCCAAACAGCAGGCCAGAGGCAACCACTCTGAAAGAAGTTAGTATAATACCTAAACCACCAGATGGTCACCCGCTTGGAGATAATTATGACTGACATTACCCGTCCTTTGAGAGTACAGAGAGTTTGAGTCTGCCCCCAGCGTTAGTTACTGGGGATGCCCCATTTTTTAATGAGTTGGTATTTTGCTCTCCAAACATACTCACAAATGACTTTGCTTTATGTGGGGGAGTTCCAGGGTCTCTAAAAGCAACTGGGAAACTAAAGGAAGGTGGGCTGTTGCTTAAAATGTGAGGCAGAAGGTCCAAGCTGTAGCTGACACAACTCTAGGCAAATCATAGATTAGTTCCAAGCTGCGATCCCAGCACCCTGGAGATGGAGGCGAAAGAATCAGGAGTTTGAGGTCATACTTGGCTACATCATGAGTTCAAGGGCAGTCTGGGCTACTTAAGACTCTGACCCACACAAACAATGAAAAGTATCCTTGAAACTATCCATTGGCCAGAAAACAAATGAGGCTAAATGTACTGCTTCTGGACCAGCACTCAGTGTAATTTTGAAAATGGAAACAGTAGAAGCAGGAGCCGAGGTGGTTTCGTATCCGTATACTGACTGGGTGGGTGGGTCTCTACTTGAGTACCTGCGTATCACTGGGATGACCTTGCAAGGGAGACTGGGAAGTGACCGTGTGAAGAAGCCTCTGTAGCAATACCAAAGTCCCCCTAGGGTGTGGGTGAGGTGGAGGGAGAGGGACCTCGGTGTTGGAGTGTGTGTCCAGGGGCTCCTGCTCTGAGGAGAATCTTGCCTGCACCCACTCAGATGTGCCTCACAGTGGTTTTCTACTTGATAGTTTTATACTATGAAAAAGGTCCCGTAACTCATGTTTAATTTCCCTTGGGGAGACAGCTTTGAAATAACGATCAAATCTCCTCTCCCCTCTTTTTGCTACTCTAAGCAAACTGGGAAATATTTCCCCCTGAGGGACAATAGTCCGGTCATTCATGCAATAATCATTTTAATGCTATTTGCTTCTTTTCTTTAAAAAAAAAAAGAATTCTAAGACTGCTTGTGTTGACCTCTTCTTAGTCAATATTTCTATTTTTCACGGGTAGGAGTTCAGGTTTTGGGAGAGGGAGGCGTCCGACGCTTGCTTTTGTTGTCTTTTTTAGAAACTCAGCTTCATTGCCAGGGACAGATATGAATGGCTCATTGATTAAATTAGCTGTCATTTGTACCATGACTGACAAGTATCTGGCCCTCCCATTTCATTCTCACGAAACCAAAGGGGGGTTATGCCCATTGTGTAGATGGAAAAATCAGCCTCAGAAGAACTCTTGCTAAGCACCACAAATAGACGTGAACTCAAATTGCCTGATGCAAGTGGAAATACCTGGCACGGGCTGTTCTGAGGACTGCGCGCAGTTCGTGTCCCCAAGCTGGGTTACGAGCTACCTCATTGTTCAGATGAACCTTGAGGAGTAGAACGGGGATGAATGGTTAAGATTCAAACCCATAACACCAGAGAGTGTGGGGCAGGCCAGATGGCTCACTGGATAAAGGGCCTGCGGTGCAAGCATGAGGACCTGAGTTCGAATCCCCAGAACTCATTCAAGATGGTTGTGGTTGTGCTTCTGTGATCTCAGAACTCCTAGAGTGAGATGGAAAGCTGGGACAGGAGAATTTCCAAAAGCCCATTGAGCCAGCGAGTCTGCAAACACTACAGTGGAGAACAAGAATGTCTGAAGTGCAATGGAAGGTAAGGATAGACAGATGAAATTGCCCTCATGCCTTTACACCCCCACCATGATAAACATGTGCCTGTGCTCACACATACGTACATGCGTGTATACACACATTCTATACTCAAGGCTTTTGTAATAAAAAAAATTAATTGGAAACAGTAAATGAAACAAGACCACAGAAAGTTTGTTAACAGATCGGGCTAGGCCCTAACAGCTCAGAGGTGGCAGAGATGGGAAGAGGGGGCTCCATCATGGTCCTGGCACAGAGGGTTGTCAGCTCAAGCAAAGCCCTAGCACTCCCACTGAGAAGCTCTTCCTGCCAAGCCAGTGAGTGGATGAACTCTATGGAGGCCTTCTTTGTCATCATCAGAAACACCAGGGGAGTCTGGACAGAAGCCCAGATGCCAAGGAGAAGGTTTCTAAGTCACACAGTGCCAGCCTCATGCACTAAGCAGTAGGGGGGTCTCCCTGTCCCCCAAGCTGATGCAAGCAGAAGGGAACATCTGGTGAACATCCAGGTCCCAGAAAGTCTAATTATCCACTGTAGTCAGTACCCGTGACCCTGGGCTATGCCCAGCCCTCACACACAGGGTGTGGGTGGATATAGATACAGGGCAGGCAGCTGTACCCAGCCCATTCTTCCTCAGCAACTGAGGACAACCTTGTAACTGCATATCCCCCAAGTTCCTCAAAGTGACAAAAGTCTCACTTACAAGTTAATCAAAATCCTGTTGGTGAACGAAAAGGGGGGGGGGGGCTGAAACGTGTTAATTAAAGTCTCAGAAGATGCCAAGGAAACAGCCTGCAGATGCCTTGTTCCTGTGCTAATCCTATGGGAGTCACAGACAGGAATCCCAGGTACTGTGATTAGGCCTGAGCAAGTCATCGTGACAAGTGGAATAAGAAAGACTGTGAACCTCCCCCAAACCCCAAGGTAATGAAATAATTAACAAGAAACGAGTCTTTCCTCTCTTCCCAAGGGGAGCTAAGTTCGTGGGTGTCTTAGTCCTGCATTTCTGTCTCTTGTGTGTGTGAATAACAGGAAATGGGGATGTGTGTTCATTCACACTGAGCACCTACTATGTGCCATGTGCTCTGTGTGGTGCTGTGGACACAGCAGGACAGACCCCATTGGCTTGCCTTCTAGAATGGGGGCAATGAATGTGCCAGGAGTAGTTTAGGGGTGAAGGGAGGGAAAAGCAAGCAGGGCAATAGAGACTGAAGAGAGATGGGGATGTAGTCAGACCCGTGGTGGAGACGGGTCCTGATGTGGGTATCCTAGTCCATTTTTTGTTGGTATAACAATACCACAGAAGGGGTAATTTTTAAAGGTCAAAGGTATATTTGGATCTCCATTCTGGAGGCTGAGAAATGTGACCATAGCTGACACCCTGGCTGCAAGTATGGAGTCTCAGCGTACCATACCACATGGCAAGGCAAAAGTCCCTGCCCAGGTCTTGTCTCTTTTTCTTAAAAAGCCACGAACACATTGTGCTAGAGCCCCACCCTCATCTCCTTAATGAACCTTACTTATTTCCCAGAAGTCCTACCTCCAAATACCACAGTCAAATTCATTTTCTACTTACCCAATGTTTCCCAACAGGACTTAAATTTCACACGAGCTCTGGTGGGGCCTTTCAAGCCACAGCATAAATGTCACGTGAACAGACATTCGGATCACAAGCCAAATGAATAAACATTTCAGACAAAGGAGATGTAATGTAAAGGCCCCGAGGCTAGGTCTTTATTGATGTGGAAATGTAGACAGAGACAAACCATCTAGAAGCTTCTTGGAAATAAGACCAGGATATGATCCAGACAGACTCTTGGATATTTGAATAAAAGATTGTAAGTCTGATCTCTCTGTCTCTGTCTCTGTCTGTCTCTGTCTCTGTCTCTGTCTGTCTCTCTGTCTCTGTCTCTGTCTGTCTCTCTGTCTCTCTGTCTCTGTCTCTGTCTGTCTCTCTGTCTCTCTGTCTCTGTCTCTGTCTGTCTCTCTGTCTCTGTCTGTCTCTGTCTCTGTCTGTCTCTGTCTCTCTCTCTGTGGGGTGTGTGTGTGTGTGTGTGTGTGTGTGTGTGTGTGTGTACATGCATATGCAGATCAGCGGACAACAACCTTGGGTGTCATTCCTCAGGAGTTGCCTACCTCATTTTTTTCTCCTTTTCCTTTTTTAAAACTAGGTCTCTCCCTGACTTAGAGACCAGGCTGGCTAGCATGGCCCCCTAAAGATCCACTGGACTCCACTGCCCCAGTGCTGGGATTACAAATGGGTACCAGTGTCCTTTTTTTCTTTAAAATATAAGTTCTGAGGATCAATCTTGGGTCCCTGTGCTTTAGTGACAAGCACTGTACAGACATCTTCCCCAGCTCTCTGACTTCAGGATTTAAAAGTGTAGGACTGGCAGCAATGTGGAGACTGGCTATGGAAGTGGAGACAGGGCAGAGAGGAAAATATCCGGTGTGACTGGCAGCCCACATGGGATGACAGTGTGTCTGTGATGGCCCCATGACAGTTCTAATAAACCTTAAATACATGAGTAGATGTCATTTTTAGCACGGGTTTATAGAGCATGTGGCAGAGTTCTCTAATTTCCAAATTTCTGAGTTAAGGTAGTGTTTTGGAAAGGCTGATGTACCATTTTATGCTCCCTAGGCCTGAGCGGTGGACTTGTCAGAAGCAGAATTGACTACAAAGGGTTAAGAAAGTTGGCCGAGCAGGAAAACACTTTGCTGATGTTCAGGGTGCACAGGGGCTGCATAGCTGTGTCCTTGAAATGTCAAAGACACGCTTGCTCGCCCGCACATTAACGCCCAAGCATGGAGCTACCGTTCACAGACATCCTTCAAGGACACTACGGATGCCACGAGGTCGGACACAGTCCTAACTGTGGAGGCTGCTGGTGACAGGGCAAACAGTCTCTGTGTCCACTTTTTGCCAACTGTAGCCATTAATGTGGCATAGTAGATGTCTTTTTTCCCCCGTTTTTCCTTTCTCTTTCTCTCTCTCTCTCTCTCTCTCTCTCTCTCTTTCTTTCTTTCTTTCTTTCTTAGATTCTTGGGCATAAAGGACATAAAGGACATAGTGCATACAGGACAGAGGTGTAAAGGGTTATTTCACGTAGAACACACCGGAGTTAGATTTGTCTTCTCCTTGGATATGAAGTGTCCACTTCATGTCTGCTTCTCTATAGAGAGCGGCCTGCTGAACACAGATTGATGCTCCAGGATGAAAATAGAATCTTTTCCAAGTAGGCTCTCACTGTGCAGGAATATGGCAGTGCTTCCTAACAGGGAGGAAATCCGCATTCTAGCTGGGAGGAAGCGATCCAGAAACTCTCGAGTAGAGGGGTGCTGGCCCGAGCCGGGGTGCTGCTGAACCGAGAGCCTCTATCAGTTATCTTGGCAGATAGGAAATTGGAATTTGGGAGGGAACTTTTACATCAGTCCCTCGGATCCAATAATACTCCTGCTCCCTGCTAAGCCCCTACTTATGCTGCACTCTGCTTAGCAGGTTGCTAAGGGCCTGAGGGCTGGAACTGCGGGTACCACTGACTGTCCCTACTGGGAGCAGTTGGTGGTTTCCTAATGCCACTGGCCTTCAGTACTGCTTTCTCTCTTCTTGCCCTTCCCGGGGACACTTCAGTAAACAGAACACCGTGACTTTGCCTCGTTGCCTGCTATGTCCCTGTACTACCCTCATCTTATTTTATGTTGAAGTCCTCATGTGCTGGTTTGGGTTTTTGTCAGCTTCATACAAGCCAGGGTCATCTGGAGGAGGGAACCTCAAATTGGGAAAATGCTTCCCCAGACTGTATTTCAGGCAAGTCTGTGGGGGCATTTTACAATTATAATGGTTGATGTGGGAAAACCTGGTGCACTGTGGGCAGTGTCACCCCTGCGTATTTGGCCCTGGGTTGTATAGAAAGAGTAAACTGAGCAAACCACAGAGATCAAGTCAGTAAGCATTGTTATTCCATGGTCTCTGTTTCAGTTTCTCCCTCCAAACTCCTGCCTGCCCTGACCTCTAGCCCTGCCTTCCTTCCTTATGGGCTGTGTGGAGGATTGAAAAAAACCCTTTCTTCCTCTTGATGTCGTGATGGTTAACACAGTGTAGAAAGCCAACTAGGACACCTAATCTCTAGTATGTAGTCCTGAGGAGGTGAGGTCTGTCAGAGGTCATTAATTAGGTCATCAGGGTGGAGCCCTTAAGATTAGTAGTACCTTTAAAACATACTGTGTGCGTGCATGCAATACACACACACACACACACACACACACACACACACACACACACACACACACACACACACACGAGAGAGAGAGAGAGAGAGAGAGAGAGAGAGAGAGAGAGAAGACTTCTTCATCCCACTTCTCTTATATGAGGGTTTGAGAAGAAGTCAGCATGCCAGGAATGGAGCCCTCACTAGATCTGGGCTCGGCCTCACCCTGATCTTGGACTTTTCAGCCTCTGGAACTCTGAAGATGAACAGCCATTGTTTAACCTGCTCTGTCTGTGGTCTGTGCCAAGACTGCGGTATTGCAGCAGAGGAGAGACTGAATAAGAACACAGAACTTACTAAATAATGATGGGCAAGGCTTAATCTCTCTGTGCCTCTTTTCTTTTCTGTGTAATGGGGATGTAAATCCTGTCAGGGTAGAGATTCGCTGTAACAGATGTTATGATGTGCATTGTAGAGCAACCTCGCTACTGTTTATTGCTACTGTCCTAGTGTGCACCACGTGATAAACGCCACGACCAGAGGCAATTGGGGGGGGAGTGGCTTATTATTATTATATCTTACAACTCACAGTCCATTGTGAATGGAAGTCAGGGCAGTAACTCAAGGCAGGAACTTGGGGCCAGGAACTGAAGCAGAGGCCATGAAGAAGCACGTTTATTGGCTTGCTCCCCTATGGTTGCCTCACTTAGCTTCCTTATACAACGCAGAAGTAGCTACCCTCCCTGGGGTGGCACCACTCACACCAGGTTGGGCCCTCCCATATTAATCATTGATCAAGAAAATGCCCGATCAGACATGCCTAGAGGCTAACTTTATGGAGGTGTTTTGTCAACTGAGCTTCCCTCTTCCCAGATGTTATGTTAAGTTGGAAAGAACGAAACTAAGCAGCACATGTAATATAACCAGTGAACGACAAGCATGGGTTGCACATGCTGTAGTATCTCATCAGAGGCTTAAATTTTAGAGCAAAGTACAGAGATGCTTAAGAGGTGAGCCGTGCTAGAGTTAGCGTGTGGAATGGTCAAAGCTGTGGTAGGTTGAATAGAGCTGGAAATTCTGGGTCTCTGCTTCCACTCAGAGCAGTTCCGCTCCCATCTCCTTGCTGCTGGTCTTTGTGGTAGCCAGTTAAATTGACTGGGGGTGATCTGCAATGCCAACCCATCAAGCTCCTGATTCCCTGAGCCACTCCCTTTCAGAAGCAAGCCACCATGATAGTTGCCATCTGACAGTGACACTCTGATGACACTGCAGGTGATCATCAACAGTCAGCTGTGGAGTGAGCTTGATGGGCGTCCAACCCAGCCAACACTCAGATGTCTTCAGCTACCCCATCATTCATTCATACCACACGTTGATTGGAGCCCCCAGACTGGGGATGAAGGGATGGCTCAACAGGTAAAGATGCTTGCTGTCAATGCTGATGACCCGAGTTCGATTCCTAGGACCCGCAAAATGAAGAAGAGAACTAACTACAAAAACTGTCATCTGACCCCCCTCATACTCTGTGGTATATACCATGCCATGATGAATATGCCCCCTAAACACACACACACACACACACACGCGCGCGCGCGCGCGCGCGCGCGCGCGCACGCTACATAAGTAAATGTAAAAATAATTTTAAAAAAAAATATTCCCAATCAGCCATTGAATGGCAAAAGATAACAATGATTTTAATTTTAAGCAATCAGTTTGGAGTAAATGTGCAGCCATGGACAGTGGGAATCGGGTTCTAGGGAAGTGGTGGTTTTCAAGCTACCACAGAAGGAGGGTTCACAAATGACTTGGCAGGATGGTGACAGAGGCTCTTAGGGGAAAGCCATCCCACAGCTGGGGTGGGGAGAATGAGTGAGCACCATAGGCACCTGAAGACACGGGGCTGCTAGAAGGGAGGATGGAGGGAGTCCAAGAAAGCAAAGGCCAGAAGCTGTCACACCAAGTCACTGTGGCTTTGGGATAAGCTCTTCTCATTGTCAGGAATCAAAACTCATTCCTGCCCTTCGAGTGAAGGGGTTTTGTGGGAAACAGTACTTGGACTTATGGATGGGAAGACAGGATTTAGGGAGATTAGAAACTGCAGAAAGATTGGACCACCCAGGAAAATGGGTTGAAGGCTGTGTACTCTCTACAGGGCAGCCCCTCACGTGCTCTTTGAAGGCCATTGTGACGTGCCGCTGCCAGATATCCTAACTTCCTCTGTGGTCTCTTCCACCTTCTCTGGGGAGAGGAGATGTATAGCAAGCAGACATGTCACAGCTCAATGCCTGCAGTTGTGGTCTCCCCACTTGGATTGCTCTCTTGGACATCCACGGGACTCCTCCCTCCTCATTCAGGGCTCTGTCAGCTCCTAGCCCACACCTGACTCTCATTCCCTGTCCAATCTTCCTAGATCTTATGGTACCTACTATTTCCCTTTAAAATATCTGTTTTCAAGAGTTATGGCAGTGCACACCTTTAAGCCTGGCACTCTGGAGGCAGAGGCAAGCGGATCTCTGTGAGTTTGAGGCCAGCCTGGTCTATATAGTGAGTTTCAGGCCATCCAGGGTTAAAAACAAAAGTGTATGTATGTATGTATGTATGTATGTATGTATGTATGTATGAATTTAGAGGATGGTTAGATGTCTCAATGGTTAATGATATATGACATCATGAATTATAATCTGAATTTGATCTGCAGAACTCATCTGGCAAAAAGAGAGCACAGACTCCCACAAGTTGTCTTCTGACCTCCCCGTGCATGCTACCACATGTGTGTGTCCACATACGTATACACATAAATCATATGCATCCACACTCACATAATGGAATTAAAATGAACCTATAGTGACTAGTCAACCCTGGTTTTGGTTCTTAGCACCCACAAAAGGCAACTCACAACCACCTGTAAGTCCAGGTCCAGGGAATCCGATGCCCTCTTCTAACACCCACAGGCATTTATGTGCAGAGGGTGCACATAAGCCCACACAGATCCAACTACATACATACCTAGATAAAGATGAGAAAAAATTTAATAAAGGTAAAAATGTCTATCTTTAGTTGCTTCCCTAGCACGAAGGGCTTGTTCCGTGACGGCTGCACAGCGCCTGTCCAAGGCTGGGAGCTCCTGGCGTACGGTGGGTATGGAACACATAATGAGTGAACAAATGCTTGAATCCCAGGCGGTAGTCCAAGGCTTAAGGTATCTTGTTACTCCTCAGCAGGAGGGATTTGTGGATTTTTGGTCTAATTCTCCTCAGTCCTTCACCGCTACCGCTCTTCCCAGGCATTTCCTCACTGTCTACTCCGTGACAGCTTTCCTTTCTTGTCTTGTGCTGACTCACAGCCACCCTTCTCTCGAAGCCTGCTGCAAGATGCTGCGGTCTTTCTTCATGCACATGTCCAACTCCTGCCCCCACGGCCT